>NW_024423453.1:29667692-29724501 GCF_017311325.1 Ursus maritimus
CCAGCAAGATAGGAGCTATAATCCTATGTAACAGGATCCTGTAATCATGTGCACAGAATCTCATACATCCTGTCACTTTTGCCATATTCTGTTGGTTAGAAGCAAGTCACAGCTCCTTCCCTCACTCAAGGGAAGAGTCATAAGATGTGAACACCAGGAGGTGGGGGATGAGGGAGGGAACCACCTTAAGAGTCTGTCTGCCACAAGGTGTGAGAAGACTTTATCTAAAATTAAAACCAAAAAAGTCTCCTTTTAAATATTCTCATTTACTTGGTCTGTGGATTGAGACCTGCACTCTCTCACCAAGCTCCGAGCTGAAATCAAAGAAAACCAATGTTAGTTCAATAACGACCCACCCTCACTAGGTGCATCAATGTCTACCTCACCACAAGCAAGCACGCCCTTCCACTTTGCCTGCCCTTTCCACATCTCAGCGCTCACCCCAGGCACTGGGAGGAAAGGAGGTTTGTTCATGGGCACACAGGAGATAATGGAGGTCTTCCTGAGTACAGTCACAAGGTATACATTGGGGGGGGGGGTACTAAGCTCCAAGGCCTTGTAGCAGAGATGATGGATTTCCACTGAAGAAAAATGACAGAATAAGAAGACAAAGCCAATTTGTCACTTAATGCACAGCCTGATGGTGCTGTAACAACAGCCTGGCGCTGGGATTGATTACAAACAAGATGACACTTCCCCGTGGGCTGCCTCGCGCGTTATTATAAATAAATACCATTCGCTTTAGCATCTGCATGACTGTGGAGGATAGATTCTACGTCAGCGCCTTAGGTATACAGTAAATATCCCAGGGAGTACAACAGCCCTCCTCAACCTACAAGAGGAGTCTTGCCTCACATAACACCGTTTCGGAAATAAAATAGGGCTATAGCTCAGCGCCATGAGCACAGAAAATGAACACAGAGTTTCACTGATATTAGGGATTCATTTCCACGCAGGGCATACTTTAAAGTGTGGTAGGTTTTTGTTCCAAATGGCCTAGGGCCCCTCAGCAGCTGTGCAGCATGTTTGATTGTTCACTGGCAGTGAAGCCCCTGAGAACCACTTGATTCCTGAGAGTATTTCCCGAAAATCAGAGTTTGGCTTTCAAGATGGAAATAAATCTGTTGGATTTATCAAATATCCCCTTGCCCTTGCCCTGACTGTTCCAAATCTGTCATTCTATAGTTTTCAAATAAATAAGTAATTTTAACCATGGAATAAGGAACAACTTTTTTCTATTTATTTTCTTATGCCTTGCTCCAGTACAGGGCTGGATTTGATCTACCTGTGAAAAAATATCTTTTTTCATTTCCATGCCTATCCACTCCTTTTCTATCTTCCTCTGTACCTCTTCTCGAGATTTCCCTATCTCTTCCTTTCTCTCCTGAGTGCAGATAGGCGCTGGGAGGGGGCGGCCTCGCCCTTTCCTCGGTGTGACACGAGCGCCCTCTGCTGTCCAGAATGTGAACAGCTCTGCATCCAAGCGGGTTCAGAGCCGCCGAGCAGCTAGGAAGAAAACAGACGTTCTCCCTTCTCTGGGCAAACACTGGAAGTATTGTTAAAATGAATAATTTATTAAACCACAATTGTTTATTGACTGCCCTTTCATTATTTACTTTTCAGTTATTAAACACACTCGGCGGAGTGCCTGGGTGTCAGCTCTTAACCAACTTGCAGCTTCTTTCTGAGCCAACGATGTTCCCAGCCCCCTCGCTTCTCTCCACACGAGACATTTTCGATCTCTTTTGTCAGGTCAGGGTCAAACTACAGTTGTTCCGTGATGACTTCATCAATTCTCTGTTGATTGACTCTAAATGAAAAAATGCCTAGTGCTACCTCGTCACTGCTTAAGAAGAAGAGTTATTTGTGTAATGGTCTGTCAGTCTGACAGGGTCTGTGACAGAGGCAAGGAGGTGAGTGATGTAAGGGAAAAGATGTTTTTAATGCCTTTTTTTAGTCTCCTTTCCTTACATCGAGGAGCATATGATATCCATTCCACGCTGTCCTTCCAAACCCAAACAGGCAAGGGAGGAAACGTGCCCCACCCCATTCAGAAAGTAACAGCCAGACCTGCTTTAAGTAAGAATGCTAATTATTGCCCTTCCCTTTGAGATGATTCAAAGTCAAAAGCACTGGATGAAGGCCGGAGGGGGCCCTTTCCTCGAGAAAATTCTCTGACCCATATTTGAAGGGAAGTGTCTGTCTGTACCCAGAGTGGTTCCTGCTTTTAAGGAGCAAATATTTCCATCATTCAGAATTTCAGGAATATATGCTGTTACCCTTAAATAAATGAGTGAATGAACAAATAGGCTCAAGGCAAAGAAGAAGCAGAAACTCCCAGAAACAAAGGGGAGATTTTATTCTAAAATTCAATTTTTAAAAACTTGGTTGATAGTATACTTAATCTGCTTGGTACTATACTCAAGCACAAGAGAGCTGTCATACCTCTCTCGGGCTTTCTCTCTCTGTCTCTACCCCCAAACACACCCTCTGTCCTCCTGAAATAAGACAATAGTTTCATCTTCAAATAACCTATCAGGAATTTATGCTTTATGACTTTCCAGGAAGACTCACACCTTGATATTTTCTCTTCCAACACTAATATTTGCAGGCTCAGCATCCTGGGGGCAGGGGGAGAGGGGGAGGAACACGACAAGATATTTCAGAGGGTAGTAGGGGAGGGGATCAGGGAGGGACCCTACCAGCAGGTTTGCATAAACCAAAGCATTGACACATGTACTGTCTGTAAGATACAGTACATTTTAATAGTTAAGAGCACTAAATTTGAAGTGAATCTGACCAGCTGACCTGGGTTTCAGTGATGGCTTGGCCAGGTAATCAGCTGTGTGACTTGAACATGTCTCATAAACTCACTAAGCTTCCATTTCATTGTTTGTACAATGAAACGGATGCTTCTTCTTTCATGAAATTAAATATGAGCGTTCATACATGTCATGTATGTAAAGTACTTAGCACAACTAGGGGTACAATAAACACACAATATGTGTATGGGACCCTTACCTTTCTATTGTCATTCCCTTCTTTCCATCCCATATACCATAGTCAAGAAAAGGATTATCCTATTTTTATTTATTTATTTATTTATTTATTTATTTTAATGTTTTTTTATTATATTATATTAGTCACCATAGAGTACATCCCTGGTTTTTGATGTGAAGTTCGATGATTCATTAGTTGTGTATAACACCCAGTGCACCATGCAATACGTGCCCTCCTTACTACCCATCACCAGCCTATCCCATTCCCCCATCCCCCTCCCTCAGTTTGTTTCTCAGAGTCCATAGTCTCTCATGCTTCATTCCGCCTTCGGATTACCCCCCTTTCTTTATCCTATTTTAAGCTTCCTAGATAATCCTGCTTACCATCGTTTATTTATCCAGCCAACATTCATCAAATCCTTACTATGTCCTAGGTACTAGCCCTAGGCTTTAGCCACTCAAATGTGAAAAACAGAATCCTCGCCCTCTAGGAACAGAACACATAAATTGATAATCTATACAATAAAATTTAGTCTCTATTTGTCTCTTTGTTATTGGCACCAAAATAATTGGGGTCATACATGGCTATGTGGCAGAGATGAAATCCACTTTGGGGAAGGGTGTCTAAGAGTAGGAAGGAGCAACAATTATTTTTCTTTGCATACAAAGTAATAACCCATCATTTCATTCAGAATAACACAGTATGGTAAAAGTTTAAATTTATAAATCTACATATTTTGAAAGTTGCTATAATTTTTATGGATGGTGAAGAAGACTCAAAATAGTCATGATTTTTTTTGCAGTTGTCCATTTTTTCTATTTTTTTCCCCTGTGTATTCACATAAGAAATCATGCTAGGGAAAAACTGTCATCTTGAAGATAAACAAATCTTAGCTCTTCATCAGCAAGGGCTATGAAAATTTGAGAAATTTAAGAGTTCAAACCTCTAAATCTTTTTCTTTCTTGTGTTCTCAATTTCTAGTCCAAAATCTGGCATAGAGTAGGTGCTTAATAGATGTTTTATGACAGAAAGAGGTAACAACAGGAGGGCTGATCAAGAGAGACAGGCTCCTCTAAGCAGTATCCACTCGGGGCTACACAGGGGCCCCCACGGATGAGAGGTGAGAACCAGCTGCACTCCTGAGCACCCGGAGATGGGCAGCATCCTCCCAGAAGCTGAAACCCTGAGCAAGGAGGACATCCGAGGGAAGAACCCAAGGAATACATCCGGAGACAACCTGAAGAGACGTGCCACTCATGCCACAGGGAGAAAATACAAACAGAATCTCAAGCGAGTGAGTCCAAAATTGATTGTTCTGAATTTAATATTTGTTCAAGATCTGAAATTCATCTCGATTGTCAAGCCCTAAAATAGAAAGTCTAAAGGATTGGCTATTTCAATGATAAAGCCAGGACTTTATCATCCAGAATCCAGAACATTTGAAAAATAGCAACAGAGCCCACCATAGCACATTTTTAAAGGGTGCAGACAAGAAAAATCAATAATTAGTCCCTGGACCCAGTAATCCCCTCAAATCACCCCCCATTTGCTTCCCAGTGAACAAGTGTATTCTCTCAAAACCACCAAGGCGGGCACTCAGATTTGTACTCACTGATTTTTATCAAATTGCTTCCCACGAGGGGATCCCCCACCAATATCAACTTCTATGTGCTCCAACTAATAGAATTTTTTTAAATGTAGTACAAAAAAAAGCCTTATTACTAAGCTGGAAATCATTATAACTCTGAATTATTATAATTTTTAAAAACCACTAAAATTGAAATATTTATTTTTAGTCCTCCCATTAAACTTTAACAATAATTAAAAATTGCCCTGGCAACACTAGGTAATACAGCGCCTGGGTGGCTCAGTCAGTTAAGCATCAGACTCTTCATTACGGCTCAGGTCATGATCTCAGGGTTCTGAAATGGGAGCCCTGCAGAGGAGCTCCAAGCTCAGCAAGAAGTCTACTTGAGATTCTCCACCTCTCCCTCTGCCCCTCCCCCTCTTTAAAAAAAAAAAAGACAAGACAAGCCTGGACAATGCAATGACCAAGCTATGTGCAGAGTTTTGTGGAAGCAGCAAAGAGCGTTCCTGACACAGCTGGAGGGGTGGAAGAGAAAAAAGGAAAGGCAGGCTTCCCAGGAGACTCAGTTGAGCCTTAAAACTTCCCCTTACCCCATTGCAGCTCCACCCACCTTTCCATATGTATCTGAATACAAATACAAATCTTCCTCCACTTAGAATCAACTCGATAAACCCATCGTCAAGCCGGAAATGCATTTACTGCACCTGGCCTACCAAACACCACAGCTTAGCCCTGCCTACCTTAAACGTACCCAGAGCACTTACCTTAGCCTGCAGCTGGCGAAATCTCTAACAGCAAGCCTATTTGATAATAAAGAGTTGAATACCTCGTGTAATTTACTGAATACTGCGCTGAAAGTGAAAACAGAACAGGTCGTGTGGGCACACAATGGTTGTAAGTGTACCGGTTATTTGCCCTCGTGGGTGAATAACCCCATAGCTGCTACTGCCCAGCATCATGAAAGAGTTCCGTAGGGCGTATCACCAGCCCAGAAAAGGATCGAAATTCAAAGTACGGTTTCCAACCGAATGCATATGACTTCCACACCATCATAAAGTTGAAAAACCATCAGTCAATCCATCATAAGTCGGGGACCACCTACATGCATGGCCATATTTGAAATGAATGACTACATCTGGATACTGAGAATATCCAAACCCAAGGAAGGGAGTTTGTAATTGAGACCTTCCAAGCACTCTGAAGGCTGCTCTGTTGTCACATGGAAGCCAACCGAATGATCTAATCATCCATTTTCAAAATATCTTTATATTTTGAAATATCTCAAATAGTTTCAAAGTGAAACAAGAAAAGAGGAGGAAGAAAGGGAAAGAAGAAGGCTGAACAAGTCCTGAGCAGAAAGGAACTGGAAATGTTCCTTTATACCGAGAAACTTTCCTCCCATAAGTGCTATCTGTCTACACAGATCAGAATTTACAGAGAGCCTATCATCATAAACCCAAGCACTTTTCATTATTTTTATCGGAGAAATGGAGGAAGCTTACACTGCGAAGTGCTTCGAACTTTCCCGAGCAGTGATGCTAAGTGCAAGAAGGGGTTATTATGTCCCCCGCCTTCTTCCCTGATCCATAAGGCACTCTCTCGGGAGAATCGTGCATGTTGGGAATGGATTGTCATGATGTGAGGTCAAGGAAAATGGTGGTCGAAAGTTGGCAAAGATATCTACAAATGACACCCATGTCATCTCTTCAAAAACACGTTTCACTCAAACGGCAGCAAAAGAATTTTTGATGAGCTTGGAGAGAGTGAAGTAATACGATTGTCTGACAATAGCCTGAGCTTTCTTGCACACCCTCTGTAGGGATCTATTAAAGACACAGGAAATGGAAAGAGAAGCTCAGTGTGTGATGAATGTCAGTTACTATTACTTTTTATGAAGCTCTTCTGGAAAGGCCCTGGGTATAGACTGGTATGTAACAAGGTAAATACATAAATAAACAATCACCTGCATTCCAGGGTTATTTGCCTCGGCACTTTTGGTGAACTTGCTGAGACTTGGGAGGTTACGAGAGCAATTCCAGACAGAGCGTAATAGGAACTTGTCATTGCAGCAATATGCTGAACAAAACAAAAAAGATTTGTGGCTTCTGTCCAGGAGACCTGATGGATTAGGGCATTAGATCCTTCACTTGTTGGTAGGGGAAATGAAGAATACTCAAATCCCCCTAGCCTCAGTGTGTGCCTCTTAGCACTTTATGGATGGTTTTGTTCTGATTGGGAAAGTCAGTGAGACTAGGACCCTCTACAGACAAGTGATGGGACCATGAGAGGCTACACACGGCCTTGCTTATAATAAGCCCTGCTGACCTATATGTCCCCAGGGGAGATGTTCAGTAACCAAACAGACTTTCAAACAAGTGATAATAGTGCCTTATGCTTGCATGGTGTCTTTTTTTTCTGGATGCTTTTTCCAGCATTTTACAAACTTTTATAAAGCGTCCCTCACCAGTCATCTGAATGCAGTTGTATCTAGGGTAGAATAAAGACAGCTGCTCTGCCAGAAAGTGAATATGTTTTCAGAAAGAAAGGTTATTTTGTAAGTGTGCTTAAGAAATTCTCTAATTTTTCTTTTTGTCAGGGCATCTCTGTATGAGAATGGAGATGCGTCCAGGGCTCAGGATGATTCCAGTAGGAGCAAGCTGGGGCATGTGATGTGCTGCCCACACCCTCCACCCTCCCTACAGACATGGCTTGAATGAGCAAAAACATGTTAAGTTAAATGTCCCAGGCAATTGGAAGTGTGTGTGCATGTGTGGGGGCAGAGCTGAGACACAGAGGGAGCAGTGTTCTTCAGAGATATGAGACTGTGTCATAGAATAATTCCAAGGGTCTTGGGGCCTTTTTACCACCAGCTGGCAGATCAGAGTCCCTTTCGTCTCCCTAGCCTGGACCCCCAGGGCCCAGTCACCAGCAGGAATCAGTATGGGGTCCCCAAAGGGCCAGCTTTATGGGCAGCAACCTGTGTAGTCACATGGGGTCCCCACTGAAAAGGACCCTACCCTTGATTTCATGCTCCCTTGTTATCATCTTTTTAAGATTTTATTTATTTATTAGAGAGAGAGAACGAGCAGACAGAGGGGCAGAGGGAGAGGGAGAAGCAGGCTCACTGTTGAGCAGGGAGCCCGATAAGGGGCTCGATCCCAGGACCCTGAGCTCATGATCTGAGCCGAAGACAGAAGCTTAGCTGACTTCGAGCCACCCAGGTGACCCTCCCTTGTTATCATCTTAAGATTTCTAATAATTTTGTCTTTGAATCTGTAGGGTTTTTAAGATTATTTATCTATTTATTTGAGGGGAGGAGCAAAGTAGGAAGGAGGAGCAGAGGGAGAGGGAGAAGCAGACTCCCCGCTGAGCAGGGAGCCCCATGAGGGGCTCGATCCCAGGACCCCGAGATCATGACCTGAGCCAAAGGCAGACACTTAACTGAGCCACCCAGGTGCCCCTGAATCTGTGTTTTAGAAGTGAAGTCCAATGGACAATGGAGCGTGAGTACGAGCAGAGGAGCTGTGTGTTCACGCGGGGTGACAGCATCCCCTATCACCCATTCACACACCATTTGCAGCGCCCACACGCAGAATTCCAGTGTTCCCATGATGCGTGACTGTTACATCACGACTGTGTGGTGCCCCCATAGCTCCAGCCCCCATGAGAAGACGCATTTTCTCTTCAAACCAGAGAAAGAAATGTCTTGGGCCTGAAAGAAGTCAGTAGTATCCTAAGAAGAGCAAGCAAGGAAGCCGGTCATATCCTTCCCCACTCGGGTTACATCTGAGTAGGCAGCCATACTGAACATGATGACGTAGGAGGAAAGGGAAAGCTAGAACAGCCCATATTCCTTCCCTGTCTATCTTTCCTTAGCTAGCAAGCAGATGGGAGCGATCGGTAGAAAGAGTCCTATCAATTCAGAATTTTACATGGAGTGGAAAAAGCTGATGTGAGTTCCTAGTTACAGTTTTTAAACTTTTGAATGATTTTATAAGAGCACCCAAAAATCTAAAAGCAGTTGGCAAACCGATTGAAAAATATTCACAACATACCTGACAGAAAAATAACAGATTTCCTTAACATTTTTAAAAAGCTCTTGCAAAACAATAAGAGAAAGATGAACATTCCAATCAAACACAGGTTGGAGCACATCTCAGAAGAACTTCGCAGGACCAATGAGAAGCACCGCAAAATGTTTTTAAATTCATTAATAAGTGAAATGCAAATAAAAACAACGACATATAAATTTCCACCCAGGAAGTTAGAAAAGATAAAATGGAAACAGCAGCAGCTGGTATGGGCCTGAAGCTGAAGGTAACTGGAGGATACTTTGACATCATTGATCAAAATACCAAACAGGGATGCCTTTGATGCAGCAATAACGTTGTTAGGGATCTACTAGAGAGACCATGGGGCTTCTTATAAAGACAAATACACAAGGTTGTCCACTACAGCATTGCTTAGAGTCTCTAACAATCATAACTCCAACAGCCACCTGCTGGGTACGGGTGTAATCACTTACGGTAAATCCATACTGCGTATGCAGATGTTAAAAAAGAATTAGATAACTTTTTACATAATGATCTGGAATATGCACACAGTATATTGTGAAATGTTTTTTTTTTTTTTTTAAGATTTGATTTATTTATTTGACAGAGATAGAGACAGCCAGCGAGAGAGGGAACACAAGCAGGGGGAGTGGGAGAGGAAGAAGCAGGCTCATAGCAGAGGAACCTGATGTGGGGCTCGATCCCAGAACGCCGGGATCACGCCCTGAGCCGAAGGCAGATGCTTAACCGCTGTGCCACCCAGGCCCCCCTGAAGTGTTTTTTAATTATAGAACACAACATGGTCCCATTTGGAGGGAAAGGTGTGTATAAAAGTTTATATATTTTTATACATTTTTCTGGAAGAGATCCGATTTCAGGGTTACCTTTGGGAGGTGGAATTCATTGTAGCAGAGAGAAAATAAATGAGACCCTTTACTTTATGCACTTCTGCAATGTTCAGGAAAACAAAAACATGACCGAAGCATCTATCTTAGCTGTAAATTTTTAAAATTCAAATGTTAACAGAGTGAATTAAAATCATTTATTGTATATCTCTACAATAGAATTTTAAGTGGCCATTAAAAATGATACTGTAGTCTATATGTATTGACCCCAAAATATGGTCACGACATATATTTCTGTAAAAAGGAGGTTATTAAGCAACACCTGTTGCACAATTACATTTGTATAAAATTTTGTGTCTTTCGAGAGAAGAGAGTCAACTATCTGAAAAGATGTTCACCAAATATTAACGGCAGTTACCTTTGAGTAGTGGTACTTTTAATGGTGTTTTCCTTTCTTCTTTATGCTTTTCTACGTTGTATAATTATTTTTACAATGAGTGTGTATCCTTTTCATAAATCAGAAAAATACAAAAGCTATTTCCGTTTTGAACTCTTTAACATGAGTAAGAAATTTCCACAAAATGAATAAAAAGGAATGTCTTCCTCATTCCCAAAAGTGTCCTTAAAGGCAGCACAAATAAATATTAGAACGTGACTACTCTCTGACCTGCATATTTTTGCCACAGTTTTGCCAACCTTACCAAGAACAGCAGTATGTCAAAGCACCCCCCATGCAAACTCATCCCTAAGCTGTTTATCCAGCAATACATTTTCTTTTTTTTTTTAATGATTTTTTATTATATTATGTTAGTCACCATACAGAGCAATACATTTTCTAATGTAACTATTTGAACTAAAATGGTTTTATGTCCAAACTAACTCACTCTGAGCCTTTTCATTTATCTCTTAAGCACTATGCCTAATGTTTAAATTTTTCTTATAAAGTACTGACTTGAACTAATATTAGTGCTACATTAATGCACAGGTATATTTTCCCAATTTTGTCCTAATGGCAGTAATTATCTCAGAACCTTGCTAAGTCTCACTTCCTTATCAGTCTTCCCAATAATTCTCACCAGGAAAAACGGCAGTTTTATCCTTCTTCTCAACAGATTTAGAGGCCAAGAGCTATAGTGAATTCTCACCCGACAAACAGTTTGTTGCATTTTTCAAGACATACTGCAGGACGTTTATTAGGAGACTGTGAGGTATTTATCACCAATAATTAAAACGAAACTGTTCCTGTTGTAACAAATGCACAGAATCCGAGATGCAATACTCTTACTTTTTATTGTGTATTCGCTCTCGCTTTAATCTAAAATTTCCTTTTTTAATGTGCTAGGGCATTTATCTTAAGGTTAACGTTAAACAAACCTGTTTGGTTTTTACTAAGAATACTAGCATCGGAAGTCACTATAAAAAGATTTCTAGGGGCTCCTGGGTGGCTCAGTCGGTTAAGCACCTGCCTTCGGCTCAGGTCATGGTCTCAGGGTCGTGGGATCGAGCCCTGCGTCAGGTGCCCTACTCACTGGGGAGTCTGCTTCTCCCTCTCCCTCTGCCCCTCCACCTGCCCATGCGCTCTCTTTGTCTCTCAAGTAAATAAATAAAACCTGTATTTAAAAAAAAAAAAAAGATTTCTAAGGCAACAGCACAAAGATCCAGGAACATTTGGGTACAATTAATAGAAATAAATGTAAACTGACCTTTAAAAGATAAGAAGGTCATTTGCAACATGGAGGAGTTTTAAAAACATTCATGCCCTTGACTAGAAAACTCATTTATCCTAAAGAACTAATCATGAATATACGTGATGTGATTAGCTATGAGACTGTCCAACCATGCGGGATGGGTTTTTAAAACTGTTTAAATAACAAAACACTTTTATGCCTATAGAAAGTATGGTATAGAAAAATAATTATAACGTAAATGGGAGAGAAGTAGTTTACAAAACAGTATGCACAATGTGATCACGTAGATAGATAAATAGATAGATGCCAAAACTGGAAATTTATCAACCAAATATTAGTAAATCACCAAGATATAAATATGGAAATCCTTGAATTTGAATTATGAATAGGGTGTATATTCTGCTGTGTGCCTACCTATATTTTCCAAATTCCTACAATGTACACATACTACTTTAACAATGAGATAGTAATTACTCTCTAAATACTTGAGGAATAAATGAATTCGCTTATTTCCTTATATATTGCTTCTACTTTGAAGACTTTCTACATATAGAAACTTGTCATTTGGGAAGGAAAACCTTTAGTTGTAATTCAAACTCAGTCTCACTGAGACCTGAACAAGAACACCAAGAATCATCTCAAAATGTCATCACACACAAACATGTACACGTGAAAATTGAGCGTGTCACATTCTAACAGCAGCCAAACGTGGTCCAATTATGGTTTAGGAGTAATGGTTTGGGAACAGCGACAAGCAGCCCAGCTTCACCAAAGACCGAGACCTATCTGAGTATTCTATTAAATTCAAGGCACATAAACATCTAAAATTTAATAAACCCAATTTTTTGTGAAACCTCATAATTTTTTGCGCCAATGTGTGTACACACATATGTTCGTGCAAAGCAGACCTCAAAGTTCTGGCAAAATGATGGCACATCAAGTCAAACACGTGGCAAATCTTTACCAGGTGAGTTCTGGTTACAAACTTAGTTGGCCACAGATTTCTAGAAACTAGAGAGCAAGTCAGTTCACACTTGAAATTTCAGGCTTATACTTTCAACTGTCCCCTCTATTTTTATCATTTTGGGCATATTGTTGTTTGGGGAATGCTGGGGATGAGAGTCGCTTTAAAACAAAAAAGTTTCAGTTACTTAAAATGAAAAGCAGTCTAGAATCCCTGGCCCATCCGTGTGCCTAGGGTTTACCAAAACCATGTAGAGGAGCATGGCCAGCAAACCACCAAGATGCTCCCTATTGCCCTTTAGAGTTCTAAAACTGGGTGCTCGGGTGGCTCAGTTGGTTAAGCGTCTGCCTTCCCCTCAGGTCATGATCTCAGGGTCCTGGGATCGAGTCCAGCATCAGGCTCCCTGCTCAGCGGGGAGTCTGCTTCTCCCTCTGCCCGCTGCTCCCCCTGCTTGTGCTCTCTCTTTCTTTCTCCCTCTTTGTCAAATAAATAAATAAAAGTCTTAAAATTAAATAAATAATAAATAACAAATCAAATTTTGAAACAATAGGGAAGTTTTATCATTTCGGGGGCAACTGTGGTATAAAGAACTTCACATGACAGAATTTAAACCAAGTAAACGCCATACTAACTTGCCTCGCTTTTCAGTTCTAAGACAATGGTCCTAAGACAATCGCTCTTTAGCCAGCCTTCTGGAATGAAGGGGGCTTGGCAATCGTGCGAGAAACACTGCTCATTGTTTCAGCCTGCGCAACCCGAAAACAAAGCACTTGCTTTAGGCAGCTCTGCTACTGCATAGGGTAATTCTTTCGGTTTCTTTCACCCCAGCAATCCAACGAAAAGGCTTACGCGTACGTGTCAGGACTGAAAATGCCAGGTAAATCAAGAAAATGAAATTAAGTCAAGAACGCAGAGGGTCTTTCCTGAGGTGGAGTCGCGGGGAGCGGGTGCGGGAATCCCTGTGTCCCCAGGAACAGACTCAGTGCCAACGCTCTACGACTCTGTCCTTGCTGAGGAAAGCATTTCAGAGAAAAGCCGTATCTCAGTCCAGCTACGCACCTGTCTAAACTCCACAGGGCTGGAAGGAGAGAAGACTGCCGTTGACTTTACTCCTCCTCCCTTTAATGAGTTTTGAAGGGTTTCTTTTTACCAAAGAAATAATGAATGCCCCTTGCAAACTGTGGGGGAAAATGTCCTATTTGGAAGTAATTGAAAATATGTTTTGCGGCCACGTACAAACTCTTTTCCAAATAGCTTTCTTCTGTAATTAACTTGCCACAACGCTTAGCTCTGGAATTCACTAGGCAGAGGGTGACATCTAGTGTGTGACAGAAGAACTTGAAATACAGAAATTTGGGTGAGGGCCTAAGATCCAGGTTAATAACCATGACTTTTAAATACTTCCCTTCTGATAAGATAATAATTGCCGGATGGAAATGCAGGGCGGATATCACAGAGCTTTCAAGATTTGAAATTAGGAGGAAGGTTGTTTTCTCTTTAAATAGAAAATTGGGGATGTTTTAAGGCACATTTTGTCTAAAGATACATGCTGATCCTAAAAGCAATTTGTATGGGGACAAAGCTGGGTCATCACACCTGAGAGATGAAATATGGCTTTTCCCTGAGGTCAGACAAGTAATTTTCACTTGAAAGTGAAAGTGAAAGGGATCGGTGACGACCAGCTGCCTCTGAACTCCAGGAGCTTGTCATCCCGGGAATTTTTCCAGGCTACACGAGTGGAGTGATCAAACCTCATGCAAGAGAGAACAGTCACTGCCCATCTCAATCTCACTGCCCTATGCAGATTAAATGCCTTAATCAAAAAGTAAATACAGTGCTAATGCAGGGATGCAAAAGAGGAGGCCATCTTATAAAAGGAACAGAAACAATTCAGTTGGGATGATGGAATTAGGAATAAAATGTTTGGTTTGTGAAAATGGGACGAAGGGGCATTCCAGGTGAAGGAAACCCCTGAGCAAGATCACAGATCACGAACGGGGTTCCAAGTTCCTCTGCTTCCACTGAACCCTGCCCCCGAGGCCACGTAAATATGGAAGAGAAACAAGAGGACGCTGATTGGCATCATCTTGCACAGACTCTCCCTTGCCAGTGGAGGGATTTCTCACAGGGTCCTTGGCGCCTTGCGTCACTGCTATTTGTCCGGGACGCGTGCCCATGTTCTCTGTTCCACAGAGCCCACACGGGGAGCAGGAAACACAGCAGAAAAGCTGGTGTACACTCACCTACGACAACTAAGAGAGGCCAGGCCAGCTCTAGCCCGTCAAGGTCAAGGCGGAACCCAGGCATCCCCTGTTAACAGCCATCACTGACAGGGAGCAATATGCAGAGAAGTTTCTCCCCCACGCCCACTTCCCGCCTCCAGATTTAAGGAAAAAGATGTTCCACAATCCACAGGAGGAACCTGAGTGTTTCTTCATGAAGGAGATTACCATCTTTGACCTTGTCTCTTCTGTCAATGAGGCAAAAATTTTTCTAAATAGATACATATTGATAGCCAGACCATAGCTGCTTACTGAAATGGGGATTACATCATTAAAAATAGTTCCGTTTTCAGTAAGCCTTCTCTGAATACAGTAAGGGAACCGAGAAGTATTGACCAATGAGCAAGTGTCCGGGCCCTGTCAAATCCTGACCTGTATTTTCTAGTTCCAAAGGACAGAAGGCCCTTTCTTGTGACAGTGACACCGGACATTTGAAAGCTGACATCCAATCACAAAATAAGGATACTTGGGGGACTCTGAAGTAGAAAATTAGCATGGAGATCAGATACCTCTCCCTAAGGACAAAGCCTATATGCTAAATTCTTGTAATCTGCTCATTCAACATTGAGATGTCAGTTACACTCAGGCAGCTCCAAAGATTCATGACATGTAATGATTTGTCATTTTACTGAGATTCAAATTTGAACTAAGCCTGGTCTGAGGTCCAACCCTGTGGCTTTCCGAATATCATCATGCTGTCTGAAACCCTGGAAATCTAACCTCTAGTTCTTAGAGGGGAAAAGGCAAGAGATAAGAGAAAAAGTAAGTTGAAAACCAGGTTTTGGAGAAACTGATGATCCTACAATTTTGGTTCCTCTATAAGAATTTTCTATTTAGGTAAATATCTATATACAACCAAAAAAGAAGGCTCAACAAATTATAAATTGTTTAAAGCTGTCAAACACCATAATCACCAAAATTAGAAAAGTAACTTGATATTTTTTTTATTAATTACCTGACACACTTCTGTAAAACATTTTTTATTACATTTGTTGGCTGGATATCCTTTGCCTCTTCATATCATGAGATTTTATAAAATCACTTTCTATAAAAAAAATTAAAAGATAATTCAGTCCTTCCTCCTTTATGACTCAGCAAAATGTGTTTTTACTATTGATAATTTAGAAAGGTTTTGTTTAGTTCCACAGTTCCACAATTCATTACTGAAGCCATGTAAGATGTTTAGAATTCTTTAATTTGAAAAGACCTCTAACAAGTTTCTTTTATATATGAGATGTAAAACTTAGGGCATTTCTGATGCAGTAGCTAATCTTAAATACTACTTGACTGACTGACATTTCATTAGTTTGCCACCAATATCCTCAATATAAGGACATATTATGAATTTTATATTGTCTTTATCAATACCAGTATTTTATCAAAAAAGTAAAAAATATAGATCTTTTCCTAATGTGTTTATGTGATTCACTCTCTTCACCACTTGTACTATCAAACAACTTAAGACCTTATTCATTACTTCTATTCAAAACTTATAGTTCTCAATGGACTATCACCTTAGGCATGACCTGAAAAATTTTTATCATAATTCACTTCTTTTTTTTTTTTAAGATTTATTTATTTATTTTAGAGAGAGAGAGAGAGAGCATGAGCAGGAGGAGGGGCAAAGGGGAAGGGAGAGAGAATCTTCAGATTCCCCGCTAAGCATGGAACCCAAGGCAGGGCTAGATCCCAGGACAGTCAGATCATGACCTGAGCCAAAATCAAGAGTCACTCAACCATCTGAGCCACTCAGTTGCCCCTATAATTTACTTTTTGATATAAAAAATTTTTTTCTATGGTTTTTGTCATTCCTCTTAATCACTGTTGTTTTACAGTCTGTTTTTTTCTCATGATTTTCTCCTTTATTAATAAAAATTTTAAAGGTGAGTAAAGAAGATGCCTTTTGTGAAGATCCAAATCAAGCCTATAATTTCTCAACAAGTATTAAAATGTTGTAAAATTTCTTTCCAAATTCACTTCTTACTAAAGTAGACTTGGATTAGACTTAGAACTCAAGAAACAGTAAGGACATTAAAGCCTTATAAACTAGTTATTAAGTGCACCAAACTGTATCGGCCAGGGTTCTACCAGAGAAAGAGAAAGATTTATTGCAAGGACTTGGCTGTTACAATTGTGGGACTGGCAAGTTGGACTAAGCAATTGGAACTGCACAGAGCAGGCCAGCAGGCTGGAAACTAACCCCAGTCCTCATGGAAACTTCCGTTTTGTTCTTAAGGCCTTTCCTTTGATTGGATTAGCTCCATCCTTTACAGTCGAATGATTATAAATATTAATCATATCTACAAAATACCTTCACACCAACCCCTAGACAACATTTGACTGAATAATTGCTACCAATCAATAGCCTAACCAAGTTAACACATAAAACTAACCATCACACATTTATTGACATCTAGTCAATGTTAGAGACTGCACTTATAAACAGGCTGCAAAAAATTAAAAAGTATCTTTGACCCAGGTTTGGGTGATGGAAGCACAGAAGAGGAGATTAATTCTGCTGCAGAGTAGGGTCATGATTGGGGAAACCATGGAACAGAATGGTCAAAAGCTCAACTCTGGACTTAACTTGCTCTGCTCAAATTTTGGCTCTGATACTCACTTCCTTCCTTATCCCCTTCTTTCTTCAATGGTGAAATGAGAATAACAACAGTACCTATTTCCTATCTGTTGTGAAACTTTAAAAAGATAAACCGTGTAAAGTGCTTAAAACAAGGCCAGGCAGATAACAAGTACATAATTACTAGTTATCATCATTATGATTACTTGCCACAAGACTTGAAGGTTGAATAAGAGTAATCCAAGACAGGAAGGGCATTCCAGGCATATGAAACAGTAAGAGCAGAGGCACAGAGGTATGAAAACGCCCATCACATCTGGAGGAGAGTAGCTAATGCAATGCAGCCAGATCGTGGAGGGTGGTGAGGAAAGAGAAGTGAAGGGCTAGGTGCAGTCAGCCCATGAGGAACCTTGAATATTATATGAAAGTGTTTGTACTTTTTTTTGGCAGCAAGAGGAAATGATAAGGTTTTTCTTATGCAAATAAACAGATAACATAATAAAGTCTATGAATACCTGGAACACCCAGGCTTCACCAGCCTAAGATTATAAATGAGGCCACATTTGAATAATATCCCAGGTGTTACTCTGAGTACACACTGCTTGAGTAACAGGAAGTCCAATCTTTGCCTAGGGTTTCTCTTCCTGTATATTTCTAAAACTTCTCCAGGGTTGTTTACATGAGTTTTTCCAATCACTCCTGGTGGCAACTTACTGTCACCTTGACTGGTGGTATAGTACCCCTTGCGTACCCCTCAAGGGAGCACTCCACCACTATTAAGAGAGATCTGAGGTAACCACACCACCTCAGTCCTGGATGATAGAATCAGGAGGTCCCTTTTGAGGAAAGAGAGAGCTCAATGCAGGGTTGTTCCGTGTCAAAATTGTCTGGATCTCAAAGCATCATGATCTTTTATACTCACATTGTCCCCCAAAATCCATTCTCTCCATCTGCTATAATAGATTTATATCTGGGCATAGAGCCACCTAGCTAGAGATTACATTGACCAGCCCTCCTTGCAGGTAGATGAGGTCATAGGACTTCCCACCAGTAGAACATGGGCACAAGCAGTATATGCCACTTCTAGTCCCAGGCTTTAGAATATTATACATGTGTTCCTCCATGTACTTTCATCTGCCCCCAAACTAGAATACTGACTGATTGTGACTCACTTTCAACCATGTAATTAGAACCCAGGATTTAAGAGATGGTAGAGAAAACTGGGGACCTGAATACCTGAATGACTTCATGGAGCAGAGCCCACCTTGCACTGTGGCTAACAAAGAAATAAACTTCTATCTTCTATAAGCCACTCGATTGTTGTCTCTTTATTACAATAGTCTAGTTTTACCCTACTCTCAGCTCTTTCCCCCAAGATTCATACATGTAGCCAAGTAAGGCTTTCAGGTAGAACCATCATCCCCATCCAAAGCTTAGACCTTGATCTCAGGTTGGCTCGTTGTACCACATTTTCTATCTCGAATTCTAATTTCATGTGTGTGTGCTCACGATCAGGCCTCCTGTAATCTGGTTTATGTCAGAACTTGACAAGGCTGGACAGAGTCCAGTTTGTTTTTTCTTGTGGGTATTTTTCTAGCTCTTAAGCAAAGCCAAGAATATAAATGAATACCTGGGGGGTAGGGAAAATGTCTAATCCCTCTTAACAGAAGCACCTATGTCCCTGCTCTGCTCAGTCACAAGTCCCAAGACCCAGGGTTCTAAACTGCCTGAGAGACCTCTGTAAGGAGATACAATCATCTGTAAGGCACATCATATTATAAAAAACTAAGCAAAAGAAAGAAAAGAAAAACACAGTTCATTAACCTATAATATGTCATTGGCTATAAGAAGCATCCCAATTCCAAAGACAAAAAAAAAAAAGTGGGAATATGTAAACCTTAGAACTGATGAAATAGATAACAGATACTAGGAACCTTATAGGCCCCCCAGTAAGACCAGGGAAATGGGTTCAGATATGATACAGCCAGAAACAAAGCACCATGGGAAAATGCCCAACCACCCCATGGGGCTAACCCAGCAGAAAGAGCAGGGCCCCCACTGCCTGTCACTGAGCACCAATAAAGCCTCAGAAGCTGCCACAGTTGCCCCTGAAGAACTAACGCCTCTGCCTGGGAGTTGGCAGAACAGCCAGCCATCATCACCACCAACTTGACGTCCCAGGGATGACCAGGAGAGTGAATGGGACACATTTAATAACAATGCCATCGTGACAGACATAAACTGGACCGCCCCAGGAAAACCAGATGTTTGGCTGTACTAGGTGGGACCTAGGACCCTAGTTGCAGGTGATTCTGAGAAAGAGCTTTCTCTTCCCTGTCCCTGCAGTCCAGGAAGACAGGCTAGAAGGCCATTGCTGTGGGCCGCTTTCAGGATTTTAGATTGTTCTCGTCCCATACTTGTGTCCTCTGTGAGATATCCAGTATTTCCTCCAGAGCCCTTCCTCACTGATCGCAGAGTTCAAGACCTCTGTCTTGTAAACAGGTAAATATTTTGCAAAAATTCTACCTCTGCATGTAATTTCTCCTTTTAAATTATACCTTCTAGAAGCCTCCAGTCACAGGACCTGTCACTGAGACTTGGAGGTCCAGAGCAAGAGAGAGAAGGGTTTGGCCTCTAGTAAGACTCTGAGCTTGAGAAACAAGGTTAGGCAATCCTGCTCGGGTTCTCAGTGGGTGGCCACCAGCATTTCAAGCAGCACAATTATTCCGCATGGAGACCGTCAGGGACGTTTCCCCACCCCAATACATGCCAACCACACACTGCTGTTACAGTTGCAGTAAAAAAATGTTCCCGATCTTTTCCAAATGCCCTTAGGGAAATGGGAATTCTCCTAGTTGAGAACTAGCAAGCCACAGAGACTTCCTCCATGTCTTCAGCACACTGCAAACCCAAGTGGGACTTGCTTCACAGCACAAGGTTCCCCTCGGTGTATGTGGAACAAAAGCCAGTGGCCACAGACAGCTAGGCCTACGGGGCCACCTCATCCCAGTTGGCCGGGGGGGACTGTTCTGGGTTTAGCAGCAAACCCCTCAATCCCAGGCAAATGAGGAACGTTGATCACCCTGACTCAGCCACTAGGCTGACTGGCCTCCTGAAGAGGATCAGACAAAAGAAATGCTTCTTCCAGTCAGGAGGAGCTGTGGGGAGAGGTCAGGGGGCAGAGGGATGGACAGAAAAAAGGACTCTCGGGGGTCTCTCCTTCTCTCCTACCCCAGACACATGCCAAACCCCCGCTCGTGGCTGAGAAGGCCTTAGAAACATCCAACTTGGTGTGAGGCACCTGAGGACAGAGGTTCCTACCATATTTCCTCACTAGGAAGCAACACTCTCGCTGTGGGGAACTCACATCTGGTACTGTCACCTCACCTGTAAAATGAGGGAGGCGGAGATTTCCTCGTAGGGCACTATTTACTCTCGCACAAAACCTCCTTTCAGTTTCTGTCCCTTTAACTTTTCAGAACTTTTTTCAAATTCTGGGGAACTGACAACTTTTTCAAATGAGGAGTCACAGGCTTCAGGACGGTTTAAGGAAAACAAGCCACAGAGGGTGGAAAGTCTGTAAGGAGCACAGCTGTCTCCTCCATGTTCTCTGCAGCTCTCTGCAAGGGGTCAGAGGAACCCACCGTATTCATTCGCTGGAGCTGCCATGACGAAGTCCCAAAGACTGGAGACTAGAATCCATGCTCAAGGTGCTGAGGGCCTCTCTCCTTGGGCTTGTAAATGGCATATTCTCCCTGTGTCTTCACATGGTCTTCCCTCAGCACAAGTCTGTGTCTAAATGTCCTCTTCTCCCAAGGACACCAGTCAGATTGGCTTAGGGCCCACCCCAATGATCTTAATCATGTCTGTGATTGAAATCACCTGTCTCCCAGGTAGACAAATGGGGAAGGGGCTCAAAAGGTGCAAACTTCCAGTTATAAAATAAATACGCCATGGGAATACAATGGACAGCACAGTGACTGTGGTTAATAATACTGTATTGCATATTTGGAAGTTCCTAGCAGAGATCTTAAAAGGGCTCATCACAAGAAAAAAATGTTTGTAACTATGTATGGGAGAATGTTAACTAGATGCATTGTGGTGATCATTTCCTAATACACACTAATATCAAATCCTTATGTTGTACACCTGAAACTAATATAATGTTATCTGTCAATTAGACCGCAATTTAAAAAAAAATATTGCTAAACCAAAACTTTAAAAAAAAGAAAACGAAAAGAAAAGAAATCACCTCTCTCCCAACTAAAGTCACACTTTGAGGTACGAGGGGTGAGAACTCAACATATGAATTAGGCAGAGACACGATTCAGCCGTAACACCTACCTGCCTGGATTTGGCATTCTTCCCTCCACTCTCGGGTCCTTGAGCTCGTCTTGCCTGAAGATTACCGAGCCCAGAAGAGAGTCTTTAAGTGGAACCTTCCCGACCCATTCACGTGATGGCTATCTGCAGCTGCTGCTCTCAAACTTCTTGGGAAAGGTAAGTAACATGGTAGTACGCTGAAAATAATTTTGACCTCATGGACTCTCTAAAAGGGCCTCAGGAAATCCTGGGTATCGCTGGACATACTTTAAGAACAACTGCCTCAGAGGAACGCCTGGGTGGCTCAATCCGGTAAGCGTCTGACTTTGGCTCGGGTCGTGATCCCCGGGGCCTGGGATCCAGCCCCACATCCCCGCATCAGCTGATGCCATACACCTGAAACTAATAGACTCTTATATGTCAATTATACCTCAATTTAAAAAAAGAGAAATATTGCCAAGCCAAAACCGCTGAGC
This sequence comes from Ursus maritimus, assembly GCF_017311325.1. Classification (NCBI taxonomy): domain Eukaryota; kingdom Metazoa; phylum Chordata; class Mammalia; order Carnivora; family Ursidae; genus Ursus; species Ursus maritimus. Next base: position 29,689,489 of record NW_024423453.1, read on the forward strand.
TGGGAGCCTGCCTTCCCTTCCCCTCTGCCCCTCCCCCTTCGCTCATGTGCTCGCACTGTCTCTAATAAATAAATAAAATCTTTTAAAAAAATAAAATAAAGAACAACTGCCTTAGACAAAACCTCTGTGGATGCCTTTATTCTTGACTGCTACTTCTCCCTGGCCCATCCTGGCCTTCCCTGTGAGACCAGAGGGACTTCTTGCCCCAATCGACCCCAGAAACACAGAGCGAGGCCCACCTTTTAAGAGGTGTGCTTGCAGGTGAGTCCACAGGACCTAGGCTCTGGGAGACAGCACAAGGCAGGAGCAGACATGAGTAAACATTAAACCAAGGTCAGGTCAGGATGCCTCCTGGCTCCATCCACCACAGTGAGATCACTTAATCCTGGTTTTCCCACAGGTGAGTCAACAACTCCCCACATTAGGTAAATAATAGTGAACAAGCCTGTATTCATTAGTGGACATTTAGCTGATTAGAAGAACTAAAAACAATTTTTTTTTTTTTTACTTTGGCTTAAACAAGACAGAAACATATGGCTCTTTCTTAGAAGAGAAATCTGAGGGTAGGCAGCCCAAGCCTGGCATAGTGGCCCCATAAAATTGTCAGGAAACAGCATACTTTTCAGCTCACGGTCAGCCTTCAATGGCACTCATCCTCAAGGTCTAAGCGGGCTGCTGAACTCCAGCCATAGCAATCACATTCCACCCAGGAGAAATGGAAAAAGAATACTTCCCAGGAATTGTGTATATTTCTCATTGGCCAAAACTAAGTGACATATTTACAAAGGAAATTAGAAATGTTTTCTTTTAGTTCCACAACATCATGTCTAACCACTAAAGAAGGAAAGACCGTGTCCTGGGGGGCACTAAGCATGTTGACCACAAATTATCAATTAGTTGCTGTCCCCCTATAGAGAACAACAAAACCAAATTGAGATGCCGACACTTGGCAGCCACTCTGTGACTCACCAGCCCGTTGACTTACTCCTACCCACCAACTTGTCAGCAAAACCGTGTTTCTACATGTCACAGCCCTTCCAGATAGCTAAATATATTCAAAACTCTGTATGTTAAATTCTTGAATGCAGTCTACTATTTAGCATACTCTAGATTTTCAATTGTTTATTTTATATAAGTTATTATCTATAAAAAACACTGAAGGAAAGTATACATTAACATTAACCTAAAAGTTTGCAGGGATTATTTCTGACAGTAGAATTACAGGGCATGCTTCTTTTTTTATTATTATTATTTTCTGTAGATAAAAATATTCCTCCAATGCATATACATTGCTTCTATAGTTAGATAAAACAGTAATTTCTTTTCAAGAACCTAGCCTTCTAGCCTTGTCATTCATTAGGTGAGGGATTTATTCATCTATTCATCTATAACCCACAGTCGCTGAGATCAGAAGGTAATTAGGAAATCTGATTCTTAAAGTAGTACTTTACCTGTGACCTACTCTATACTTCATTTCATACCATGCATCTTGGGTTAAACATAAAAATTATATCATGGCCTTTCTGATTATTTCAAAATAATAAATTCTCACCAACTCTGTCTTAGGCTTAAATAGACCCTGAAAATAAACGCAACCCATGAACAACATTTCTGAGGAATAGTTCTGCTCGGCTGTTACAATGAAACATGAGTCAGAGGAAGGGGGAGTTCTACAGTTCAGACTTTGTAAGGAAAAAGGGATGCTTTTTTTTTTCCCCAGAAACTCTCCTGGAGGAATTCCCCATCTGCATTTTTAACTTTGTCATTTTCCAGGAAACTCTTTGCAACTGAAAATGAAGCCAGGAGTTTGGAAACAGCTCAAGATGCTAATCTGAGCCGACTGTCTCCGTGGGGGCTTCTCCAGAGAGGACAGCGGAGGCAGCTGCAGCCCCCAAAGGGGCCCGAAACAAATCCCCGGTTCCCAGACAGAGCCTGTCCTTTACCCCACACCCACACCACGCTGCCTTCTTTTTCTCCAAAAAAGGCATTCCCTGAAAAACTGAAAGACAATTCTTCTTGGTTTTTATGTTTGTACTTGTCCCTACCCCAGAGCCAAAAGACTGACAATCTACCAATTTAAACACACCAGCTTTGCTAGAAAGACACCCAAAGGCACATGTATAAAAGCATTAACTTCACACACAAAGAATAGACCAGCTATATTTACTGAAGTCTTATAACAGTGTGTGGGGATACAGAGATAAAACTGGTCTACACCAGACAAAAGGCTCAAATACTTCTTCCGGGAAAATGAGAAAATGAAGAGGAAGTGGATTATTGTGTTGATTTGAATCTCATCCATATCTAGCCATTAACGAGCACAGGAAAGGGGGTGAACCCTACTATCCGCATAGGACATACAGTAAAGCTCTCCACACCACCACCCCTCCCCCTGCCCCCGCCCACAGCCACACCTCTCCCCTGTGCAAGGCACACAGGGACAACAAGGTAAAATACAAAACTTTCAGGATCAGCAAAAACAGAGTCTCCTCAAAGCTAAGGAAGCTTAGTCCTTAGGACCCCTCACTTACACAATCCCTTCCTGGTCTCATTCTAAATAAAGTCTTGCTTTCTTATCTAATTTCCTTTTGTAATTTTTTTCTGTGAAAGAGTGTCTGAATTCTACAAGCCGCAGACACCACAAAACCTGGATTCTTTCCTCAGCAAGTAAAACAATGGCTCTTACACTTTTTTTACCTTTTTAAATTTTAATTGTGGTAAAAAAAAAACAAACCCACAGCATATACCATCTTAACCATTTTGAAGTATACAGGTCAGTGGTATTAAATACATTCATACTGGTTTTTGTTTTAAAGATTTTATTTTTTTAAGTAATCTCTACACCCAACATGGGGTTCGAACTCGTAACCTGGAAATCAAGCGTTGCATGCTCTACTGACTGAACCAGCCGGGCGCCCCGCATTCACGTTGTTGTACAACCATCTCCACCATTGATCTCCGGAACTTTTTCAACTTGGAAAACTGAAACTTGCAGAACAACACAGTAACTCCCACTTTCCTGGGCCCCCAGCCCCTGGCGGCCACCATGTACTTTCTACCGCTATGAATTTGACTACTCTTACGTACCTCGTGTAAGTGGAATCCTCTAGTACTTGTCTTCTTGTGACTGGCTTATTTCACTTAGCATAGTATCCTCAAGGTTCGTCCATGTTGTAGCAAGTGACAGGATTTCTCCCCTTTTTAAGGCTGACTAATATTTCACTGTCTGTATATACCGTATTTTGTTTATCCATTCATTGGTACATGTTTGGTTTTTTTTAATTTTAAGATAAATGCATGCAACCATTGAGAAAGCCATGCTCTTGCTTTAGAATCAGTTCCACAGAAGGTGCAATAGCGGTCCCTTGTCAGTCACATCTATGTGAGGATTCAGGGACTTACTCTTTCTGAGCTCAACGAGAAATCAGAAAGGGACACTTATCTTTCATTGCCAGCCTGTGACTAACCGCCTAACAAATAACACAGTCTGCATTTCCTCTCTTGGGCATTCCTCCTTTCTTTCCATTCTCTCTTAACCTATTCTGTTTTTTTTTTTAACCAACCAATGCACATGTATTGAAGATTTTATTTATTTATTTGTCAGAGAGAGAGCGTGTGAGAGAGCACACAAGCAAGGGGAGAAGCAGGCTTCCTGCAGGACTCATCCCAGGACTCCAGGATAATGACCGGAGGCAAAGGCAGATGCTTCACTGATTGAGCCACCCAGGCGTCCCAGGAAGGATTTTTTCAACGTAAATGAGTCAAGCAAGATTACCCAGGAAAGGTTACATTTAAACTGGGTGGTGAGAAGGATATTTATTTGGTGATGGAAGCTGTAAAGAGTATTCCATGCAGAGGAAATAGAGTGAATGAAAGGCCTGAAGGTGTTTGCAATGTTCAGGAAAAAGCAAATACCCTGGTGTCTAGAGGGTAGAATGCATTCACAGGAGTAGCAAGGTATGAGATGTGAAGGAGATTGGGGCCAGGCTGGGAAGGTTTTCTGAGGCTTGCTAAACAGTTGGGACTTCTGGGGCACCTGTGTGGCTCAGTCAGTTGGATGTCTGCCTTCGGCTCAGGTCATGATCGTGGGGTCCTGGGTTGGCTCCCTGCTCAGCTGGGAGCCTACTTCTCCTTCTCCTGCTGCTGCTCCCCCTGCTTGTGCTCTCTCACTCTCACATAAATACATAAAATCTTAAAAAAAAAAAAAAGAATTAGGACTTCTTCTGGTGGGCAATGGGAGCCACTGAAGATCTTTAAGTGGGGAGAGGGAGCAGCATGACGAAGTCTGTGTTCTGGAAACACCATCCTTTCACCAATCTAGCCATGTGCAGGATAAGTTGATACAAAGAGACACTGGCAGGATAGGAGTGAGGGCAAGAGAAAAGGACAAGGAGATCCCTGAATCTGAGTGAATATTTAACTGAAGGACAGTGTTTTTCCTCTCCATCAGCAGAAATGAGAGCTGACAAGCAGGTTGAATCCAATCATTAAAAAAAAACAAAAAAAAATTGCATTTCTGTCCCTTTGAGTTTTAAACGGCTACACGTGTATGTGTGTGTATACGATGTTAGAGAAGAAAATGCTAATGTCAGCTACCTCTGGGCAGGGAACTTAAGGACAATTTTCATTTTTTTCTCTATGCTCCCCTCTATTTCCAATGTTCTATATTCAAATGTATTTTTCCTCTAGCAATAAGAAAATAATATTTTTAAAAGACCATTCTGTTTCTTGTCATCCTTAACTGTAACGTGTTGGAAGTTATCGTTTGACAGTGTGGTGAGTTGGGGAGGGGTGCGATAGTATCGGGGATCCTTCAAAACCCAGTCTATTCCTCCATCACCCCCAAAATAAATGCATATGAATGGGGGAGAGGGAGAAAGAAATATGCATACAAGGAAATGTGTGACACTCTTCTATGCACACTGGCAGTGTCTATGTCGTGAAAGAGAATGAGGTAGACAATGAGGAAGATGTGCATTGGAGAAAGGAGGCCTTCAGGTGATCAGCGCACTCAGACAAGATGGTGGGATCTCTACTAGCTTATCTCGGAGACAGAAAGAGAGAAGGCTGGGAGGATGCCATATGCTATTTCAAGTTGGCAGCACAGTGGGAGTGAAGAGGAAGGCATGCGAGGGTTTGGCAGAAGGTGAGGAGACCAGGCAACTTGGAACAAAGGATGCGTGTGGGACATAAGGTTGGAAAGGAGGATTTGAGACCCAGGGTCTGCTAGGTAGTGGGGAATCGATGTTAATTCCGAGCAATGGTTCTGATGTAAGAAACACAGGACTTCAGGAAGGCAGGAGACATTGCCAGGAAGGAAATGCGGTTGAGGTGTGGCTTCCTGATTGCCACACGCACCTAAATGTCTGTTGCCAATGCTATACTTTTACTAGTTCTAAGTGTGCTGTTTCTTTCTTTAAAAATAAAAACAGCTTTGTTGAGATATAATTCACGTACCATTCATTTACCCCATTTAAAGTATAGATTTGTCTGGAGTACGTTCACTTGGTTACACAAACATCACCACAATTTAATTTTAGAACATTTTTTAAAAAGGAACCTCATACCCATTAGCAGTCCCTCCCCATCCTCCCCAACCCCCCAGCCCGAAGCAACCACTAAGCCCCCTTTCTGTCTGTATAGATTTGCCTATTCCAGACATTTCGTGTAAATGAAATCACACAACATGTGGCCTTTTGTGCCTGGCTTTTCTTTCACTTCACATAATGTCTTCAAGGTTCATCTACATTCAGGTAGCACATACCAGACTTCACTCCTTTTCTTGTCAAATAATATTCCATTGCATGGATATACCACATTTTGCTCATCCAGTCATCAGTTGATGGGCATTTGGGTTATTTCCACTTTGAGGCTATTATAAACAATGTCCTATGAATGTCCATGCACAAGTTTTTGCATACACATCGGTTTTCTTTTTTCGCATGGATATCTCCCTACGAGTGGAGCTGCTGGATTATATGGTAACTATGAAGCGGGAGAGCCAGGTGCTTGTCGCATGGAGTCGAAGAATGAATCTGGAGGACAATGGAGGGTGAGTAAAGTGACAGAAGTTTATTAAATGAAGATACAGAGAAAGCTCTCAAGAGTGAGAGGGGTCCCCACAGGGTTGCTACTGAGGGCCTTTAGGGTTGGTCTTTTGTAGAAGCTAACCAGGGAACTTAACATCTCTCTTGATATCACCATTGAGCAGGGACTAGTGACAACACCTTCAATGGTTTACCGCCTTTTTAGGGTCTGGTTATTCCTTGTGGGTCACAGGTGATTATCATAAAAAAATTAGACACCCACCCCACACGCCTAGGGCAGTGCGTTCCCTCATCTCTGGTTTCCTCACGCTGCAGCATTTTGGGGATTTCTGTGAGACAGATCACATAGCCCCCTATCCATCTCTCCCAACCTAGCCCCACCGGTCCGGTGCTCAACCACTGGGTTTCTGACCTGCACATGCTCTCTGATGAATCTTACTGTTAGCTTCTTTGTTTGTGAAGCTGGCTTGTGTCTCACCCAGTATAGCTCTGAATTCCACCAGTGGAGCACCCACCGTAACTTAACTCAGCCTCCCTTGTCATTTCAAAGCCAAGAAGGAAGTAGGGGATGTGTCAGAGCCTTCTGTTATGCTCAAGAAAGCAGATGTGATCACAGAGCAAGTCACATGTGGGCTGCCCTTGTGCCTCCTACACTTTCACGGAGAAGGAAACCAAACGTCAATCTCTCTCAGCCACTCTCTCTAGAGCCTGGGCAAATCCGAAGCATCCTCTACGGAAGCAGAGATCTCAGTCAAGGACCTTCTGCTACAACGCTCTCTTCCTTGTTGCCTGAAACAAGGATTCCAGGAGGAGGAATCTCAAGATCTCAAAACTGGTAACAGTCAAAGCAAAAGTCGGAGCCCAGTGCTTTAGAAATGTGTGTGAAAGTAGAAATATCAAGAAGTTTGAGGGTTTTTAAGGTTTTAAGCAAGAACCCCTGAGAAATAAATGGCAGTGAAAATGAAAGGAAAAAAGGCCACACTTTGGAGCCCTACGTCAAGGCAATGTCATTTGAAACAAACAAAAAATGCAGGCGCAGGTGAGATAAGAGAAAGTTCTGAATAAACACCTTATATCTTCAGATTCCAGAACACCAGAACACCTCCTCCCCTAGGAGCCAATGTAGGTAACCAAAGTCACATAGAGTAGTGAAAATGCTGGGTTGGATGAAACCAGCTAATTGACCTATGGATCGATACAAAAAAAACTATCAATATGTGGTTTAGCAATAACAAATGATTGACCTGTACTGAAGGCCTGACAATGGAGGGAGCAAGATTTATACTTCAATATTGTTCTAACAATATTTCAACATCCCTGCCAGCCCTGTGGGATTATAAATAGATTCTGCTAAGAGTAATAACCTTGCTCTCAGAATCCTGTATGTATAGGAAATAGGGTGCCAGGGGAACAGACAAGCTGAGACAGAGGTGTTATAAAACTCAAGTTAAGGAAGAGATTAATGTTTCAATGCTATAGAACAAAACATCCCAAGGAACACAAGATGATGGCCTGTCTCCCTGTTACTGGGAGCTTGTAACCTACAAAGAAACATACGAGGTAACAAGTAACTTGACATTAGAAACAGTGAACTACCTGCCTTAAGAAAGTACGGATTTCACTCTCGTGGTACAAAAGTGTTGTACAAACTGGCTTGCTAATAATCAGGTAAGTGATCTGTTCAATGGGAAGAGACAGATATCCTCCTTCTCTTGTTTCTGAACTCTAATTCTGATTACCAGCACCTCTTCAGGCAAAAGAACTCATAATGTCACTTTTGAGATATTCTCAGAAAAAAAAATCTTCCCAGGGAATTATGTAAGCTTAGGATTTCTGCCACTCCCCTGCTTCCGGAGATCATTTTGCTCAGCCTCCTGTTGCCATGTGCCAGCTCCACGTCACCTCCCCGCTCTGAACTCTGGCATTCAGTCGGCTGGACACCCCCAATGGATTCTTTCTTAGCCCGGCGCTTGCCCTGTCCCTAGTCCCACATTCTTCTCTTTACCTCCTGGATGGCTGCCTGGAGAGTGAGGTTGTTACAGCGCACCTAAGGGTACCTAGAAATTCGAGGATATGTAGTACACTGTGAGACTGGCCTCTGACCTCGTACATGCGGATCTCATTGCATAACTTCAGTTTACCCACCCCCCTTCTTTCCTGGCCTGCCCAAGACCAGAAGTATTGAAAAGAGACGAAGGAAGGAAGGGAGGGAGGGAGGGAGGGAGGGAGGGAGGATCATACTCAACAAGAGACTTCAACTAGCAATACCTTTAAAAGTTTTTCTTTTTAGCTATTAACAACATAAGAAACAACAGATGTTCGCGAGGATACAGAGAAAGGGGAACCCTCTTACACCATTGGTGGGAATGCAAGCTGGTGCAGCCACTCTGGAAAACGGTATGGAGGTTCCTCAAAAAGTTAAAAATAGAGCTAGCCTATGACCCAGCAATTGCACTACTGGGTATTTACCCAAAGGATACAAATATAGTGATTCAAAGGGGCACGTGTACCCCAATGTTTACAGCAGCATTATCAACAGTGGCCAAACTATGGAGAAAGTCCAAATGTCCACCAATTGATGAACAGATAAAGAAGCGGTGGTGTATATAGTCAATGGAATATTACTCAGCCATCAAAAAGAATGAAATCTTGCCATTTGCAATGATGTGCATAGAGCTAAAGAATGTTATTCTAAGTGAAATAAGTCAGTGAGAGAAAGATAAATATCATATGATTTCACTCAGATGTGGAATTTAAGGAACAAAACAGATGGGGGCGCCTGGGTGGCACAGCGGTTAAGCGTCTGCCTTGGCTCAGGGCGTGATCCCGGCATTATGGGATCGAGCCCCACATTAGGCTCCTCCACTATGAGCCTGCTTCTTCCTCTCCCACTCCCCCTGCTTGTGTTCCCTCTCTCGCTGGCTGTCTCTATCTCTGTCAAATAAATAAATAAAATCTTTAAAAAAAAAAAAGAAAGAAACAAAACAGATGAACATAGGAGAAGGAAGAAAAAAAGAGAGAGAGACAAACCATAAAAGACTCTTAATTATAGAGAACACACTGACAGTTGCTGGAAGGGAGGTGGGCAGGAGATGGGCTAGATGGGTGATGGGGATTAAGGAGGGCACTAGTTGTGATGAGTGCTGGGTGTTGTATGTAAGTGATGAATCACTAAATTCTACTCCTGCAACCAATATTATGCTATATGTTAACAAACTAGAGTTTAAACAAAAACTTAAAAAACACAAGCAAATACACTACATATTAACTAAATTGAATTTAAATTAAAAATTAAAAATTAAATTTAAAAAACAAGCAAAAAATAAATAAAAGTTTTTCTTTTATATTTTTTAATTTTTTCTCTTTTTTCTTTTTTTTTTTTAATAAGAGATTTTATTTATTTATTTGAGACAGAGAGAGTGTGCACGTGCGCTCGAGCACGGGGGGGTGAGAGAGAGGGGCAGAGGAAGAGGGAGAAGCAGACTCCCTGCCAAGCAGGGAGCCTGACTGGGGGCTCAGTCCCAGGACCCTGAGATCATGACCTGAGCTGAAGGCAGATGCTTAACCAATTGAGCCACCCAGGTGCCCCTTTAAGTTTTTCTTTTAATACTAACATCCCAATAAGAAAAACCTTGCATTTAAGTGGGCTCTGCTTATACTCAAATTTCCTTTTCAGCGGCCAGGGTTGAAGGCCCAGCAGACACTTTTCCAAGGTGAGACACAGCAAATTATGGTATTTGACATTTAAAGAAAATAAAAATCTTCTGTCAGTGAGAAAACAGTTGCCCTGCCTGTGATGAAAGTGATTTTTTTCAAGTCCTACGTAATTTCATACACCTTGCTTGCATCCTAATATCTGCTTATGGAAAACAACAACAATCTATACATTATATGAATTACATTTCTCTCTTTTTATAATTAATTTTTATAATACAAATATGCATTCGTGCTTAAAAATTCAAACAATACAGAGGTGTATAGAGCAAAAACGTCAAAATCTCTATTCATCTTTCCCTTGGCCCCATAGGGGTGGGATTCCCTACACCATACATTATCCCTCAGGTAGAGATATTCACCGTGTGTTCTTCCAGAAGTTTGCTTATGCATATGTGTCTGTTTATACATACAGGTGTTGTGAATTTATTTTTCTGCACATAGTGGAGTGCACTACACATATTGTTCTGAAAGTTGCTTAATAATGAGTCAGACACATCTTCCATGTCAGCACATGTAACACTGCCTCACCCTTAGCAAATGTAGTTACCACTGTACCTTACGTATCCCACGATTTCCCAGTTTGGCCTTTTCATGCAAACAATGCTGCCATAAATACCCACCACACAGAGTGACGTGTACCACCGAGTCAATGTCTAGAAGCATGACTGTTTTGTTAGGCGTTGCCAAATTGCTCGCCATAAAAGTTTGTAACGATGAACACTCCCACTGATTGAATGTGAGTATATTTTTATTTATTTTTGTGAATCGTGGGGATGAAAATCACATATTGTTGTTGTTTCTATTTGTATGTTCCAGACTATTTGTGAGGTTAAGTTTTCATGTTTCTTGGCCATTTGTACTTCTTTCTCTGTCAGCTCCCTTTTCTGAGGGGTGGGAGCCTTACTTTTTCTTGTGTTTTAAAAAAGCTCTTTATATATTATGGTTCTCATATGGTTCTGTGAAAACATTTCCTCTCTGCCTGCTGCTTGACACTTAGTTTTGTTTATGTGTCATTCATTAAAGAGAAATTTAAAAAATATTTCTGAGAACAGGTGCCTCAATCTCTCCTTTATGGCTCTTAAGGTTTGACATGTCTTTGGAAGGCCATCTTCACCTCCAGGATAATTTTAAAAACAAAACACCATACTTTCTTCTAGTACTTTTATGAAACTTTTTTTATATTTGGATTTTTAATTCATTTAGAATATGCTTCTGAGTGTGGTATGAAAAAAAATCCAAGATAACATCATGGTGATGGTAGAATTTCTATCTTGTCCCATCTTTAGTGGAAATCTCCTAATGTCTCATTATGATGATGTTTGCAGTGGTTTCTGACTTTATCAAAGCTTATTAATAGTTTCTTTTAAAATAAAGGATGCAGGGTGCCTGGGTGGCTCAGTCAGTTAAGCATCTGCCTTCAGCTCAGGTCCCAATTCCAGCGTTCTGAGATCAAGCCTCACATCGGGCTCCCTGCTCAATGGGGAGTCTGCTTCTCCCTCTCCCTCTGCTGCTCCCCCTGCTTGTGCTCTCTCGCTCTGTGTCAACTAAATAAATATAATCTTTTTAAAAAATAAAGAAAGAATGCATATTGAATTTTGTCAACTGTCTTTTCAGCATCTGATAAGATCATTATTTGATTATTCTTCTTTAAGCGAGTAATAATTAATTGCATTATTCGACCCCCCTAATGTTGAAATTTCATTTTTTTCCTGGAAGTTATATTTCTAAATTTTTCAATATGTCTCAAATTTCTGATGCAAAAAGAAATGATATTTTTATCCCACGTGATTTAAAAAGATTTGAAAATAAAAATCTATTCTGCTTTTTCAATGTCCAAAGCCCTGTTAGTTACACAGAAGAATATGTTTTTATTTTTGTTTCTTTCTAAAAAATAAATGCTCAAGTTGATATGGTAGCATGTGGCCCAAGCATTACATTTACTCTCCTGAGATTTTTTTTCTCGGCACTTTTCTTCGTAATCAGTTGAAGGTCATCAGGTGATGCAACAAGCATGTATTAAGGAGCCTTTGTGTGCCAGTCTCTGGGCTTGCTATTATAAGGGATTCAAAACGCCCAGGGACGCCTGGGTGGCTCAGTCGGTTAAGGTCATGATCCCAGGAGCATCAGGCTCCTTGCTCAGCAGGGAGCCTGCTTCTCCCTCTGCCTGCCACTCCCCCTGCTTGTGCTCTCTCCCTGATGAATAAAATCTTAAAAAAAAAAAAAAATGCCTAAGAACCAGTCAGTCCTCAATGCACTGAAGCAACACCAAATTATCCCAGTCTCATCTTGTATCTATAACCTCAGAGAGAAGCCATGTTTATGCTACCTAATTCCCAAAAGGCACAGTATCAGAGGTTAACAGCAGCCATGATCTTTGTTTATGTATACGGACCTCTCTGGGCATCACCCATGCAGACCATCATACTGTCCGTGCATAGTTAGGTGACTCATAAACGCTTTTTAAATAAAGTTGATGATGATGAGAGTGTTAAAGAATAACAAGTACTGGCAGCCTCCAGAAGCACTACAGAAATCAGTGTAGGGCCATATACGTACATAAGGTCATTTAAACCATCTTTGTAGTCTCACCTCTGACGTCCGAAAGGTTTCGAAATATCCCCAATGACCTCTCAACCTGAACTTAGATCTTGTTTTTACTTGTCAGAATCTGTCAAGTATTCAAATAATGTTAACTGATCTGTTTCAACCTGTCAATAATTGATGATGAAACTTACTGAAAACAGATCTTATTAATTTGTGTTAATACATAATTTGCAAATCAAATATAATTTTTTCAGGCCCAATTATTTGTGAAAATTTTTGATATAACCTTTCAATAAGTATAAATCAACAGGAATGATATCGCATAAAGAACTTTTCTCTAAGCCAATAGGTAATTAAATGAATGATAACAAGAGAAAGATATTAAAGAGAAAATAAGGAAATTACATTTTTTTAAAGTCATTTCATTTCCTAGGTATATCTAGGAAATACACTAACTTCCTAGAGTTTTTCAGTATTTGTTAGAATGGTGAGAAGAGTAAAGTGCAAGAATCCTCATCTTTTAAAACTTGTATACACTGCTTTTTCAAAAGCAGACGTTAAAAGTAATACACAATAGGGTGGCTCAGTTGCTAGAGTAAGAGACTCTTGATCTCCAGGTCGTGAGTTCAAGCCCCATGTTGGGCCTAGAGCTTACTTTTAAAAAAAGAAAGAAAAGTAACACATGATATGTGATGCTGAGCTATGCATTCTTTGAGAAGACAGAATTTATTGAACAGAACTATAGAAAAAAATAATTGAGGAATCATTACTACTATACCGAGGAGACTTGCAATCATTCTGAAGTTTTTACTGAATATATGCTTTCCAGAACTTCATAAACTAAGGATAATTTTTGTCCAGAAAAGTAAGAAAAATATTTGCTTACAATGCAGAATCAGGTTTCAGCTGTAAAATAAAGCCTATTAAAAAACAGCATCAGCAAACAACAAAAGCAAAGTTTCAAATACTTCTTCAGTAGTATTCTAATAAAAGGATATGTTTATTTTTCAAAAAAAATTTTTTTTTTAATTTTTCCAGTTTTTTTTTTCCTCTAAAAAGAATGGCAAAGAGACTCGGATATCCGAGTGGACTGTTAGTGGGTTACAAAGAAATTATAATCGGAGACAACAGTAAGAGCAACAAATATTTCTCTTTTCTATTTCTCTTTTCAAGTTCTCTTTTCTCCACAATTATCTTTTCTACTTGGTAAGTAAGTGATAGAGAGGAAATGGGTAAATTCAAAACATTAAATTCCTTTAGTTTCCAAACGATTACCTGCTTTTAAAATAGGTGCTTTTCTTTGTTTTGTTTTTAAGTAGGCTCTGTGCCCAAAGTGGGGCTCAAACTCACCGCCCAAGACCAGGAGTCGCATGCTTTACCGACTCAGCTAGCCGGTTGCCCCTTTGTTTGCTTTGAATTGGTTCATTAAAAATTAGGGAAGTACATGCTTATTGAAAAAAAAATTCTTTTTAAGATTGATTTGTTTATTTTATTTATTTTTTTTTAAAGATTTTATTTATTTATTTGACAGAGATAGAGACAGCCAGCGAGAGAGGGAACACAAGCAGGTGGAGTGGGAGAGGAAGAAGCAGGCTCATAGCGGAGGAGCCTGATGTGGGGCTCGATCCCATAACGCCGGGATCACGCCCTGAGCAGAAGGCAGACGCCTAACCGCTGTGCCACCTAGGTGCCCCTGATTTGTTTATTTTAGAGAGAGAGAGAGAGACTGTGTGGAGTTAGGGAGGAGGGGCAGAGGGAGAGGGAGAGGAGAATGTCAAGCAGACTCCCCACTGAGCTCGAGCCAGGTGCAGGGCTCAATCTCATGACCCTGAAATCATGACCTAAGCTGAAAACAAGAGTTGGACACTTATCTGACTGAGCCACCAGGTGTCCCTGGAAAAAAAAAATTTATTTTTTTAAAAATTTTATTTACGCATTTGTCAGAGAGAGAAAGTATAAGCAGGAAGAGAGGCAGGCAGAAGGAGAAGCAGGCTCCCCTCTGAACAGCGAGCCCTATGCAGGACTCAATCCCAGGACCCTGGGATCATGACCTGAGCCGAAGGCAGATGCTTAACTGAGCCACCCTGGTGACCCTGTAAAAAAAAAAATTTTTTTTAAAGATTTTATTTATTTATCTGACAGAGAGAGAGACAGCCAGCAAGAGAGGGAACACAGGCAGGGGGAGTGGGAGAGGAAGAAGCAGGCTCCCAGCAGAGGAGCCCGATGTGGGGCTCGATCCCAGGACCCCGGGATCACGCCCTGAGCTGAAGGCAGACGCTTAACAACTGAGCCACCCAGGTGCCCCCCTGTAAAAAATGTTTTTAATATAAATGTACATGTAGTAAAATGTGAACGTCCTACTCTCCCCACACCTCATTTCCATTCTCACTTCTCAGGGCTTGCCCTGCTCAATGGTTTTTGCATTTACCTTTCCAGATTCTTCTCTGAGCAGATAAAATAGAGTTTTCCATATGAATATAAATATATGCTTATTTTACATATTGTTCTACCACTTTTTTTTTTTTTGATATGCCAAGTTCACACAGCTGGAAAGGCCAGGGATTGAGACATGACTATTGGTGTGACTCCAGAACTAACTTTGTTTCCAGTGCACAGTTGCCAAGGACATGGCACCAATTTGGGAAGACTGGTCTAACAGTATTGTAGAGTTACATGACATCAGTTGAATTCTTGATTCAATCAAGACATTTTTTTTTAATAGCATTTTCTTTTATTTTTTAAGTAGTCTCCATGCCCAACATGGGCTTGAACTCACGGCCCTAAGATCAAGAGCCAGGCAGGTGCCCCCAGTCAAGACATTCTTTTTCTTTCTCTCTTTCTCTCTTTCTTTCTTTCTTTCTTTCTTTCTTTCTTTCTTTCTTTCTTTATTTATTTATTTATTTATTTTTTAATAGGCTCCATGCCCAGCGTGGAGCATAGTGCAGGGGCTTGAACTCACTACCCTGAGATCAAGACCGGAGCCAAGATCAAGAGTTGGATGCTTAACCGACTGAGCCACCCAGGCGCCATAAAACATTCTTGATTAGAGCCTTGTAAATACCCGACAAGCAGAAAATAAATTGTGGTACATCAACTAGAGGACATAATAATTATGAAAGTTATAAAAACTATGTTCCAACATGGAAAAGTGATTGTGGTAAAATCTTAATAGAAAAATAGTATCTTCTGGTGCTATTTCCCAAAACAGGAGAATTTTGCACCAAACCTAGATTGATATCTTCACCTCCTATGACGAAACTGCCACCTACATTTACTGGAGATTTCCCCCTTTACAAAAAATATAAAGTCCTGTCTCTCAGGGCAGATACAATAAAAGTCTTTTAAGAAACTCTGAAGTCATTAAACACTGAGTATTAATTATTATTTTCCTACAGATGGGAAATCAGTACGGCTTGAATTGAAATGTGGAAAGAAATGTTGACACTCTAATCCCTGGTACCTACAAATGCGACCTAATTCAGAAACAGGGTCTTTGCAGATGCAATCAAGTTAAGATGAGGTTGTCAGGATGGGCCCTAACCCACTATGACTGATCTCCTAAAAGAGAGAAATCTGGATGGGGCGCCTGGGTGGCCCCACTGGTTGAGCGTCTGCCTTTGGCTGGGGTCGTGATCCCAGGATTCTGGGATGGAGCCCCGCGTCGGCTCCCCGCTCAACGGGGAGTCTGCTGCTCCCTCTGCCTCTCTCTCAAATAATTAAATAAAATCTTTAAAAAGAGAAAGAGAGAGAGAGAAATCAGGACACAGCCACACAGTGAGAGGAGACGATGTGAAGACACGGGCACGGAGGGAAGATTGTGATAGGCAGTTATGCGGCCACGAGCCAAGGAACACGTGAGTTCGGCAGGAGCAGGAAGACGTGAGGAAGGAGCCTCCCCCGAGACTTCCGAGAGATCATGGCTCTGCCAACACCTTGATATTGGACTTCTGGCCTCCAGAACTCTGAGAGTAAGTTTCTGTTGTTGTAAGCCACCAAATTTGCTTTGTTACGTACGGCAGTCCTCAGAAACTGATACTATGATGTTGCTGCAGTCTCTGTGCTAGAGGTTTTATCTGCTTCTTTAATTCTAACAACTCTGAGAAGAAGGCATTTTACAGATAAGGAAATTGAAGCCCAGAAGCTAATATGCTAAAGTCCCCTCAGCTGGAAAGACCTGACGCTAAGCCTGTGGCTACAGCCCGCAGTGTTTCCAGTGCACTATTGCCAAGGACACAGCGTTGGTCTGAGAAGACTGATTCAGCGGAATTGTGGACACTGATGTTAAACATCAGTTACAGTGCAACCTTGACCCCCGTGAACCAGACCTTCGTGTCTCCCTGGAAGATGTGTGAATAGACAATCCCATCCGTTTACTTATAGACCTTCATACTGAATGGGAGAAGTAAAACATGGTGTGTGCACTAGGGTGGGCGATCCTTTCTTCTGGAAATACCAATCACAGACAATATCCTAGTATCTAACTTCCTTTTTTGGGGTTTAGAAGGTTTACTTCAATCTTCATATTCTCCTAAGGCTTCGATGATGGCTAGCTGGTAAATGATAAAGCTGGTTTCCAGGTAGACTATTAGTTTACAAAGTCCATCTGGTGTGCGGTTAAGAATTTAAATTCCAACTCTGGAGCCAGAATGGCTGGGTTCCAATGTGCTGAGACACATGCTGAGTAGGTGGACAGGGGGCTGGATTCAGGCCCCACTCCACCCTTCAGCTGGCGTCCTTGTGCGGGACCCAACCTGCCCAACCATGTATGGCAACCCTGCAGGTAAGTTTCCACCTCACCCGACTGTGGGTGGTGGTGTTCTCCACGTCACACCATCCGCCCCAAACATCATACGCTAAAAAGGAAAGAAAACCATCTGTGAGATCAAAACCATTCAGTGTGTTCGATACTCATGATATTGCTAATGAAATCATGCATCACCTCCTTCCAAAAAAGGAAAGTAGAAACTGAAGGTATTACTCAATCCCCATAGTTTTCCTCCTGTGGGACCTCTTTGGAAGAAAAGAAAGGACCACAGCAAGGTGGTACTGGGATCTCGTCAGTGCAGCCCTTACACAGTCATCCAATCGCGCTCAGCAAGCAGGATCAGAACGTGACACCCTGGATATGGTTCTGGATATGTGTCTCCGGGAGCACTAATTAGCAGCTCATAGAGAAGAAGCCATTCTCTGGTGCCCCATTAATTACAGTGCTCCTGGCAGCTCAGGCGGGCCCACATGAATGCCTGCGGAAAGGTCACATCCTGGTGTTGCTAGTCAGCTCTGTGCGAGATCTGATTGCTGTTCATGGTTATTTCCCTGATAATCGCTCCCCGGAGGCTGGTCTGGCTACAACCTAGAATATTTGAGCACGGTAATTTGCAAGATTTATGGAAAACAATTTTTCAGAAATGTGCTCTCAATTTTCATTGGGCAAATCCCACTTTCTCTGGTAAGTGCTGGAGCATATGGAGCAGGTAAATGTGTTAATGGACGGCATAAAAGTAACATTTTTCTTCTGAAGTTGATGATTTGCACTTAGGGCTTCCAATCCCATTTTTTACTATAGCACGTGTTCAGAGCAAATTAGAGGGAGAGGGGAAAACTCCAATCTTTCAACCTGGCTATCTCCACAGCTCAGTAATGACTGCATCATTTCACAGACTTGTATTACCCCCTCTGGAGCTCCCATCCTTGGGGAGGAAACTTTTATTGAATTGCTCTCCCCCAGGTTTTAGTCGTCCACCTGCCTCTCATGTTTTGTACATTGAACTCATTCCTTTCTAACACAATTTAACACAATAAGATGAAACTGGCCAAGGGCAGGCTTTCTAGGCTCTGGGAGGAAAGATTCATGGTAGAAACAATCACCTAATGAAAAGTGAGGGGAAAAAAATAGAGCGTGGGTAAACGTTACCCATGGGGGCATGGACAGCACCTGTGCTCTTCAGAATCATAACAATGGCAACCGTGATTAATTTTTTCCTTTTATGAAAGGATAATAGGGGTCTTAGAATCAGCCATCTAACTGTGGGAAGTTAAAATCACAGCAATACGATTCATTCACATGTTCAGCCACATCCATTCATTAAGCATCCACTTTGTCTGACACGCCAATTTTTTTTATATCCCCAGCGTAACCAACAATATTAGTCTTACACATGCCTTAGGTGGCCTTCCACTAGTTCCCTTTTACGCTGCCTGTATATCTCTAGCAATGCATTTATCACTTTATATTGCAATTACCTGATAATATGTTTGTCCTCCAAGTGGACAGCGGACTGGGGGTAGTTGGTGGGGGCAGTGACACATTCTGTTCTCCTTTGAATCCGTGGCACCTGGACCAGGTGTGAGGTAATGAATGACAACATGTGTTCAATGAAATAATGAGACCTCACACGGTAGCAAAATAAGCTCTATTCTTCCTAAGCCCTACTTTGAGAGTCAATAGGGAAGACTGGACACTGCTGAGGGATTATGAAGTTAAAAGAATAAGCTCTTTCTCAAAAAGTTAAGTATCAGAGGGTTTTTTAAAAGCTGCTATTAGATTTTTTTTTTTTTTGACAGAGAGAGAGACAGCCAGCAAGAGAGGGAACACAAGCAGGGGGAGTGGGAGAGGGAGAAGCAGGCTTCTAGCAGAAGAGCCCGATGTGGGGCTCGATCCCAGAACGCCGGGATCACGCCCGGAGCCAAAGGCAGACGCTTAACGACTGCGCTACCCGGGCACCCCTGCTATTAGATTTTTTTTAAGACCCAGAAGGACTTGTAAAGATCATGTGGCCGACTCCACTCCTTTCTCTGCTCTCCTCTGTATGTAGAAAAGTGGAGGTTATAAAATCTGCTTAAACTCATATAACTTGTTGGTGAATGAAGCATATGTGGAGTCCGGGTTATTGGATTGCACACAAGCCCCCACGCCCCCCCACCCCGCCCTGTCCACGTGCCTTGAAAGGCAAAGCTGACCAAGTCATGATCTCGGGGTCCTGGGATGGATGGAGCCCCATGTCGGGCTCCCCCTGCCTCTACCCCCACTCATGCTCTCTATCAAATAGAAAATTAAATCATTAAAAATAATTAAATAAATAAAATGCAGATCAGAGAAGAAACAGCCCATAAGTCTTGTTCTGCTGCTCCTCTGGCCCTTTGTAATTTATTTGACCTTCTCACATCTGCTGCGGGATCTTCGCACCCTTCCCCATGCCCGCATCACACCCTCAGGGAGACCGCTCCTTTCTCTTCTCTCATCCTCTGGGCCAATTAGATTCCCCTTCACACACCAGCAGGGCACCTTGTACTTCCCATTTACGTTTGAAGTCACATATTTGCGTGATTGTTTAATTAACATCTGTGAGACGTCTCCTCCAGATTAGATTCAGAGGTCATAAATTATGTCTCTGGGGATAAGAGGCATTCTAAAAGCATATCCTAACCCACCTTTTCTTCAACATACCTGTGTAAGAGTAGAAATGGGATCAGTATGATAGTATCACAACAATTTCTTTGAATCTACCCCACTTGCCAGTATGGATCCTTCAGACTCAGTTCAAGGACCCTACCCCTGCACCCCACTCCAGGGCTCTAGGGGTCCGAAGGTGGTCTCTCGTGCGCTCACCCTGAAGGCTTCTCAGCTCTTCCTGTTGGGTGCTGGCTCCCTGCCCCAGTGTGCTCTGAGGCCTCCACATTCCTCAGACCCACCTTTGTGTTGTTATGCATGACATATGGGTCCCAATCACAGAGATTTTAGTCAAACCATTCTCTTCATTTCTACTCCCAGCCCTTGCTCCCTAGGGCTCAAGACTGGAGTCCCTCAGGGTTGGCAAAAAAGACCAACATCTCTCCCCTCTAATCTGGAAGGAAAGGCTTCGATCACACTGGTGTGCTTTGACTCTTCTAATCTTAAGACAAATTCTTTGCCAGAAGCCTGCTTGGTGGTTCATATAAATAGTCCCCTATACGACCTACCAGAAGGGCCTTCCATTTTCCCCAGGTCTGTGTGCATTTAAGAGGAACAAAACTAAGTCTCAATTTTTGGACCCCTGCTCAATTCAGAGGAAGCAGTAGGATGTCAGTGCCTGGGGTAGGAGAAGAGCAGGCTGAGACTTTGTCCTGGCTCAGAGGGGAAGAGCACCTCCCCCTGCACCCGAGAATTCAACAGCTGTCCTTAGGAGCAAGGCTTTCCGGGAATAGCCCATGCACAGGCACTGAAAATTCCAGCCAACGACACTTCCTGACTTGGAAATCTTGGCAGACTTACGAGGAATATGGCCATGTGATTCCTGGAACAGAGGCAGGGAAGCCATCCACTGACGACTCGGACACAACTGGTTTGAATCTTGGCTTCAACCCTTGCCAGATATGCGAGCATGGGCAAGTTTCTTAGCCTCCGTGAACCAGTTTCCTCATCCATATACCAGGATAATCTCTAACTCTCATGGATGTTATGAAAATTAAACAAAACCAGGTTAGGAAATCATCCAGCATAGTGCTTGGGATATAACAGATGCTCAGTAAATATCCATCCTCTTTCCTGTGACTTTTTTATCTGCTTTGATTTTTACAATCACTCCTCTCCATTGGCTTAGGTCTAAATTTTTCCGTAAAAATGTTAAAAATATGTATTTCATTAAGTACTAGATAAAAATTCTACCGTGCTTCTAGAGTTTATTATCACATCATTAAATACAAAAAAAGTACACTTGTTATTAATTAGTTAGTTGCTGGATTTACTCCTTCAGATGGAGTGGGTCGGGGTGGGGGGGATACCACGTTCCCAGACTCTGAAAATGGCTCCCAGTTCAACAAGCTTATCTTTAGTGAAAGGATGGGAAACTAATATTTATTTATTACCTATTATGTGCCAAAGTGACAGTAAAGCTTGGCAGCTAATTGCTGAGGCTTTGGAACCACAATCCTGGGTTTAAATCCAGACTCTACCTCTTAACTAGCTCTGTGATCTTGCGCCAGTAACATAAATTCTTAGTGCCTGAGTTTTTAATCCACAAAATGGTGGTGATTGTACCTACACCCCAGGATGTTTGTGACAATTATATGCAATAATTAGAACAATGTATGGCACATAGTAAATGCTGGATGACTATTAGCTATTATTGCTTTTCTGTGTTTTATAGATATCTTGATTCTCACAGCAGTCCTTCAAGGGCTATGTTTTCCTCTCTAATCTCCCCTGAAGGAGAAACTCTGGCTGGGAAGCCCGCCCCAGGGTCCACAGCTAGCACACAGCCCCCCAGCTCTCCTGCCCAACATTTCATGGGCCCAAAGCCCTACCCTTCCTCCACTCCCTGCCACTTTCCAGGTGGTTGCAACGGGTTCTCTTGAAGCATTAAAACAATAACTAAAACATTACTTATAAGACGGATAGCGCGTATAACCTGAAGCATGGTTGACATAAAACATGTCCCCTATTTGGGGGGAGTTTTGGAGTAAATTATGACCACATTCATGGTCAATGAACCCTGCAGCCACCTGACAGCCAGCAGACAGCATTTCAAACCGAAAGCTACATAACAGTTTGAATAAGCAAAAGGGAATAAGGAACTCCTAGCTATTGAGTGCCAACAGGTTGTAGTAAGCATTTCACGTGTGTTATTTAATTCTCTTGGCAAGGGAGGTACTATTTCCCTCATCTTCTAGATGGGGAAATTAAAGCCCAGACAGGTTATGTGACTTCTCCAAAGGTCAGAGAGCCAGTACGTGTCAGAGGCGGCTTAACCACATGCATCTCTCTGGCTCCAGTGCCTTGGAAATAAATCATCTCCGTAAGTACTGGTCATCTCTTTATGATATCCTCGCAAAACCCTTGCTTAAATACGATACTATCTAAAGCTTATCAAGTGTTTGCTGCAGGCCAGGCTCTGTTCTACGCACTTACATGCAACAGTTCATCTAATTTCCGCCATGGTCCTCGGAGGTTGGTACTATTGTCATCCCAGCTTACAGAAGAGGAAACAGACCTTAGGGAGTTCATTGCTTGTTTCATGTCACATATCCTGAAGGCAGAGCCGGGTGATATCAGAGTGTGTGATCTCAAGCACTAGCCTAGGCTTTCTTCCGTATAAAGAGGTCATGAGCACGGAAGATACACCGAGTATTCTTTCTGTAGCAACATGCTAAACTAGAAAGAGCGCTGGTCTACAGACAATTGATCTGAGCTCTGACTCTCACTGTGCAGTTTCCTTCTCTGTAAGCTAGAGAGGTGGCACCTGTGTTTGCTCTGGTTGCTAGAATCTATGATTTACAGCACATCAGCATAAACGCCAAAGCAAATCAGCAGAGAAAATTTCACTTGGCCGTAGACACTCTTCCTCATCAAAGAGACCAACCATTTAAGACTTAATGGCAGTTTGGTAACCTTGACCTGAGCTAGACACTCGCTTTAAAACTCTTATTTTGCCACCCTAGAAAATGCACTAAATGTATTAATTAAGAATTAATATGCCAGGGGCGCCTGGGTGGCACAGCGGTTAAAGCGTCTGCCTTCGGCTCAGGGCGTGATCCCGGCGTTCCGGGTTCGAGCCCCACGTCAGGCTCCTCCTCTGTGAGCCTGCTTCTTCCTCTCCCACTCCCCCTGCTTGTGTTCCCTCTCTCGCTGGCTGTCTCTATCTCTGTCAAATAAATAAATAAATAAATCTTTAAAAAAAAAAAAAAAGAATTAATATGCCACCCATGTGAAAGTGACAGTTCAGCATATACAAGGTGGATTTTTACTCTCTGGGATGGATACATAAATAGATAATTAGATAGATAGATAGATAGATAGATAGATAGATAGATAGATAGATAGATAGATAGATGGGGCGCTGAAGCCAGGTAGACCTGTGTGGTTAGCTGCCTCTGACACTTACCCGCTCTCTGACCTTGGGAGAAGTCACATAACCTGAGCTTTAATTTCCACACCTAGGAAATGGGGAAAATAGTGACTACTCTGCAAGAGAATTAAGTAACGAATGTAAAATGATTAGCATGGCAATCTGGCATCATGAAATCAATAAACATGAACTCCCTTTCCCTTATTTGCTTATTAAAACAAACAACATTTATACATATTCTTTCACTTAAAAGATTCACATACTGATAGAAAAAGAAAAAAAAGACAAGGACTACAAAGAAACAATCCAAGAGTGAACTGAAAAGATGGATTTCTTAGGGATATCCATCTAAATTCAAATGTATCCTCCAGTGGGGGCAGGGGCAAGGGAGAGGGGGAGGAAGCCACAGTAAGGTTGCAAAATGCTGCAAATCCTCTTAGAGACGTTTTACTGACTTCTTCCCCACTGGCTTCCTCTCAAGCTTTAGGGAACATAAGAGAGAGCTCTAAACTCTAATTTCTTTCCACATGGATTCTCCCATGGGAATTCATATTGTAATCCACTAATGTCCCTGTTGCCAATTTTAACCACAGAAATCACAGAAATCTGCTATGGAAATGTTTGTGCTACTTCCCCTACAGGCTGACAAATAGCGGTCCTCTCTGACATATTTGGAAGAGTCATCAGAAATGCTTTCTGGTGAACTGACGCAGTGCCCAGGGGAAGGAAGACGATAAGAACAAGGGCCCCGTAATAGGTCAAGGCAAATGCCAAGCAAGGGGAGCCAGAGAATCGAACAAGCAGATTTTTTTTTCTCGAGGTAATTGTAAATGTACACGCAGTTATAGGAAATAGAGAGATCTTGTGTAGCCTTTACCCGGTTTCCCCAGTGGTAACATTTTGCAAAACTATACTACAGTATCACAGCCAGGACAGCGCCAATGATGCAGTCAAGATACAGCACAGCTCGGCCACCACCAGCTTCCTGCATGGTGGCCTTGACTAGTCACATCCACCTGCCTCCCACCCTAACCCCTAGCAACCCGTAATCTGTTACTTTCTATAAGGCGAACAGAATGTGACATAAAGGGAATCATACAGTATATGATCTTTGGAGATTGAATGCTCTAGTGATTCATCCAGGTCGTTGTGTGAATCAATAGTTCCCTCTTTATGTTGTTAAGTAGTATTCCGTGGTGTGGGTATGTCACTGTGCGTTTAACCATTCCCCTTTTGGGGACATCTGTGTTGTTTCCAGGATTGGGCTATTACTAATAAAGCTGCAATAAACATTCAGGTATCGATTTTTGTACGTAAGTCTTCAGTTGTCTAGAATAAATGCCCAGCAGTACTGTTGCTGGTTTGTATGAGAGCTGCATGGTACGTTTTACAAGAAACTGCTGAACTATTCTCCAGAGTGGCTGTAATATTTTATATTCCCCCCAATAATGTATGGGAGATCCAGTTTCTCCCCATCCTTGCCAACATTTGGTGTTGCCACTATTTTTTCTTTTAGCCACTCTGATAGGTACGTAATGATATTTCACTGTGACCTTAATTTGCATGTCCCTAATAGCCAATGCCCTTGAGCATATTCTCGCGTACTCATTTGCCATCTATATATCTTCTTTGGAGCCCATGTTCTAACTGGATTGTTTGCTTGTTTACAATTGAATTTTGAGAGTTCTTTGTGTATTCTAGATACTACTCCTTTGTAGGATCTATGGTTTGCAACTATTTTCTCCCACTCTAAGCTTGTCTTTCCATCCTCTTAACAAAGTCTTTCCTAGAGGCACCTGGGTGGCTCAGTCGGGTAAGCATCTGCCTTTGGCTCAGGTATGATCTCAGGGTCCTGGGATTGAGTCTTGCATCAGGCTCCTTGCTCAGCATGGAGCCTGCTTCTCCCTCTGTTCCCCTCCCAGCTTGTTCTCTCTTAAATAAATAAATAAAATCTTTATTAAAAAAACAAAAACAGAGTCTTTCATAGAACAAAAGTTTCAATTTTGATGAAGTCCAATTTATCAATTTTACCTCTCTGGGATTGTGTTTTTAGTGTCAAGTCTGAAAACTCTTTGCCTAGCCATGGATCTTGAAGATTTTTCTCCTGTTTTTTTCTAACAATGTTATAATTGTATGTTTTACACTTAAGTCTGTGATCTATTTTGAGCTGAATTTTATATAAGGTGTAAGACAGGTCGAGGTCCATTTTTTGCCTACAGATAGCCAGGTCCTCTAGTACTATGTGCTGAAAAAGGCTACCTTTCCTACTGATGTGCTTTGGCATCTTTGTAAAAAATCAGCTGGCATATTTATTTGGGTCTTTTCTGGGTTCCTCGTTTTGTTCCATTAATCGATTGCCTATCTTTGCACCAGTACTGCACATTCCTGATTACTATAGCTACATAACAAATAGCTTGAAATTGGATAGACTGGTTCCTCCCACTTTATTCTTTTTCAAAAATGTTTCAGTTATTCTAATTTCTTTGCCTTTTCTCATAAATTGTAATCTTATCTGTATCTAAAAAAGAACGTCTCACTGAGATTTTGATAGGAATTGCATTAAACTTTGCTCTTGGTTTTGGAGAGAATTGTCATCTTTGCTCTGCTGAGTTCTCCAATCCATGAACATATGCCTCTCCATTTATTTTGGATTGCTTTGATTTCTTTCATCAGCTTTGTGTAGTTTTCAGCATGCAAACCCTGTACATGTTTTGTTAGATTTACACTTGAGTGTTTTTTAAGCAACTGTAAATGGTATTGTATTTTTAACTTCAATGTCTGCATGTTCTTTGCTGGCATACAGAAATACAATTGATTTTTTGCATGTTTATACTGTATCATGTGAATGTGGGGAACCCATTTATTAGTTCTAGGGGGATTTTTTGTAAATTTCTTAGGATTTTCTACCAAGAAAATCATGCTATCTGCAAATAGGGACAATTTTATTTCTTCCTTTGTATCTGTATGCCTTTTAATTCTTTTTCCTGTTGTATTGTTGTGGCTGAAACTTCTAGCACTATAATTGAATAAGAATGCTGAATAAGGGGCGCCTGGGTGGCACAGCGGTTAAGCGTCTGCCTTTGGCTCAGGGCGTGATCCTGGCATTATGGGATCGAGCCCCGCATCAGGCTCTTCTGCTGGGAGACTGCTTCTTCCTCTCCCACTCCCCCTGCTTGTGTTCCCTCTCTCGCTGGCTGTCTCTATCTCTGTCAAATAAATAAATAAAATCTTTAAAAAAAAAAAAAAGAATGCTGAGTAAGGTATCTTTGCCTTACCCCCAAAACTGGGGAGTGTTATGGGCTGAAATTGTGCCCCCCACAATTCATATGTTAAAGTCTTAATCCTCAGAATCTCAGAATGTGACTTTATTTGGAGATAGGTTCTTTAAAGTTGGGAATATATTAAATGGGGTCTTTAGGATGGGCCCTAATCCAATAGGACTGACAACCTTATGAGAAGAGATTAGGATACAAACTCATAGAGGGAAGACCCTGTGAAGACACCACAGAAGACGGACATCTGCAAGCCAAGGAGAGAGGCCTCATAAGAAACCACCCATGTTCACACTTTGCTACAGCTTCTAGAATTGTGAGAAAATAAGTTTCTATTGGTTAAGCCACTGAGTCTGGTACTTTGCTGTGGCAGTTCTAGCAAACTAATCCAGGGCTAAAGCATGCATGCATTTTTTCACCATTAACTATAATGTTAGCTGTAGGTTTTTTGTAGATGCTCCTTATCAACTTGAAGAAGTTCCCATCTATCCCTATTTTCTGGAGAATTTTTATCATGAACAGGTGTTAAATTTTGTGAAATGCTCTTTCTGCATCAGTTAATATAAACCATGTGATTTTCTTCTTTAGCCTGTTGACATGGTGGATTGTATTTGATTCATTTTCAAATACTGAACCAGCCTTGCATATCTAGAATAAACCCAATTTGTTCACAGCATATAAGTCTTTGTATATATTGATGAAATCCATTTGCTAATATTTTGTTGAAAAGTTTTGCATCTATATTCATGAGGGATATGGGTCTGTACTTTTTTGTACTGTCTTTATCTGGTTTTGGTATAAGGTAATACTAGCTTCATAAAATGAACTGTGAAGCGTTTCCTCCTCTTCTACTCTCAAAAGAAGTTGCATAAAATTTTTAACAAAAAAATTGCATAAAATTGGTATTCATGCTTTTTAAAATGTTTGGTAGAAATCTCCAGTGAAACTATCCAGGTTTGGAGATTTCCTTCTTGGAAGTACTTACATTTTAAATTCAACTTCCTTAATAGTTACAGGGATATTCCAATTATCCATTTCATATTGGATGAACTGTGATAGTTTTGTTTTTTAAGGAATGGTTCACTCCATCTACATTATCAAATTTATGTGTGTAGAGTTGTATGTATGCCTCTCCTTTTATCCTACTTATTTTTCAACATGATGATGTGTTTAATTTTATGCCAAAGTGGAAGAGTTTTCCCTTACAGTAAAAACTAAAACATACTCATAGTGGAAAAAAAATCATGTAATAGAGAATAGAACACAAAAAAGGAGGCAAATCTAACCAGTCAAGACTGTTAACATTGTAGCAAAGAATCTTTCAGATACCCATCTATCCTTGTCTATCTACACACACACACACACACACACACACATTTAAATATACATTTTTTATATAAATGGAATCATACTGTGCATGCCCATCTATAACTACCTCTTTCATTCAGCAATATGTGATGCAAATCTTTCTATGTCAATGTAGATCTGTCTTCATTTATAATGACAAGACATTTAATTGTGTAAATGTATCATAATTTACTTAGCTCAATCTGACACTGAAAAACAAAATACTAAATTGTTTCTAGAGTTTTAATTCTATAAACAACACCGTGGTGAACATCCTTGTGCATATATCTTACCACATCTGTGTGATGAACCCTTAGAATTATTTCCTAAGAGAAAGTTGGCTGGTATATACATTTAAAATTCGGATATGTATGGTCAAACCACATCCCACAAAAATGCATTCTTCCATCATCACGTTGGAAACACTGGGTATTATCATTCTTTTTCCCCCCTCTTTGCCAACATGATAGGTGAAAAATGATCAGGATTGTTTTCGGTAGTGGTTGTTGCTTGCTTCTTTAATGACTGATGAGGTTGATGCGTTCATGGTTTTTTGTTTTGTTGTTTGTACTACTCCTTTAAGAGCCACCTAGAGGGGCGCCTGGGTAGCTCAGTCGTTAAGTGTCTGCCTTCGGCTCAGGGCATGATCCCGGCGTTGCGGGATCGAGTCCCACATCGGGCTCCTCCACTGGGAGCCTCCTTCTTCCTCTCCCACTCCCCTGCTGTGTTCCCTCTCTCGCTGGCTGTCTCTCTATCACATAAATAAATAAAATCTTAAAAAAAAAAAAAGAGCCACCTAGAAGTGGTGGGCTTTAAACAAACTGCTTTATTAGACACTCCAGAGGGTTGATTTAAGTACATGGAAAAGAAGATCCAGCTTCAATACCTGTCCCAAATACTATGACACTGATAACCAAATATTGTTCTTAATTCCTTCATAGAAATAATAAGATAAAAACCCAGCTGGGGATAGATGATGGTAATGGTTGCACAACAATAGGAATATATTTAATGCCACTGAAACGTACACTTAAAAATGGCGAAAGTAAACTTATGTTATGTATATAACAGCTGGGGATGACAGGTACAGACACAGACACATAGATAGAAACAGAGATGTGTATACACACATACATAACTATATAAGAATTTTACTTTATTAGTTTATAATGAAAGGATTAGCTCTCAATGTACTCTCCCCAAGGGGAAAAAAAATGAGTAAGAAAACGTGTCTAATATCTCTTTCGTTTTTAATACTCTAAGAAACTTCTTAAAAGATTAAATCTATCTTTATTTTGAGATATATATCATAGAATGTCATGTCATGAATAAACTGGACAGGAAGTCAAGGGCGCATTAGAGCAACATGAATAAATTATACCCTCATCCTAAAGACTGCTTATACTGCTGCAAATGTACTTCACAGAAGGACGTTATTTTATATTTAACTTCATTTATGTATCAAACTTCTGGGATGACAAGGCTTTTTAAGTTCCCTTTATGCTTCTTTTCTGGGTCAAAAGACTTAGAGTTTCTCTTCCCGCTACTGGCTGATTTTTTTTTTTTTTTTGTAATTTCATCTGGTATTTTGCTCATATTTCATTATTCACTGTCATTTTCATTATCACGGACCGCTATTGCCCCAGTTCCTGTGACACAGGTCCTGCGGCCGGATCACTGGGTCATCACCCATGCAACCGGCACTTTCCGTTAGTCCAGAGAACCATTGTCAATGTCTAGAAAAGTCTGGAAAAGTGCGGAAAAGGAGTTGAGAAAAGACCTCTCCTGGCCCTAAGGGCCCTGAAGCCCAAGTCTTCCTGTTGCCTCTCTGCTCTCCTCACACATACACAGGGCTTTTCCATAATGCTGGGATCCAGGAAGAAACAACTCCTGTGGTTATGAAGAGGGGAATTGAAAGTGGAGAGCTTCCTGCTCCTGCTGTCTTCAGCTAGGAAATCACCAGGGAGAGAGCAGAATCTGACTCCACTGTTACTATGCCCCCTTACGACCCTTTCTCAACCCCACAGCCAAATGTTGTATGTTTTATATGCTATGGTTTTTTTTTTTTAAGATTTTATTTATTTATTTGAGAGAGAGAGAGAGTGAGCATGAGGGGGGAAGGGTCAGAGGGAGAAGCAGACTCCCTCCCCTCCCCGCTGAGCAGGGAGCCCGATGCAGGACTCGATCCAGACACTCCAGGATCATTACCTGAGGCAAAGGCCGGCGCTTAACCAACTGAGCCACTCAGGTGCCTATATGCTATGTTTTTAAATATGTCTTCTATCAGGTATTATTTCTTTGTGGCTTAGCCTCCAAGGGCTTTCCAGTGCTCTTAGAATAATATCCAAACTCAATATGACAGTTGTGATCTGGCTTCTACCACACTGCCTCCTTCTGTCCCTCCAAGTCATTAAACGGGTCTTGCCACCCCAAGGCCGTTAGCCTGGCAGTTCCCTGCCCCAGCTCTCCCCACATGGGGGCTCATTCTCATCCTTCAGTCTCAATTCAAATGGTACTTTCTAACACATCATCTTTCGTTTCTTCATAGCATTGACCACACTGTATAATTGCTGGCTTATTATCTATGTCTTGTCCCGGAACTAGAACGTGAACTCCGTAAGGCACCGCTGTATGTCTTGTTTACCGTTGTACCCACAGAACCTCGAACTGCCTGGAGTAAGGTGCGTGCTCGACATAAGTGTTTGTGGATAAACAAATGAACGAGTGCTTAAAGATCCCTACACCCTCTGCCCCAAATCATAGTGGCCACGAAACTGAGCTCCCCAATGCACACCACATCGTGGGACAATAAGCATCCTGCAATCCAAGAATGTAGAGTCTGAAGTCTGTTCTTAAAGAAAAAGGCAAATATTCAATGTGCTAAGGATTACTGTTAAGAAGGGTCTCTGTCCCATCACCAAAGTAGAATAAATTGGGATAAATTGATCATTTGAAAAGAGAGCACACAATGGCGAGTACCCATATCTTCCAGGTGTTGCTAAAAAGATCACGTGCTTGCTACATCTCCGTCTAGGGTGTATCCTCAGGAAGACATGACTGGAATACAGAGATGTTAAGAAACTTAAACTTCTTTCGAGTTACACACAGAGGGCTGTGGTTCAAATGGAGTCTAAACTATGGACTATGAGAAACAAACTGAGGGCCTCAGAGGGGAGGGGGGTGGGGGAATGGGATAGACCGGTGACGGGTAGTAAGGAGGGCACGTATTGCATGGTGCACTGGGTGTTATACACAACTAATGAATCATCGAGCCTTACATCGGAAACTGGGGATGTACTGTATGGTGACTAACATAATATAATAAAAAATCATTAAAAAAAAAAAAAACAAATGGAGTCTAAAAAAAATGAACACCAGAAGGAAAAATCTGCCTGTTTCTCAAACACTGTGTATTCTAGGGAAAAGCATATTTGTTTCTAAATAGCCAGTTCTTCTTTAAACATAATTATCTTGCAAAAGTGGAAAGCAATCCTTTCAAAGCTAGCAAGCCCAAGGAGCACTGGAGAAAGAGACCTAGTTGCTCCAATGCTATTCCCCTCAGGTACCTCCTCGCCCTTCTACACGCTGGCCCAGGCCCTCCCACGTGACCTAAGTAAGCGTTACCTGGGAGGAAAGTAAGAGTCAGAAGTGAGGCTGTCCTTCTGTTGTTTGAATGATTACATGTCTTAAAGTGAGTCTGTTTTCACGTATTACTTATAATGAAAAGAAAAAATAATCTTACTTTAACAACACACCTCTAGGGACGCCTGGGTGGTTCAGTCACTTAATCGTCTGCCTTTGGCTCAGGTCATGATCTCGGGGTCCTGGGATCAAGTCGCGCATCAGGCTTCTTGCTCAGCAGGGAGCCTGCTTCTCCCTCTACCTGCTGCTCCTCCTGCTTGTGCTCTCACAAAATAAATAAATAAAACCTTTTTTTAAAAAGCCTCTAACTTATCTTCTCAGAATGAGACTGTCTTCCTGGGTAACAGCCACCTGAAAAATAATTTGTTGCTTTTTATGAATGTACATTTGTCACACCATTCCGCAACTCCACTCCTAGGCATTTATCAAGGGGAAATGAAGACATATGTCCACACAAAGACTAGCGCATGAACGTCCACAGCACTTTATTCTGAAAAGCCAAAGTTGTACACGATCCCAATGTCCAATAATAAGTGAGTGAATAAACAAATTGTAGTATACATGGAACACTCTCCGGCAATAACATAAGGGGGCCTAAAGAGACACACAACAGGGATGAATCCCAAAACCATTATGCTGAAGAGTATATGCTGTATATAAATACAGTTTTGTGTAAAACTCTAGAAAAAACAAATTGAATCTATAATAATAAATAGGAGATTATTGGTTGCCGGAGGTCAGGATTTGGGGGTGAGGATTTACTAGGAAGGAGCACAAGAGATCTTTGCAGGGGGCTGGAAATGTTCTCATCTTTAGTGCGTTGGTGATTACAGAACTGTATACATTGGTCAGAACTCAGAACTGTACGCTTAGAAAGCGCGGCAAATTTTGAAGACACTGGATTGTGAGAAGCTTAAGGAATCGAAACTAAACCTAAAGCCATCAAGGAAATAAAGAAAAGATTTTTAGGTAAATAGAAAGGCAAGGAAACCATTTAGGTTTCCTCTTCCTGAGGACTGCATTCCTTCTCTTTTAAGTCCCAGACTCTACCCGCCCCCCACCCCCTTTAGTTCAGGATGACATACGTATCTCCTTGTGCTTGACTGTCTTTGGAATTTCCATGTCTGTGTGCGTTCCCCATACATACACTATTATATTGGATTTTCTCCTGTTAATCTGCCTCATGTCAATTTGATTCTTAGTCCAGCTAGAAGAATCTTGAAGGGGACAGGACATTCTTGCTCCCTGACCCCTTTCATGCTTTTTTATTTTTTATCAAATGAATATATTCATCATTCAAAAAGTTCACCTTTTTTAAAAGATCTTTAGTTATTTTAGAGAGAGAAAGCAGGAGAAAGGGCAGAGGGAGAAGGAGAAAATCTTGAGCAGACTCCCCACTGAGTGCAGAGTCCGATGCGCGGCTCCAGCTTGGGACCCCGAGATCATGACTAAAGCTGAAATCAAGACTCGGATGCTTAACCAACTCAGCCCCCCAGGCACCCCCAAAATATGAATCTTTAAAAAAAATAATACCACTTCTCACTGAAAAGAACCAAGCCTCCTTAAAGGAACAGATGCTTCTGAGGTTGGGTCAGGCAAAGTACACGACGAGCCTGCAATATGCTGTTATGCCAGAAAATGAGGATCGGTGCCCAAAATGGCAGGACACACTAGCTAGCCTGAAGGGGCTACCGCTGGCAAACTACACTGCAATTTAATGATGCAAATCGACAAATAATTATTAGAGTAAAATGAGCACCCATGAGTTCATACTCACACATACAAACATGCACATCCACTTACATCCATTCACTAGTGAGGGAAAACGGGAAGCTCTTCTTTAGCACAATGCCATGGGGCGCCTGGGGGGCTCAGTCGGTGAAGCGGCTGCCTTTGGCTCAGTCATGATCCCAGGGTCGTGGGATCAAGCCTGGCATCGGGCCCCCATCCCAGGGTCCTGGGATCGAGTCCTGCGTGGGGCCCCCTGCTCAGTGGGAGCCTGCTTCTCCCTCTCCTACTCCCCCTGCTTGTGTTCCCTCACTCACTGTCTCTCTGCCAAATAAAGAAATAAAATCTTAAAATAAACA
This sequence comes from Ursus maritimus, assembly GCF_017311325.1. Classification (NCBI taxonomy): domain Eukaryota; kingdom Metazoa; phylum Chordata; class Mammalia; order Carnivora; family Ursidae; genus Ursus; species Ursus maritimus. The sequence goes on from NW_024423453.1 coordinate 29,722,968, forward strand.
GATAAATAAATAAATAAATAAATAAATAAATAAATAAATTAGAATGCCAATTAATAAATGTAGACAGAATGATGGGGTCAAATTTATTATTTTCTAACAATCACAGTAATAATTGAAGTAGGACAAAATCATCAATGGATACTGCTTTACAGAAGCTATTGAGTTCCCGATCTTGCGTGGACTAGGTAATTATCCTCTTTGACTAATATTATATATGTGATATACTAATTTTATGTATGTTATATATGTGTATGTGTATATATACATAGAGAGAGAGAGAGTTTTCTGTTAGGATTGGGTTCAACTGAACTCTTTTTCCTTCCTGTTGTATTTTTTTTAATAGCTCATTTTCTCTCATGTAAAAGATGACCTTAGGTAGGCAGTTCCAAACTAGTGCACCAGCTCCATAAAGTGTTCCTTTCAGTTCTGTTTCACCATCTGCAAAGTGTTACCCTTCTTCTCATGGTTCAAAAGGACTTCCAGAGTTCCAGTTGTCACACTCACATTCCAGGAAACACCGTGAAGAATTCCCAGAAGCACCATAAAACCCGTCCTTCCACACCTTGTTAACCTGACTTTAGTCATATGGCCCCACCTTCATGCAAAGAAGGCTGGAAAATGGAGCCTTTGAGCCCGGGATATGGTGCCCTGCTAAAATTCAGGGTGCTGTTACTCAAGAGGAAGAGGAAAATGAATAGCCATTCTAAGATAGGCATTACTGCAACCATCTTATAGTTGAGGAAACTAAAGCTCAGACTGGTTATGTAACTTGCCCACATTCACGCACCTTGTACGAGTTACAGCTGGAATTGCACCTCAGATCTCTCTCATTCCAAAGCCAGCAGACTTCCCAACACCCACTCCTAGCCGGGCTCACCCTCAGCACGAGTTTGGGCTCAGCAACATGCCAGGTTCTCTGAAGCTAATGCAGGGTACCCAGAAAACAGGCAGGCAGAGACAATGGGCCCCCACTCTAGGCCAAAACCACCCTTTAAAGGATTTCACAGCATCCTGGAAGGAGCCCTCCACCCTCTCCCATGTGATAGATAGGTGACAAAGACCTGATTGGATGACAGGCACATGGAGGGTTAATCAGATTAAAACAGCTTGCCAACAAGCCTGTAAAAACCCCTAGACTTAGAAACTGCTGTGGCCTCACCTCTCCGTTCTCCTCCTTCTTCAGGTGCATTATACTGCCACTCAATAAACTTCGCTCTACCATCACTCAGACCTTGCTTTGCTGCCTATCACTCTGTCTGGTCTGCCTCTTCCTACTTGGAAGCGGCATGACCAAGAACCGTGGGCGGTGAAGGAAAAGAAACCCTATAACAAAGCCACATGTTGGAAATAGCACATTATGTGATAACACATTTTACTCCAGGATTTAGGAATAAAGCCAGTTTACTTAAAACAAATGTAGACATGTTACGGTGTACGAGACAAAATTCACACTTATTTTTATCATGAAACAAGAGACTTGAAAAAATTGTACAATGGGTCAGTCGCTGTGGACTGCCCTGCGCTCTTTCCCTAC
>NW_024423453.1:29724510-29800162 GCF_017311325.1 Ursus maritimus
TCTCCTGCTTGTTGCTACATGTCAACTCTAGTTACAGCTTTCTGTTTTCTGACCTTATCAATTGCAGAGTTTACTCTACTTGGAGCCTACAGCCTCTACATTCCAATAGTACTCATGTCTTATATAGTATTGATTTTTATGGGCCGCTGTTAAAAAGAAAACTACAGACCCAAAATGGTGCCACTTGGGCCAGGTCGAGTCACCAAACTGGGGCTTAATACCTAACCTAATTGCAGTTTCAACCTCCCCTAGAATTTTAAGTCTTAATGAGTGAGTCGGGAATTGTCCCATAAATACCAATAAGGTAATCTGTCCCAAGGGCGTTCTCCATCTCCCCCCCCCCATACCTTTCCCAAAGGAAGATGGGGTAATCTGCATAATAAGACCCTTGCCCACCCCTGTGAGAGAAAGTGGGTGACCTGGCCCGAAACAAGCCTTTTCTTTTTCTAATAGGTTTCTTGCCCCACCCTCCTTCCTATTAAAACCTTCTACTTCGTTTTGTTTTGTTTATAAGGTTTTATTTATTCGTGAGGGAGAGAGAGAGAACAAGCAGGGGGAGCAGTGGGCAGAGGGAGAAGCAGGCTCCCAGCTGAGCAAATAGCCCGATGTGGGACTCGATCACAGGACCCTGGGATCATGACCTGAGCTTAAGGCAGACGCTTAACTGACTGAGTCACCAGGCACCCCTAAAACCTTCTATTTTGTACAACTCAGGAGCTGTCCTCTACTTGATAGATGGGATGCCGCCCCATTCATTAATCATTTGATAACGCCAATTAGATCTTCAAGATTAACTTGATTCAATTTTGTTTTTTAACACCGCCAATTGATTTTTTTAACTTTGATTTTTAATAGCAATGTTCAGATGCTTTTAAAAGTTGGAAAACAACCGGAGATCCCATTTGGATAAAGTCCTTATGTAATAATACCATTATTGTCACAAAATATAATTTCCCAGTCATTTCACACAGCTTTAAGATTATCTGCTGATTTGCAAGGAAGGGTCTCGTCTGATAAATAATTCTGTGGGACCCTGATGGCATACAGTCTTAACTTGTGATTACACTTACAGCCTAGCAGCTCCTTTGATGCTAAGTTTCCAGACAAAGTTTCCTGCAGCTAGATCTTTCATGGGTGGAACTTTTAATTGCAGAACTTCATGTGGCTGATGAGATCCTATTATGATGTCTGCTTAAAGGCTGTGGTTCAATTTTAAATAAAGCTTTGGTAGAATACTACCAATTTTGGTATTTGCTCCCTACAATTACTATACAAGCTAATGAAAAGTTTAAGAATACAATTTGGAGAACTATCAAATTGGTTCCAGACATCTGACGGAGAGGTACGCAAATGAGTAGAAGATTGAGCTATACATAAAAAACATATTTCTTTTTTAAGGCACAGAGACACAAGTGCTTATCAAAGTATACCAAAGTTTGATTATATTGAGATAAATGGATTATAATTTATTTGGACAAGTAGCTCAGAGACTCTCTAATGTTAAGAAAAATCAGCTTGGTCAGTTTGCCTTAGGACTAACACAGTTTTTGAGGTACTTAGGTGGGGAAAATGGAGAGGAGGGAACATCTTAAATATTAGACATGGGAAATCGCACTTTCTAATAGGTTGGGCTCTTAAAAATAGATGATATTTAAGCCAAACAAAAAAGTAAGATCGGGGCCATTTCATTTGCTACACTGGAAGACAGAATATTTAGACACTGGGGGAAAAAAAGACCTAAGAACGTCCTGAAAGTCATAGAAGTTCCATCTTTTGGGAACCAAGACTCAAGGTTCTATGATGACCCTGTCACTAACACAGCTTAGGCTCACCCAACCAGGATTTAGCAGAAGGCAGGAAAATCATAAACTTCCAAGTCAGTATCAGGTGAATAAAACCAGATCTCAAAAAAGATCTAGGAAAAGGTCAGTTATAATTATACCACTGATGAATGTAAATGCTGAATTTCACTGAATTTAAGAAATATCTTAAATTCCAAGGTGTTAAAATGTGAAGGAAAAAGAAAAATCAAACCCGTATCTTACAATTGATGACACACAGCAGGGGAGACGAGGACTGGACTGAGGTACACATTTCCTTAAATGGGAAAGAAGCCAAAGAGAAAGGTATGTAAAAACATAGTGATGATTATTTTAGGGTGGCAGAGATGTTGTTGGGACAAGACTCAGAACCGGGTATGTGCTCAGAACAAACTGTAGGCCAGGTTAATTAGGAGCTTTGAGTGGGAGGGCTATTATTATACTAGAGTCCATTACGAAGAGGATCTGTGTCAGTACGTAGGCCCTCTGAAGTCATTAGTTTGTACTGAAATAGTCACACCTACCGCTAAGCCCACAGAATTAGTCTTAGAGAGAGATCCACAGAGAAACTTTTATTTATTTATTTATTTATTTATTTATTTATTTATTTATTTGGGAGAGAGACAGAGATAGTGAGAGACAGCACAAACAGGGAGGAGAGGGAGAAGCAGGGTCCCCACTGGGCAGGGAGCCTAATGTGGGACTCGATCCCAGGACCCCGGGATCATTGACCTGAGCTGAAGGCAGACTGTTAACTGACTGAGCCACCCAGGCGCCCCACAGAGAAACTTTTCAACTGGTTTCTTATTCCCAAAAAACACCTCCAAAGAAGTGTGGAACCCACATGGTCATTAAACCAGTTGGTATGTTACAGGGTTGTTTTTTCATTGTTTTTGTTTTTTATTGTTACAAGTTTCACTGATGGACACTGGGGATTTAAATAAATTTTGGTTGCCATGGTAGGCCTGAGATTCTGTCAGCTGGAGACTGATAACTCTAGTCAAAAGGATTCTACCCTATCATGTTTATATTCATAATTACAGTGTAATATTTTCTCTGCTTATTTATTTACATTTTGAATGACTGGTTTGGACTACTGGTTTTAACATTCTAAATTTCCACTCTTGTCAACTGTCTGTATAACTGAGACCGTCTATATTTTGCTACTTTGCTATCAATAAAGAGGAGTTCTGCTTAATAATAGAGCCATGCAACCTGAAGCCTAGAAGATAGAATGCTCGTAATTGTCTAGCTGCCTGCATTGTCCAAACCTGGTTTGTTGGGCACATATGGTGGGTATGGAGGAACAGATGTTTGTGGCAGAAAGCCCAAGATGGCATCCCAACTCTCTTTGCTTTCCTTCACAACATAGAATCTCTGGTCTAATTTCTAGAGAGAAACAACTAACCTGAATAGAATGCTGACTGGGTAGTGTGAGACCTGGAAAGTTAGAGAAGTTTGGTCTCTATAGAGAAAGTACCAGGGCAAAACTGCAGGCTATTCAACAGAGTATAATATAATTGGAAACACTATTGTAGAAAATAACTCTGGCTACCATGGTGCAGAAAACAGACAAGAGTAGACAGGGAACCTACAGTTTAAAAACAGGTCCTCACAAAAACAAAACAATGACATTGATCAATCAGAAAGTATACCATGAGGCGTGCCCGGCTGGCTTGGTCAGTAGAGCATGGGACCCTTAATATCAGGGTCGTGGGTTCAAGCTCCATGTTGGGCAAGGAGCCTACTTAAAAAGAGAGAGGGGGGGGCACCTGGGTGGCTCAGTCAGTTAAGCGTCTGCCTGCAGCTCAGGTCATGATCCCAGGGTCCTGGGATCGAGCCCCACATCGGGCTCCAGCCCCACATCGGGCTCCCTGCTCAGCGGGGAGTCTGCTTCTCCCTCTCCTTCTGCCCCTCCCCCCCACTTGTGCGTGCTCTCTGTCTCTCAAATAAATAAATAAAATCTTAAAAAAGAAAGAGAGAGAGAAAAAACATAACACCATGAGATGATGTAATGCTAAGGAATTTCCCAAAGAAATTAGTATTATTGAATACCTACTATGTGCTAGACTCTATTGCTAAGGGTATTTTTCTTATCTCATTTAACCCTAACATTAATTGTAAAATAGGTATGGCTGCTCTCATTATTCAGATGAAAAATGTAGTTCCACGAAATTATGTAACTTTCCCAATGTCACTCAGTTTCTAGGTGGTAAAATTGGGATTCAAATCCAGAATTACTGATTTCAAAGCTATTGCTTTTTCCACACAACCAGATAGTCCTTGTACTCTAAAAGCTGCAAAATATTGCTGAAAGAAATTAAAAGATACCTAAATAAATGGAAAGATGTCCATGTTCATGGATCAGAAGATTTAATATTGTTAAAATAGCAATACTACCCAAATTGACTACAGATGTACAGATTCCCTATCAAAATCCCAGCTGGCTTTTTTTGCAGAAATTGTTAAGTTGATCCTAAAATTCATATAGAAATTCAAGGGACCAACAATAACCAAAACAATCTTGAAAAACAACAAAGCTTAAGGACTCCCACTTTCTAATTTCAAAACTTACCACAAACCTATAGTAATCAAGACAGTCTGGAGGTGGGGGCCTGGGTGGCTCAGCTGGTTGAATGTCCAACTATTGATTTTAGCTCAGGTCATGACCTTGGAGTTAGTAGATGGAGCCCAGTATTGGGCTCCACGTTGGGGACAGAGCCGACTTAAGATTCTCTCTTTCCATTTCTCTCCACCCCTCTCTGCCTCAAACAAACAAACAAAAAAGTCTGGTACTGGCAAGAGGACAGACACATATAAATCAATGGAATAGAACTGAAAATCCAGAAATAACCCTTATGTTCATGGTCAAATGATTTTCAAGAAGAGTGCCAAGACAATTCAAAGTTGGACCCTTACCTAACAGCATATACAAAAATGAACTCAAAATGGATCATAGAGGGGCATCTGGCTGGCTCAGTTAGAAGAGCATGTGAATCTTGATCTCAGGGTTGTGAGTGTTCAAGCCCCATGTTGAGTGTAGAGATTACTTTGAAGAAAAAAAAAAAGGATCATAGATCCAGATGTAAAAGCTAAAACTACAAAGCTCTTAGAAAAAAGTATAAGGCGGCGGGGGGGGGGGCACCTGGGTGGCTCAGTTGGTTAAGCATCTGCCTTCAGCTCAGGTCATGATCGCAGGGTCCTAGGATCTACCCCACATTAGGCTCCCTGCTCAGTGGGGAGCCTGCTTCTCCGTCTCCCTCTGGTACTCCCCCTACTTGTGTTCTCTCTCTCTCCCTCTCTTACTCTGTCAAATAAATAAATAAAATCTAAAAAAATAAAAACTAAAAAAATTTAGAAAAACCGTATAGGGGTAAATCTTTGTGACTTTGGGTTAGGCAGTGGTTTCCTAGATACCAAACCACTAGCACAAGGGATAAAACAAATACTTTCAACTTCATCAAAATTTAAAACTTTTGTGCTTTAAATAATACCATCAAGAAACTGAAAAAGACAATCCTAGAATAGGAAAAAATATGTGATAATTACATATCTGATAAAGGCCTTCTATCTAGAAATAAAAGAATAATTCTTACAACTCAATAATTAAAAAGACAAATCATCCAGTTTTTTTAAATTCAAAAATACGAATAAACATATCCCCGAATATCAATAATAATTAGGTAAATGCAAATCAAAAACGATAAAATATCAATTCACACCCACTAGCTAAGCTGGCTATAAACAAACAGAAAGTAACAAGTCCTGCTAAGGACACGGAAAATGGGCACTTTCCTACGTTGCTGATGGAATGTAAAATGGTACAGCTGCCTTGGAAAACAGTCTGACAATCCCCCAAAAGCCTAAATATAGAGTTACCATATGGCTCAGCCATTCCACTCTTATGTATAAATCCAAGAGAAAGGAAAACATATGTCCACACAAGAACTTGTACACACATGTCCGCAATGGCATCACTCATGATGGACAGAAAAGTGGAAATGACTCAAATATAGCAACTGATGAATGGTAAACAACATACAGTATATCCTTACAATAAAATATTTTTGGCTATGACAAGGAATGAAGTATTTGAATCTTGAAAACATTATGCTGAGTGAAAGAAGCAGCCCTCAAAGCCCCCCTATTGCATGGCTCTGCTTATATGAAATGTCTATAATAGGGTAATCTATAGAGACAGAAAGTAGATTCACGGTTGCCCGGGGATGGGAGGTTTGTGGAGAAATGCGGAGTAACTGTTGCATCTATGGGATTTCTTTTTAGGGTTATCAAAATGTTTTAAAACTGATGGTTGCACAATTTTGCAAGTGTATTAAAAACTACTGCATTGTATACTTTAAATAGGTGAGCTGTATGGTACTTATCTCAGTAAAGCTGTTAAAAAGAAAACCCTAAATCGTCTCTTTATTTACATTTTCAAGCAGATGTCCAAATACCGAGTTGACAACTAGTCATTCCATTTCCCCTTACCAACAGCATTCTCAGATACCTTCTCTTTTCTTTTTCCTTTTTTAAAATATTTTACTTATTTATTTGACAGAGAGAGAGAGGCAGCGAGAGAGGGAACACAAGAGGGGGAGTGAGAGAGGGAGAAGCAGGCTTCCCACTGAGCAGGGAGCCCGATGCGGGGCTTGATCCCAGAACGCTGAGATCATGACCTGAGCCAAAGACAGCCGCATAACGACCGAGCCACTCGGGCACCCCGTCTTTTCTTTTTTCAATTACAGCCAGTACTGGGGAATTGAATCATGAGGCTCTGGTTAGATTGGAGAGATTGCCTTGATGTTTTAGAAAGTCAGTAAATCTAACTCCCAATCCCTGTGTAGCTATTATCAGCCTAGCCCTATGGGTTTCAGTTTTCTCATTTGTGAATAAAAAAGATTGTGCAGATAATCTCTGAAAGTTCTTCCTGTGACACTGAAAGAGCTTGAACTCCATCAGTGAAGTGCTGGTTTTCTTTTTCTCCTCAGAACCAGTCCGGGGTGCCTGGGTGGCTCAGTCTGTTAAGCGGTAAGTGTCTGCCTTTGGCTCAGGTCACGAGCTCAGGGTCCTGGGAGAGAGCCTACCCGACCTAGCTAATCATGTTCCTTCTTCTATGCTCTGTGAGGCTCACTCTTGCCCCAAATCCCTCAGGAAGAGCATCCATTGCTTGTGAGGCACTGTACTTCCCTAGACATACATTGATTGTTGTCCCTTGAATAAAGGACATCAAACTGGTTACTAAATTATTGTAGTTTGTCATTTGACAGAGATAGTTAAGATAGATTTTAGTGCTCTACAAAGTATAATTTAAGACCTGAAATTTCTAAGTTAGGTCTTCACCATTGAAATATTTACTGGGGCGCCTGGGTGCCTCAGTTGGTTAAGCATGTGACTCTTGATTTAGGCTCAGGTCATGATTTCAGGGTTATCAGATCGAGTCCTGCATCGGGCTCACACTCAGCATGGAGTCTGCTTGTCCCTCTCCTTCTGCTCCTCTCTCTCCCTCTCCCCATGAATGCACACGCGTGCTCTCTCTCTCTCAAATAAATAAAAATCTTTAAAAAAAAGAAATATTTACTTACTGATTGTTCATTGTCTATATACCTCTGTTAAAATATAAGCCCTGCAAGAGCAGGAATCTCGGTTTTTTTGTGTTTTTTTTTTTAAAGATTTTATTTATTTATTCGACAGAGATAGAGACAGCCAGCAAGAGAGGGAGCACAAGCAAGGGGAGTGAGAGAGGAAGAAGCAGGCTCATAGCGGAGGAGCCTGATGTGGGGCTCGATCCCAGAACGCTGGGATCACGCCCTGAGCCTAAGGCAGACGCTTAACCGCTGTGCCACCCAGGCGCCCCAGGAATCTCGGTTTATTGATCGATCTCGAGCATCTAGAACAGTGCCTGACAAATGGGAGACATTTAAGTACTTGTTTCAAGAACAAATGAAATAGGGAAAAGTTTGTTTTTTAATCATTATTATTATCAGTGCTAACACTCAAGTGGCAAGTTTCAGTAGCAGGTTGTAACAGCACCGGCAAGTGAATACATGCCTATATTCGTCCCATTCTCTGGTATTATTTGTCAGGACACAATTGAAGCTTTAATCATTTATCACATGCTTACTTCAAATATGAAAGTTGCATTCCTTAGTTCTCATATGTAGCCAAAACTACTAGTTCCCAATCTAATTTCAGTTTCTCCTGCTTTTTTGAAGACAATCTGCTCAGCTCGAAGACCACATTTCTAATCTCTCTACGGACAGGTGTAGCCAAATGACTGATGAGATATCCATGGAAATCGCTGGAAGTTCTCTTAGGAAAGCTCTTTAAAATAAGAACAAATAGCTCGTGTGGTCTTTTGTGTTTCTTCTGCGGCTTCCTGCCTACAATGTGAACATTCTACCAGCCCTATCTTGTACAATGAGGTAAACTTCAGGCTGGAAACTCTGTGCAGTGGATGACAGAGCAGAAAGATATAAGGAATTGTTGCAGGATTTCTTTTCCTTCGGTGCCCACGGTTCTTGGTCACTGCTTCAGAGAATGAAGAGGTAGACCAGACAGAGTGGTGGGCAGCGAAGCAAGGTTTATTGAGTGATAACAAAGTGATAGGACAAAGTTCTCAAGGAGAGAGGGGATTGCCCCTAGAGTTTCTAAGTCTAGGGGTTCTTATGGGCTTGTCAGTGGGTTCTTTTAATCTGATTAACCCTCCATGTGGCTGTCATCCAATCAGGTCTTTGTCACCTATCTATCCACCATATGGGAAAGGGTGGAGGGCTCCTTCCAGGGTGGTGTAAAATCCTTTTCAGGGTGGTTTTCTCTTAGGGTGGGGGCCCCTTGTCCCTGCCTTTCTTCCAACTATCCTTCATCAGAATCAGAATCTCTGGTGATGTGGAGATGTAAAAGGAGATTTTGAAATGGAGCAAGCAAGCCTAGCTAAGAGTTTCTTTTAAATAGGGTCAGGAGGCCATAAGGGAGGAATTTTTGCACATGCTCATCAGAGAAACTATGAACTTCTTGCCAGCTGCCGGCCCTCTGCCTGGACTTAACTCCCTCCTCACCAGGACACCTGAATCGTTCCTTCACATTTCTCACTTCTAAAGGAACCATCACAATTTGGGGGCAAGTTTCGATCCCTCTTTTGCATACTACCCAACCAATCTCAGTTAACCTAGTTTTAATCCCTGTTTTTCGTACAGATCCTAAATGAGAATTGTATTCATGGCCTTTCGTCTTCCTAACTCTGCCGCTTCTTTGTTTTCCTCAGAACACAAGTCAGGTTTCTACCCGAACCTGTCTTCAAATAGCAATTCTAATCACCCAAATAAATCCCTGTTTGCTTACACAGTCAGTGAATTCTTGGTCAACCACACCAACACCCCCACCCCATGCTATTTTACATAAGAAAAAAAGAAAGCACTATCTTGTTTTAAACCAGTTATTTCAGGTTTCTTATCAGCTAAACACAATCTCAAACTGATAAACTACATATACTGACTGTCATCTTTGTAAAGCTTTGAAGATTTCAATAATACTATAAATGTTCTTTAAAAATAAGGAGAGGGGCACCTGGGTGGCTCAGTTGGTTAAGCGCCTGCCTTAGGCTCAGGTCCTGATCCCCCAGTCCTGGGATCAAGCCCCACGTCAGGCTCCCTGCTCAGCAGGGAGTCTGCTTCTCCTTCTCCCTCTGCCTCCCCCCTTGCTTCATTTCTTGCTCTCTAGATCTCTCAAATAAATACATAAAATCTTCTAATAAATAAATGAATAAATAAATAAATAAATAAATAAATAAATAAATAAAAATAAGGAGAAATCGACCACATCTCCGGCAGCACCAGTGTCTCTCTGTGTCACCTGCTTTGGACCTCATTCCTCACCTTGGGGTGAAATGGACTCCCAGCTGTTCCTGCTCCATCCGGGTCTCCTGCACCTGCGCCAGCTTCTGCACAGGCAAAGAGGGCAAATGCACTCCCTGGGAGTAGAGCTGCTGCTCCTGCTGTCCCGTGGGCTGTGCGATGTGTGCCCAGGGCTGCATCTGCCACGGAAGCATCAGGCAAGTGCAGCCACTGTGCCTGATGTGGGGGAGGGCCCATTCCAGATGTAAATAGGGCAACATGTACAAACCTGCAGTTTTAAACCACTTTTTCATATTACTGTGCTTGCTACATTCCTGTTTCTACGAAATATGTGAATTATAATAAAAGTTGGTGACCTAAAAAAATAATAATAAAATCCTTTGCTTTATGTACTTATCTTTTAAAGAATAAGATACGGGCTTTTTATTCTGAGCTAAATCGCCAAGTTTTAATTTTAAACTTAAGGAAGAATATTTGATCCATAAATAGGAAGCAGGGAATACTACTAATTTCACATGGCATCATTGGACCTTACCTTCCACAAGGAAGACCATGAAATACCTTTGGATGTTATAATGCAGGAATAAAGAGAAAAACTGATGGTTCCTTGAGGCCACACAGGATAAGAGATTAAAAGCTAATTTCTGGTCATGGACTACTGCAACAGTTTGAGTGTCCATTACTGAGTCAAAGAAAACAGGGAAAGGTTTCTTATATTTGTAGCTGTGTAAGCCTGTCCTCCAAGAAGTAGACGCCAAGAAGTAATTAACTGTGAAACCTAAACCCGCCACCCCCACAGCCCACAGGAACCTGATTTACTCTTCCATTGTCTTCATTAGCATAACTTTACAATTGCAGGAGACTCTTGCCCAGGCAAATGACTTTACTGTTCATTCCAGAACTTGTTTGAAAGATCATCAACTCTTTAATAGAAAGCATTGACGTTTTCCTACCAACACTCTTCAAACTCCCAGCCTCCTAATCCTTCCCTTGCCGTTTCCACCAATCCTAAATCACTATCATATCACAGTTTGTACCTCATCTCCTCATCGATACACCTGCCTTAAACCAAACTTCAAAATCTCCCTAAAACCAGGCCTTGCCCTTCTCCCTCTGAGACACAACAAGCTCTCTTGAGGTGGTAATTCTCCTGTGCAACAGTGAGCAAGGAACTCGGTTTTATCTTGTCAGTGATATTTGGGAACTGGCATTAATACATGCAAAAGATTTCTTAGGGCAAGGTCTGTGAAGGAAACGGGAAGGACCTGGAGGAGGCTGAGAGAGCTGTGGGCCTGCAGAAAGTCAGAGGCAGGATTCAGGGAAAGCGGGAAGGGAGGAAAGGAAGAAGGAACGTTAGGCAGCAATGCAGTTCTCAGAGAATTTGGTAAGGCCAGTGTGGGGTCACCGAGCCCAGTTCAATTACTCCTCAAAGTAGTCCTACATTTTGCAGGAACCTGACTGCCTTGATGCCCCTGGCGAGCTCAGTGCACATGAGCTGCGCTGTGAGAAGCAAGACCCCAGCACCACAGCAGGAACAATCATACCTTTGCAGTCACAGGAGATGTAAGAAGACACATTCTCCTGACTCAGGATGCCTGATGATCCAGCCTCTGAAAAGACAATTTACAAAAAGTGTGACCTTCTGAGAAAAAGCACATAATGAATGAAGAAACTCCAAACGAGTCTAACATAAATTTTTGAGTGACTGTATTAACTATAAAAAATCTAGTCAAAGCAATTGGGATTTTTCCACATTTAAAAATATGCTCAAGATAACATCAGTTATTAAATTCAGTTTATTGGGGTGCCTGGGTGGCTCAGTCGGTTGAGTGTCCGACTTTTGATCTTGGCTCAGGTCTTGATCTTGGCTCGGGTCTTGATCTCAGAGCTGTGAGTTCAAGCCCTGCATTGGGCTCTATGTTGGGTGTGGAACCTACTTTAAAATAAATAAATTCAGCTTAGTAATTCAGTTATTAAAAACTAAAGAATAACTTATAGTGATAAAATATGACAGTCCTTGTTACTTTGTTTCATTTTGTTTGACACTCATTAACTGATAAATTTCCAGTCTCCAAGGACTGAATCGTGTCCCTGTGGTGATGCCCTAACCCCCAACGTGACTGGATTTGGAGATAAAGCCTTTAGGAAGGTAATTTAGGTTAAACTGATGAAGGATAGTTGGAAGGCAGGCAGGCAGGGAAAAGGGGCCCCCACCCTAAGAGGAAAGCACCCTTAAAAGGATTTTACAGCACCCTGGAAGGAGCCCTCTACCCTTTCCCATCTGATAGATAGGTGACAAAAATCTGATTGGATGACAGGCCCCTGGAGGTTTAATCAGATTAAAACAGCCAGCCAACAAGCTGGTAAAAACCCCAAGATTTAGAAACTTCGGTAGCAACCGCCTCTCTTCTTGAGAGCTTTGTCCTGTCACTTTGCTATCGCTCAATAAACCTTGCTTTGCGGCCCACCACTCTGTCTGGCCTACCTCTTCATTCTTTGAAGCGGTGTGACCAGGAACTGCGGGCACCAACGGAGAAAAAATCCTATAACAAAATGTGGTCATAAAGGTAGTGCCTTAATCCAAAAGGGTTGGTGGCCTTACAAGAAAAAGAAGAGAGGATGCCTGGCTGCCACAGCTGATAGAACATGTGACTCTTGATCTTGGGGTTGTGAGTTTGAGGCCCATGTTGGGCATACAGATTACTTAAAAAAAAAAAAAGAAGAAGAAGAAGAGGAAGAGATTTCCCTTGCCCTCCAGCCTGCAAGTGTGCTCTTTTCATGTAGCTTTGCTTCAGACAGCTGATGTTAACAGGCAGAGGAACTAACAGAACTGCTGAGCAAACAGCAGCACGAAGCAGAAAGTCTCAACTGCAGAAAAACTATAATGTCTCCTATGTTTATTGGGCACCTTCTCAACTTCTACCTTGAGGTTGCTCCAATCTTAAGAGAAAAAGAAAACTCACGTGGTGCTTTATCCCACTGTTTTTCATAGGTCTCCTGCCTTCTGGTCCCATTAATCAGTGCAATCTGATTTCCTCCACGGCCACCATGCCTACCCGCTACTATTCACAGTGAGCGGAAGAGCTGCCTTCGAACTGTCAAATTAAAGGATTCAGTCCCCACCTTGATCTCTTGGGAGCATTCATCACTGCTGCATCCTTCCAGAAACTTCCTATCCTCTTACTTCCAAGACACCAGTCTCTCCTTGTTCTCCTGTGACTAGGTCTCAAGTCTCTCTCTCTTCTACCAATCTTTAAAGGTGCATGTTTCACAGGGATTTTTTTCTTTCTTTCTTTCTTTTAAGATTGTATTTATTTATTTGTCAGAGAGAGCACAAGCAGGGGAAACTCCCTGCTGAGCAAGGAGCCCAATGCGGGACTCTATCCCAGGAATGAGGATCATGACCTGAGCCAAAGGCAGATGCTTCACAGACTAAGCCACCCAGGCGTCCCGGCTTCACAGGGATTTCATCCTTAATGCTTTTCTTACGTCACTCAAAAGTCTTTTTGTGGGTGATCTTACTATCCATGGCTTCAACTCCGGAGCTCTTAAAAGTATTTGACCCTGACCCTGTTATGAATTCCAAGTCCATAGTTTCTATTTGTCTACAAAGTGACTCCACCTGGATATTCCATGAGCACATCACAATTATATGTTCCTTCCTTAACTCAGTGCTAGGAGCAGCATTTCCTTATTTGGTACTGTTATCCACCAGTCACCCAAGTCATACCTAGACTCTGTCCTCTCCTCCCTCGACCTGTAGATCTCTCACTCAGCCCTGTGGTTTCTGTCTCCTTCACAGTTCTTAAACCCTCCTCTTTCCCACCATTACTGCCCCTAATTTATCTGCTGAGAGAGGAAGAGAGATGTGCATCCGCATCGCCTGTGTGGTTAAATAAATAAATAAACAAACAAGCATCCTTGCCCTGCCCCTGCTCCTGAGATTCCAAACCAGCCTATGCTCTTCCTTACCTGCTCTGTGCTTATTCTTCCCCCTCTGCCACGCCGCTGACGGAATCACCTTTCGAAAACACAACCTTAATAGTGCAAACTATCTGCTTACTTTTCAGAGGTTCTTTAGAACCTTCAGGATAAAGTCCAAATTCTTCTGAAAACCCTTCACACTTTGGTTCTTGCTCACACCCTCCACCTCATCTCCTGCCACTCCCTTACGGGCACCTGCACTCAAGCCTTATCAAAGTGTGGTACTTTCTGTTCCTGAACATCCCTCCTTTCTTTGCCTTGCTGTCCTCAGTGGGTATCATCCCTCATCCCTCCTGCTTAGAAGTCACCTTGTTCCAAAAGCCTCTCCTGTCTTCTCCAGGCAATTGGGCATTTTCTGTGTTTCCATGGTGTCTTGTTCAAATCATGATTCTCTATTTATTATTGGATAATTATATTTGTGTTTATACAATGTCTCACCCACTAAACCATGAACAGACTGTTCCGTTCATTATTGTATGCCCTAACGTAGAGACTGGAGCATAATATGTACTCAACAAATGTTTACTGAGTGAATTTTTGAAGGAAGTTTTATGTTTTTCTGATTTTGTAAAGTATATAGTGTTTAATATGTCATAAAAATAATACTACTGACCCATTTCCAGGATAGCGTTGTCCTTTGAAATCCTTTTAATGATGACAGTTTATATTTGAACAGTGCTTTTAACTTTTCAAAGCACTTTTCCCCCAACACTTTATTATGAGTATTTTCAAACATAGGGAAAAAAAGAATTGTAAGTTTAAAACACCCAAATACCCATCACCTAGATTCTAATTCGACATTTTGTTATATTTGCAAAACACTTTTTATGAGCTAATTTTATCACCCTTTATTTCATGTAATGACTGAAGTATGATTCTATGTTTTATACATAAGGAAACTGAGCCCAGGAGGGCTTAATGACTTGCTAAGGAGATAATCTCCTGGAGCTGTGATCGACTTGTACCAGCTGACTCATTCATACCCTATAACCAGGGTCTGAAAAATTTTTGAATATTCTTTCTAATGAAAAGCTTCCAATTCCACAAGATAAGAGAATCAGCAAAATCATGGGAAAACCAACAAGGAAACATTTCTAGCTCATAAATCATCCAAAGAGGAATCCAGTCTTGGGTCGCCCTCCCCCTCACTCCACTTCCATTCCTGGTTAGTCATTTCCTACCCAATGGGAGATGTTTCTTCCATCCGTTCTTTTCCAGTACCAGATACAAATCTAGAATATCTTTCATCTCAGCTGGCCTACTGTCTCCTGCCTTTTCATGTGCCAGAGACACATGACCTTCAATTAAAACGTGACCCTAATCATCTTTGTGTAGCTCACAAAACTTCAACAAGTCACATTTCTTACCAAATTAAGTCTGGTATAATCTCTGCCATCCACATTATAACCTATCTAAGCACTGTCTTCTTACTCCTTAGCTTCCGTCCTACATAACTAAGAGTTGTTGTTTCCCCAAACACGCCCAGGGCTTTCTTATTTCCTTTCTTCATGTATAAATCACCACCACTCCCTTTCCAAATTCCGCATGTGTTAAATTCTAGACCTCCTAGTCATGGCCCAACTCAAATCCAATTCTAATAAACCTTCGAGAATCCTCAAGCCTGTTTTTTTTCCCTCTAAACGTTCTTTTTATTTCAAATTTTATCTTTTTTTTTTTTAATTTTCCTCAAGCCTGTTATGACCTCTAATGCCGAGCTTGTGGCTCTTGTGGCATGACTTTAATCTACCTTGTAGAGCTTTATGGTCTGATTTCTCTTGCTACCTTTTGCCCCCTTTGCCTGAGTATACCGCCACTGAAGAATGGGACATGATCATATTCATCATGGCCCTCGCACATAGTCGGTGCTTTAATTTAATTTAATATGCTTAATTTAATTTAACGCAACATATGTTTCCGAAGGGATGGGGGCGGATGCCCTTTTCTGAATTCACACTTACATTCGCACGCACACACAGATGCGGTCTTCCACCTGGACACACACGTGTCCGCAGGGCCACATCCCTGAGCCTTCTCGGGACTCTCAGCTTGTGGGCGCTTCCATTCCAGCCAGCGGAAGGGGAGGCTCGTTTCTTTAAAACACTCTAACAGATACTTACTACTTTAGACCTCCTACAGCCTCCACCCTACAAAGAACTTGAGATCTTCTTCCTTTCTAAATGGTATTACGCCGAGTCCGGGAACCCCAGCCTGATCGCGCCAGGGTCCCGTCCCGCGGATCCCCCCTCCTGGTCTCGCTTGGTCGCGCCCGCTTTGTCAGCGCTCTGCGCTCGCCGGTTACCCTCCAGCTCTCTCCAGCCTGCGGCAGACCGCGCCGCTGCTGCCCCAGCTGCCGTTGGCTGCACGTCTTCCTCTCAGACTCGCCGGCCCAAGACTGCCCCTAGGCCTGGGCCGGGCGACGAGGACCCTGAGAGCATCGGCTCGGACGGCCCCCGAGAGTCTGTTCGGTTCGCCGGCCTCCACCTCGGCCAGGCTCCGCTCCTCCAGCGCGCGAGGGGCCTCGGCGGTTGTGGCGGCGGCGCCCGGCATGTATCAGAGCCCGCGGCGGCTCTGCTCCGCCCTGCTGCAGAGAGACGCGTCCGGCCTGCGCCGCCTGCCCACCCCCGGGCTGCGCCGCCAGTCGCCCCCGCCGGCGGCCGCCCCCCGACCCGCGTCCCCCCGGCTCCTGGCGGCGGCCTCAGCGGCCTCGGGCGCCGCGTGGTCGTGTTCCCGAACAGGTGAGTGCACGGTACCGGGCGGGGAACGCCGCGGTTGCCCGAGCGCGGCCGCCACCTGGAGACGGCGCCGAATGAATGGGAAGCGCCGAGCCGCTGGGGTGGGAGGTCCGGCCGGGAAGCGGGTCCTCCTCTCCTCCTTTTTCCGCTTTCCCCTTGCCCTACCTATCCTGGGGCTTGCATCACGTCCAATGGGAACTGGAACACCGGTCAGAATACCGTTTGATCCTTGGATGCGGTGCCTTCGGCATTTCGAGTTCCTGACTTAACGCTAGACCTGCCCCTTCCTGCGCCGTAAATTAAGTTGTGTCTGTTTTACTTCTTATTGCGCTGATTATGGAAATTTTGTGTAAAAAAGTCACCTAAAGTGATTTTTTTTATTATGTAGCTTGTATGATTTAAATATTATGAATTTGAAAGTCATGTTGATCGTATAGTAACACACATTGACTTGTTTTACATTTATCTGGATTTTTTTTCGAAGACTTCCACTCTTACTACTTAGTCAACCTGCGTCCTGTGTACCTGGGTTAAGATCTTGTAAGGGTGATGCCTTTCGTTCGTCAAGAGCCAGTTTTATACATCACATACCCTGGACTTTCCCTTTTTTGTTGCCATCTCCGTTTCTGCCTGAGGACACATTACCGTGTCCACAAATTACATACAAATTGATGATACTTTTTAAAATGAGAAATGAAGGTTCTCTTTCGAAACTGGCAGTTCATCACACTGAAAAGTGCATTTTGGCTGTGCGCAGGTTATTGCTGTTCAAGACATTCGTCTAACCATCCTGCATTATAAATAACTACATTTTGCTCAGAAAGTTTAGGGTTAATTTAATTAGGACAAATTGAACAGTAGAAAGAATACGTTTGATGTGGCTTTCTTTTATTAATGAAAGTGATCATCTAAAATCTAAAAGTGATTGAGTTGAAACTAAGACTTTAAACTCTTCTCAGATTATTATTGGTGGGTGGTTAGGCTGAGACATACCTTTTAAAAATTAGGATGGCTAACCTGGTTACGGTAGACTCTAAACTCCATATTCTTTAGAAAGGGTGGACTTGACAGTCCTATTCAGGTTTTTTGGCTTTTTGGTTTTTATAGTGCGATGAACACATTCATTACATGAAATTACCCTGTTCCTATTCCCAGGATTTCTTCCCCCCACCCCCCAGCTTTATAGGAATTCGGCACATTGTGAAAAAGCTGTTAGAATGGGTGCCACCTAATAACTGTTAGTGTTCTTTCTTGCTGGAAGTTTTCAACAGGTCGTTGTTAGGTTTGAGGTGGGAGAAGTAAAAAAGAAGACCAGTTGCTGTCTCCTCCTGTACCAGCTCGTATCTCAGAGTCCCTCAGGCCAAGTTAGTCAGTAGGTACGTCTTGGGAATACAGATAGCTTGTGTAACACAGATACGAATAACTGCTGAGGAAGAACGGTCAGGTTAGATAGAACGTTTGAAATGTTAGGCTTTTGACACAGAAGGGTGTTTAATGAACTTCTTAAAAGTCTCTGAAAACCTTAGTTTTAAAATTAAATTGAAAGGCTTTTACAGTACTTTAACTTAGTTACAAAATCTAGGCAATTTTCCTTTTTCGTGTAGTTTTAGCTTCAGCTACTTGTTAGAAGAAACATGTGAATACATTCATTCGCTTATTGCTTGATCACTCATTCATTCAAGAAGTCTTTGCAGAAGGACTTACACTGTAGATGCTTAATTATAGGAGATAAAAGAATGTGAGCCTTAGTCTGCCTTTAGAGAGTGTACTCCCTAACGAGAGAAGAGCTTGCACAAAAAAAATAACTGTTTACTGAAATGAAACACCTTTTCTTCTTTCACAGTTAGAAGTTTGCGCGTGGCACAAGGGTGCTGGAGATTGGGAAGTCCCTTTCAGCAACGGTGATCTTTTTAGCCTTCAAGAAGAGATTGATATTTGAGCTCAGCCTTGAAACATGTACTAGGATCGAAGAAATTAAAACATTTTATTTGGGAAAAGGCAGGAGCAAAAAGGGGAAAACATGAAGCATGGATGCAGCAGGGTGTGAGAAGAGACTGTAAAATGTTTTCTGAAGAGCCTCAGAACCAGCATTAGTTGCTTTAAAAATGCAGATTAATGGATTCTATTGTAGATCTATTAATAGACTTGTTATTGGTGGGCCCGAGATTCCAGATTATTCTTATATGTCCCAAAGTTTAGATACCTGGCAAGAAAAGTCTTCAGGTAGCTGAAAGCTACTCTTCCCTTCAAGAGAGTCTGTTGTTGAGGGGCTGGGGGTAGATAATGAATCCCAACCCTTGACTGCGTTTGATAATCATTTTCTTCCTAACTTAAGCCCCTTGGCAATCAGAGATCACTGGAAAGATGAGTACAGTCATCAAATCCTAGGTTATTAGAATTTAAAGGGAACTTGGAGACAATCTCAGTGTTTTGCTATCTTTTCTCACACAAGGACAGCACCCCCATGAAGAAGTGGCAATTCCACAGTTACTGTACTAGATGAAATGCATCGGGAGTCATCTGTGGGTTTTTTAATGCTGTCTTCCAGATCCCTCCTCCTCAGATAATTAAAAGAGTTGGCTGAATTACTGTTCACCACCACTGGAACATGTTGCTTTTTTCTTGGTACAATTTTAAAAGCAAATACCAGCTTATTTCAGGAGGCGGCTTTATTTAGTATGTCCCTTAACTCTGTGAGTAAGCTGTTTATGAGAGAGAAGAAATGGGAAAGCTTGTAATTATCAAGTTTCTATAGAATAAATTGCTTTCCTTGTGGGAGAACTAAGGTATCATTTTCCTGTAGCATTCAATGCTAAGAATTTAAATAGTGAGCTATTGGGGGCGATTGAGTTAATAACCATGGCTTCAGAATCACATTCAACACACTTACATATGAACACTTGCAAATCATTTAATCTTGCTTGCTGTCTCAACACTGGACTTTATCTTAAAAAAATAAAAATGTATATCATTCAGTCCACAATTTTTATTGAATACAGTACACTTAAAAGGTCAAATATTGTATCACATGACTAAGTATAGCAGGAATTAAGAAAAAAGAGAAATCAGAGTGGCTGGATTCGTTGGGGAAAAAACTGCTTTGAATAGGTAAAAGGAGGGCACATCCGTGGAAGGGAGCATGGTGGATGACAGGCAGGGAGAGAAGACCACGTGAGAAGGTGGCAGGTGGGAGCAGTGATGAACACCATCAGAAAAAGAGGTACTTCCAGAATCTGGGACGCTTGTTAAAATACAGGTTTCTTGTCTTTCACCTATGTACTTGAATCAGTTACTTCAGGGAGAAGCCCGGTTCCGTTTATTTTTGGTATACTTAACAAGTGCCCCAGGTGATTCTTTCTGGAAAACTTGCGGGGAGTATTTTATAAGCTCCACTTCTCCTTTCCAAAGTTATTTATTTCTGGGAAGTTTGAGAAACCTGGGAGAGGATTCTGGAGGAGTGTTGAAGTCTTTGAGCTAAAGTCTTTGAACTAGTGTCTTTGAACTGCCCCAAGGCAGTTTAGAAGGCCTGTGAGCAAGAACGTTTACCTGAACAAAAGCAGGATTTATGAGAGGGAAGGAACTGGTGTATTTATGAATGTTCAGTGCGGAAAACTTGAGACTGACATTGTACTGGAAGTGGATCAGTGTAGTTGTAAAACTTCAGGAGTGGGTGTGTGGGTACGTGTAATACCATGTAGGTTTCGATGATGTCTACTAAGGGAGCAGTGAGGCAATTATTTTCCGATTTCTTGGAAGTGAGGAAGCATCTGTATTTGCTTAAATTCTGATCAGGATTTATATACTTGAATAAATACTGAGGAATTCGAAGATGATGTGCACGGGTGTTTGGCTTTATACTAAACTCACTTGCGCTTTCATGAAAAGCAACTAAAACATTTTGGTTTTATTGTTAGAATAGGCAAAAACCCGGGTGCCTGGGTGACTCATGGGTTAAGCATCTGACTCTTCGTTCAGCTCAGGTCTTAGTCTCGGGGATGTATGAGTGACGCCTGCGTTGGACTCCACACTCAGCGTGGAGTCTGCTTGAGATTCTCTGCCTTTCCCTCTGCCTCCCACTTGTTCGCTTGTGTGCGCTCTTTCTCTCTAAAATAAATAAATCTTAAAAGAAAGAATAAGCAAAAACCAGCCTCCCCACAGGAAGGAGTAAGACCTCAAGTGGATAATTTTATTTGTCTTCTTGTCTCCACGTGGTATCAAAGCAACACTTAACATACTGGTTACCATGAATTCGCGTCAGGGATGTGGGCAGGAGTGCTCAGGGGGAAGAGGAATAAAGAAAATTATTACTGTCATATTTGAATGCCCCCCCAAAATACTTTTTTCTGTTTCCAGTATCAAAAAATGCCTGGGCCCACTCAGATCTTCTGAATTTTAAAATGGGGTCTGAGCATCTGGTGATTCTGATGTAAGGTCCAGACAGACAGCCACTGTTGACCACATACGCATGTGGACAGCTGGCCAGTGAGGAGATCTGTTTTACTAAATGCACAGAAGCCTGCCAGAAGTTTCTTACCAATGTATAGATTCTGCTATTGGATTATGAGGGATTGTGCAGAAAGGAAAACATTTTATATGTATACACATATGCATACACGTATATATATGTATGTATAATACACAAAATGTATATGTACATATGTACACCTTTTTTATTTGAGAGAGAGAGCTCAGGAAGGGGGGCGGCAGAGGGAGAGAGAGAGAGAGTCTTAAGCAGACTCCATGCCCAGCTCAGCACCCAGGGCTCAATCTCAGGACTGAGATCAGTCATGACCTGAGCCAAAATCAAGAGTTAGATGCTTAATTGACTGAACCACTCAGACACGCCAAAAAGAAAATTTTAAAGCCAGTTTTATTCCATTTCCAGAATTGGAGTAGTATGAGAAGTCCACGTAAGTAAAAGTTACAATGCAGACAAAATTAGAGTAAAGAATTGTTGCAATAGGATGTCCAGGAAGTCCCTTAATCTTGTCATGCCTGCTCCCACTGTCTTCCTTTCCCCCAGCTCTTTGAGCTTCCAGTCCTTGAGCAGGTCCATTGCCAGTCTGCAGATACACTTGTGTCAGGGTACAAAGTAAATAGGTTTGCAGATTCTGAAGATACCTTGAATCTAATAGTTTTACACTCTATGTTTTCCTGTCATGGATGTCAACCATTACTGACGGGCTGCTGAAGGAAGGTTGTCTTTCAAATCTTGTAGGTCAAATAGGTTTGCTGAGGCATACTCTGGAATTAGTTTCTCTTTCAGATGGCTCATCATTCTGAATTTTATTTGGAAAAAAGTCATGGTGATTTTTTAAGTTTTTTAGAAAATTACAGGAGTAACACATGCCCATTAATAATAATCTCTTTTCCTCAAAACTTTAAATGTCTTTATGAGTATTGATTATTTCTAAGTATTGATTATTTCTAGAATCTTACAGGATTTTTCTTAACCTTTGTCTTCCAAAACTCCATCAGGAAAAATGTCTCAGCATTGGGCAATCCCATTAAATCTAAAGACATACTTTTCTTTAGGACAGGAAGAATTTTTATTATTGTTTGGATCATTTTATCAACTCTGTCATCTCATATTCTCATGTTCTTAAACTCCTGTTAGACAGATTGGTGGGCGTGTGAATCTATCCTCTGTGTCTCTTCTCTCACTTTTTAATGTCTTTATCTCTTCTCCATTTTGTGAGTTTTTCTGAATATTTCTGTTTTGCAGTCATTTAACATTTCTAGACATTTTCTAGTTCTTCACGCCTTTTTGGATAGAATCCTATTCTTGTTTTGTGTCCATAATACTCTCCTGTAGCTTTAAAGATATGTCAATATGTATGCCTGTTTCTCCCACAGGCCTCTCCTAAAGGGGAGAGAAGTTTGTTCTTTAAGTGGGAGGGTTATGCAGTGGGTGGACAGGTAGGCTCCCCTATGAGAGAGCAGGCTGGAGACCTCCACCTTTGCCAAAGCTAGAGGGCTTCTTTCTGTGTTAATCTGTTTCACTCCTCGCTCTACTTTTTAAATATTATTGAGGTCAGAGTTAGACCTTGATCTGGTCTGCTTTTCTTTCTTTCTTTCTTTCTTTCCCTTTCTTTCTTTCTTTCTTTCTTTCTTTCTTTCTTTTTTTTCTTTCTTTCTCTCCTTCTTTCTCTCCTTTCTCTCTTTAAAAAGCTTTTATTTATTTGTTCGTTCGTTCGTTCATTCATTGATTCATTTTAGTGATCGCTACACCCACCATAGGGCTCAAACTCATGACCCAAGATCAAAAGTCGCACGCTCTTCTGACTGAGCCAGCCAGGTGCCCCTGCTCCTCCTTTAGATCTGTCACCCTTGGTAGCCCTTCCAAGGTATATATCCCACTATTCTCTGCTTCTGTCCCACAGGCAGAAGCCAGCCAGGTGCCCCTGCTCTTCCTTTAGATCTGTCACCCTTGGTAGCCCTTCCAAGGCATATATCCCAGCATTCTCTGCTTCTCTCCCACAGGCAGAAGCCACCCTTGTTGGCTTCTGTCTGAGAGGGGACGTAGGGTAAGTAGCGCAGCTGTTTCAGAAGTCAGAGTTGCATGAATTACCCTCACAATTTGCCCTTCAGCTTCTCCTGGCCCTTTGTCTTTGTTGACTCAGCTTGGAGTTTCTTCAGAGCTCCCTTGGGAGGAACCGTATTTAATGGACCTTTGGTAACTTGTACTGCATTTTCCTCCGCTCTGGTTTTCCTGCTAATGCAAACCTGTCTGTTTCTACCTTCCTGGAATTCTTCCAAATTTTTGGTCCATTGATGGCATCCTTTCTTGCCTTCCCATATTACTGTTTCATTCTTTTTAAAAATTTGAATACACATAACTTTATTCCTGAAAGCTCTTAGGAAGGAGAGGGTGAATGTATGTTCTCCTTCGTGCCCGGTGACCTATTGAGTGTACACTTCAGATTGTGAAAGATCATTTTTTTCCTGCATGTGCCTTAATTATTCAAGGAAGGCCGTGGAAATTTGTATGTGAAAAAATTGTTTTCCCCTATTTCAAGTGACTGAAAAATCTTTCATTGGTTTTGTGAAATATATACAAAGTGGCCATAAAATTTCATTTCAGTATAATCTAGAACAGGGGTCTGCAAACTTTTGCTGTAAAGTAGGACATATTTTAGGTCTGTGTCACAGCTACTCAACTCCGCCATTGTAGTGTGGAAGCAGCCCCAGACAGCGCATAAGCTTATGGACCCTGAAATTTGATTTTCATGTAGTTTTCCCATGTCATGAAATATTATTATGATGATGTTTGTTTCAAACATCAAAAAATGTGCAAGATCACCAGCAGCACAAAACAGGGTACCAGCTAGATGCAGCTCCTGGGCTGTGTAGTTGGTGGACGACTGATCACAAGGGCAAAAGTCTGTACTGTCAGATTTTTCCTTTTAGCTTTCGTGTTTCCATTCATAACCATAAAAATGGACCATTTTCTTGGGCATCATGCAGTAACACAGACTTAATGTCTTAGTGGAGAGCAGTTCTCCCACCAGATTCTGTCAGTTTCTACCTTTTCACATTTCACTTCAGAGCATTATGCCAGAAAAACCTAGTTCGTAGAAATGGTAGGTCAGCCAACAGTTGAGCACCAACTAAAACAGTTAACCTAAGCTTTGATTGTGGAGGGATTTCTTTTTCCTTAGTGATATTTTCTAGGTGAATCTGGCATGGCTGAAGGTATGGCTCGGCCTGGAAAACATTTTGGCATTCTTGTTTAGTCTGTGACTGCTGCCTAGTGAGGAAAGGTCATTTGGATTGTTACACTGTGTCTGGGCGCTTGTAATTTTAGACACCTTAGGTTGAGAGTCATGACCTTCACTTGGTTATCTCTAGTAATGCCAGGCAGGTTGTTAACACTGCTTTGTACACTTTGTGCCATGCCAGTGCGTGTGCCGTGATGGCAGTGACGTCGGCAGATGGAGGAGGTGGAATCTGACCTCTGTTTATTCCTGTGTGTGCCCTGGCAAGGCGCCACTGCAGTTGTCCTGACTGTCAGTCCTGTCGGAGATGCTGAGGAGCAACAGTCCAAGGTGCAGGGAACCTTCTCCAAGGCCGGACCCCTCAGTAGTTGTGCAGTCTTGCAAACCTGTGTACTGCTCTCTTAAGCTCAGTGTCTGTTTCTATCAGATGGTGAATGCAGTACCTACTTGGCTAGGTTGTTGGGAAGAGTAATGAAAATACTTGGAAGTAGTATGGCGTATGCCGGCTCTCAGATGTTAACAGACGGCCTTCTTTTTAAACCCAGAAAGTGGGTTTAAGTAAAATAGAATAGCTAACATTTAACTGACTACTTACACTAGGTATATCTAGTTTAACTCAGTCCTCACAGTAACCCAGTGAAGTAAATTAGAGTGATACAGAGATGGAGAAACTGAGGCACAAAAAAGGTGAATAACTTGTTCAGGATCTTATTAGTAAAAGGAGGAGCTGGGATTTGATGAAGTCAGCCCAGCTTGAGTCCCTGTGTTTAAGACTTTGCCACTGCTGAACTGTAGCCTAATTTTACTAAGAAAAGTTGAGGTTTTGGCCATACGACTTTCACATACTAACATACTTGATTGCTAAGTGCTCTGTACATGCCTGTCACATTCAGTCCATGATGCTCAATAACAGATTTGAAGACTGGACACTGGCTAAAATATTTAATCTTCACCAGAAAATAGTATCTCCCTAAGTTGGCACTTAGAATCCAGTCCCTTGGGGCGCCTGGGTGGCACAGCGGTTAAGCGCCTGCCTTCGGCTCAGGGCGTGATCCCGGCGTTATGGGATCGAGCCCCACATCAGGCTCCTCCGCTATGAGCCTGCTTCTTCCTCTCCCACTCCCCCTGCTTGTGTTCCCTCTCTCGCTGGCTGTCTCTATCCTGTCGAATAAATAAATAAAATCTTAAAAAAAAAAAAAAGAATCCAGTCCCTAGGATGCAGGAATTAATGTACTTTACGTCCACACTCAGACACAAAATTTGAAGGTGCTTATGTGCATTCACGAGGTGAGCCTGCATTCTAACACACAGAGAGGGTCCCATCTACAGTCTCACAAAATTCTAGAAAGATAGTTACATTTCATAGTGACTCGGGACAAGTCACTTAAACTTCTGAAGCTCAGTGTCCACATCTATGAAAGAGCCCAGGAGTTCATGAGAGAGTAACAGGTATCCTAAGTAAAAGTGCTCAGCATACCATAAAGTGCTCTACCAGTGTAAGGGGGGCCCTCTGTCAGTGTTTGACAGGATTCCTTGGCACTTCGCGGTCTCTTGGCAGCTTTTCTTATTTATTTAGTAAGTAAAAAATAAATAAATAAATAAAATTTTAATTCCAGTATAGTTAGCATACAGTGGTATAGTAGTTTCAGCATTTTTTCTTTTTCAACATTTTTTAAAGCACCTAGGTGCTGTAGGAATTTGAGAAAGTGGTAAACAAGGTAGACACAGTCCCTGCCCTCTGAACTGGCAGTCTAATAAGTAAAGGACAGAGATTGGAGGTCAAATGTCAAGAAGGAGAACTTAAGTTTCAGAGAAGCAGGCTAGGTGGAAGAAAGAGGGGAGCCACTACGGCTTGATTCATAAAGCTGTGCAGGCAGGGAAGTTAGAAATCTTTATTTGTTGATTTCTTCAATAAATATTAAGTAAATATACCTCATACCCAATATCCAAACTGGTTATGTTGCTTATCTTGTGGGTATTACCACTCACTTGTCTTGAAGGTGGCTACATTTATTCAGGAATTCTTAAGAAGCCTAGTGAAAATTTGCTACTGATCGAATCCTGTCAACTTTCTGAGGTGGTTCAACACATGGCCAGTAGATGGCGGCAAAGGATTGCAGTTTCCATGATGCCATCGTGTGACGTCTGTCGTTTACAATTTTTGTGTACCCTGCTCTTTGAGGTTTTCTTGGGCCGAGGTTGGTCAGCTCCAGCAGCTTCCAGGTGTGTATGCAGATATCCTGGTTTTTATTTAGTTTTTGGTGTTTAATCGGCGTTTTTTGGCCAAGCCACAGTTTCAGGAGAAGTTATTCACAGACTGAATTGTTTGGGCAAACTCCAGTGTATGCAACTGCTGGGTAACGAGACACATTATGTGGAGAGAGGTCTTTGTGGTGTGATTTCTGAGTGCTGTTGGGACTGCTTGGAATGGTAGGCCCAGTCAGTTTGGGTCTCAACTGTTAGGATTCTTGTCTAGCATTCTGATTACTGGTGTGAAAGTGTTTCATTAAACCCTGATCATTTCCCTCTGATGGTTGGCACTCTTCAGAAACTTTTATTGTGGTCTCCATGTTGCTTCAGAGTATGTATAATTGATGATACAAAGAGTAAACATGTATTCTAAATTTTAGTGATTAGCCCACTTTTGCTTTGTTTTCTAGGAAAGAGATGACTAAACCGAGGGATGTTTACATACTACTATTGTATTTCAGGAATCTAAATCTCAATTCTCTGGCTTTAAAGGCTGTTACGAGCGAAGGAAGAATTATTTGTTCCTATAAAGTAAAATAGCAGTGAGGTATTAATGTAAGGAATGAAGGCATCCAGTTCTAAATGTAATTGGAAATATGCTTATAGAAGAAAAGGCAGGGGATTGGAGTGGTATTGTTAAATCATAGCTAGGCATAAGAAGTAAAGCTATTTTGATCTGCCTATTCCCTGTATAAATTATATAATGCGTATCACACTAAGGTTGATGGCTGATACTTTTCCTAGTAAAATGCCTGGGGCTTTAAGAAATGAATTTGGGGAAAAAAATACAGTATGGGGTCAAATCAAAAATACCCATCCCCCAAATACATATAAAATCGACCTAGAAGCCAGTATGAGTGCCAAATAAAGTTGAACAGAGGTTTTGTCGAAATTTTGTACTTTTCAGTATCTTCATTACCACAAGGATGAATTATTTGTGCTGTCTCACCTGAGGAAATTGGCTTTGATGTTGAGCTATTCTGAATGTTGGACGATTTTTTTCAAAGCTCCATATAGCAACCCCTTTTATGGCATAAAGCTTGAGTAGGATGGCTTGAAATCTGGGAATTGGACATGTATTTACGTGTGGAAAGAATTTTTTAAAATTGGTTCATACTCTAAAAAAAAAATTGTTATTTTTTAAAAAACAGGTGAGAAACAATGGAAATTGTTACTAAGATATTTCCTCATTATAAAAAGGGCATAATAAGAGTAGCTACCTCCTGGGATTTGTAATGAGATTTAATTGAAAATGCAGTCAAAGCAGGCAGAATTTGTAAATGGTGCATGTTAAGTGTTCAGTAATTCTTAGCTGTCACTGTTACCATTTTTTAGGATGGGGGAGAAAGGTGCCCCCATAATCTTTGCTTTCTTTTGTTTTCAAATTTACATAGCCTTGCTACACTGCAGTCCTTACGTGGGTCTAAGCCTTGGTTGGCATCAAGTACAAAAACAATATGTCTTTAGTGTTCACTTGTAGTTATTAATTCTCTAGCTTGGGATTTTGCACTTGCTTTGACTTGATGTCTGTATGTTACCAGGAAATTTTGGAAAATGCAGCCTTGAGAAAGTAAGCTCATATGTTCTTAGGACTAGAAGCAGAAAAGAAAAACTGAAGACATGGGAAGAAAATGCATTAGGACATCCCCAGATCCTTTCTGACTTTTCTCTGGTTTCATGACTTTATGAAAAGAATATTTTTGAAGTATAGAAAAATCTAGGTTGCATATCAGAAATAAAAGACAGAGGTAAGGGAAGATTATCCATGATTCAGGGATAGTTGCAGTCTCTGAAACAGCATGGAGACAGCTTTACAGCAGTTACCTCCCCGCTTCTGTTATTTGCTCTACCAGTTTACAACAAATTTAGATCTGTGCTCTGTGTTCATATTGAGTATATACATGTCTGCTTTCAATCTATTGTTGTGGTTTTTTTTTTTAATAAAAAAAGTAAAGTTCTCATTTTCTTCCTAGGGGATTGCCTTATTTCTTGGCCCCCCCGAAGAGGATGTCCGCACTTAAAAGGTGGTTGATCTAGAATAGAAATTATCATTTTTTACTCTCTGGATCCTTTTACATTCTTAAAAAATTTTGAGAGCTCAAAGAACTTCTATTTATGTGGCTTATATATTCATATACATATCAATAAATGTTAGAAAGTAGAACATGAGAAAATGTAAAAATGTTTATCATTTAGTATAATAAAATCAATATTAACATAAATAACATTTTTATGGAGAAGTAGCTGTATTTTCCATAACAAAAAGAAATTAGTTAAAAGAGTAGCATTGTTTTACATTTTTGGAAATCTCTTCAAGTGGCTTAATAGGAAGACAGCTAGGATTCTCATATCCGCTTCTACGTTCAGTATGTTGTGATATGTTGTTTTGGTTAAAGTCTATGAAGAAAATCCAGTCTTTCACAGATACGTAGTTGGAAAAAATTATTTTAACTGCATTTTTAGATCATTGTGGATATACTTTGTAGTAGTTTCTGTCTATGTTAGTAGTTATTTGCAACATGGAATCTGGTACCATATCAATGAATTTTTTGTATTCTGTGACGTTAAAAGTGATTTGTCCGGTATTTTGAATGGATTTTTTACCCATGAATGCTTTTGTATTGGTTATTTGGAAAATGTTGGTTAACTGGGCTATGCAGATCTTTCAGATACTATACAGTATCAAAAATAGCATTAGTTAATACACTCCCCGTCTTGTCAGAAGTCTTTAAGTATTGGGAACCTGTCCTGCTCCTGATAAAAGTTAAAAGTTTTCCCCAGGAATTTTTATCATTGACAGAAATATGGTCTTTTGTTTTCCTTAAAATGACAAGCTCACTTATACATTTTAGTGAAAATGTCTGATACCCTTATCTGATAAACTTTAATTTGTCAGGTTTACCTTTGGGCAAAAATGGTGTTCCATGAAAAAAAGGGGCTAGTTCATTTCACAACCCAAGTGCTTTTCTGTAAGATGTTGTATTTTGGTATGCAGCAAAAGTGCTTTATGTGTGTTTTCCATTGTCACATATTAAAAAGACATGTCATCAAGGTTCCAGATTTAACAGAAATACTACTGCCTCCTTAAGGACATTTTTTTTTTTAGAGATTTTATTTATTTATTTGACACAGAGAGAGACAGTGATAGAGGGAACACAGGCAGAGGTAGTGGGAGGAGAAGCAGGCCTCCTGCGGAGCAGGGAGCCAATGCAGGGCTCAATCACAGGACCCTGGGATCATGACCTGAGCCGAAGGCAGATGCTTAACGACTGAGCCACCCAGGCGCCCCCATTAAGGACATTTTTAAGTAAAACTGACTTTTTTAAGACTGAGAGTGTGTGGCGGTGAAGAATACTATGGCTGCTAGTGGAGTCAATGCCAATGCCTGATTCGTGCCAAGGCAGCAGCAGTTTGTTGTTGTTTTTAAGATTTTATTTATTTATTTGACAGAGAGGCAGCGAGAGAGGGAACACGAGCAGGGGAAGTGGGAGAGGGAGAAGCAGGCTTCCCGCTGAGCAGGGATTCCAGATGTGGGGCTCGATCCCAGAACGCTTCTGGGATCATGACCTGAGCCGAAGGCAGACGCTTGACGACTGAGCCACCCAGGCGCCAAGACAGCAGCAGTTTTAACATGTTTGTGGGTAAAACAGATACGAACACGGTTAAAAAAGGAAAATGGTGTCTTATTATGAAAGTAGTTTTGGCCATGCATGCCTCTGAAAGAATCTCAAACCTCCCGAAGGGTCTGTAGACTGCTCCTGGAGAACTGCTACTAGGACAGTTTCATTAGTGGATTCTAAACTCAATTTCATTGGGTCAAGACCAGCATTTTTTAAAAAATGAAAGGGAATACTCTAGGAAATAGCACATATTTACTGTAGAAAAATTAATCATTTTGTGAAGCTCATCGGAGTTTAATATATGCCACGGGTGTGTAATGAATTGGGCATGTAGGCTTTATTTGTCTTGTCAGTTGTTACATTGACTGGCTTAAAATACCTTTTTTACAAATTATACATATAGTTATATAAATATTCATGTGCATTTATTATATATGTTCACACAGTTGCATGTGAAATGACTTTTTTCTAATGACATTTTTAACTTAAAGTGTTCGTCATCACAGAAATGCAGTATCTGCTGAGGAGTCAAAGACAAGGCATCAGGACCACCTCGGGCCAAAAATAAATAAATAAGCCGAGCAAAATTCCTTAGGTGTAAAGTTTTATAAAAAAATGTTTTAGGGATGCCTGGGTGGCTCAGTTGGTTAAGCATCTTGCCTTCGGCTCAGGTCATGATCGGGCTCCTTCCTTGCTCAGTGGGAAGCCTACTTCTCCCTCTGCCTGCTGCTCCCCCCTGCTTGTGCTCTCTCTCTCTCTGGCAAATAAATAAATAAAATATTTAAAAAATTTTTTAGACTCAAGTCTTTATTTTTATCCTCACAATAATCCTGGACATATAAAGATGTAAAATACATGTTTGTGGCAAGGCAAAAAGCAGGTAGATGGCGGAGATAGCTAAATGGTTAGCTAATGGCAGACAGCAAGTGGAAAACCAGGGTCCTACAGTACACATCTATAATTATTTCTGTATCTATGTATCTGGGTGTATAGTAAGTGAAACATGAATTCGTCCTGATATCTGACTCTAGTTCAGTACCACGATTCATCCTAGCCTTTTTTTTTTTTTTTTTTGAAGATTTTATTTATTTATTTGACAGAGAGACAGCCAGCAAGAAAGGGAACACAAGCAGGGGGAGTGGGAGAGGAAGAAGCAGCCTCCCAGCAGAGGAGCCTGATGTGGGGCTCGATCCCATAACGCCGGGATCACGCCCTGAGCCGAAGGCAGACGCCCAACCGCTGTGCCACCCAGGCGCCCCTGGAATTGTTAACACCTACTACCCCAGTGAGAAACTTTACCAACTACAGTTCCTTTAGTCTTGAGTTGGATAGTTTCCCATTAAAACGCAGTTTTCCAAAATTACTCAGATCCCAGCTCCTTTTTTACTGAACCCCTTTGGTGAGATTGCCATACATTTGTAATACAGTTAGATTCATTTGTCAAAATCTGCATTCCGTGTTGATCATTCCATCTTCTGATGTTTTAAATTTGTACACATTGAAGTTTATTCTTTCTGATGGACAGTTGTGTGGGTTTTGACAAATGCATAGGGTTGTGTATCTGCCACCCTAGTGCTGTATAGAGTGGTTGCATCACCCAGAGCAGTCAGCTGCTGCTGCTCCCCAACCCCCATCCTCTGGCAGCTACCAATCCATATGGTTTTGCCTTTTCCAGGGTGTTGTATGAACAAAACCATGTAAGTTTTAGGGTCTGGCTTCTTTCATTACAAAATGCATTTGAGATTCATCCATGTTGCATGGGTGAATCTCGCAGATGAACAGCTTCTTCCTTTTCATTGCTGGATACTGTTCCATTATAAGGATGTCCTATAGTTGTTTATCCATTCACACGATAAAGGGCATCTTGATTGCTTCCAATTTGGGGCGATTATTAATATAATTGCTTCTTAACATTTGTGTACATATTTTTTGCATGAACAGAAGTTTTCAGGTCAGTGTAGGTAAAATACCTAGGGGCATGAGTTCTGAGCCATATGGTAAGTCTGCTTAATTTATAAAAACCGGCCAAACTGTCTTCCAGAGGGGCTATACGTGGGAAGGTATAAATGGCAGTTTGTGAAGGAGTGGTATTTCTTATTCACATATTTGATAGACACATCAGTGAAGCCAGCAGGGCCTGGGCTTGGTAATTCAGTATCTTTGCTGCCCTAGTTGAACTACTCCCATAGAGCTTGAGGGGCTGGGGGGACTAGCTCTGGAGCAGGGATGGCACAGACTACACTGTTCTTATCTAAAGTTCAGTAGCTTTCGCGAATACAAGCTTCTCTTTGCTGTATCCTTTGGTCTATATCCAGAGCATTGAAATGGTTGGTTTTGACAGTCCTGTTCAGATTTATAGTGCTTTTTGGGGAGAGGATTTGTGGGCTTCCTCTTGCCCATCATGTCCAAAGCTTCCTGCTTCAGTGTTTTTTTTCCCTCTGTTGTGTCACTCCCACTAGTAAACATGTATAATAGCCTCTAAAAATTCTCTTGCCTCCATATCTAGTCACGACTCCCATTTCTCTCCTCTTTCAGAGCAGAATTTTCCCAAATTACTTCTCCGCTCTGTCCTATTTCCTCTTTCCCCACAACTCCACCAAAAGTCGGGAATCCCTGTTGTTAAAGCCACCGAAGTTTTCCGTGTTGCTAAATCCAGATGGTCTGCTTTTATTTTCCTTGAAATATCGGTAGCATTTGACACAGGAGATAGCTAGGTCATGGATGAATCACTTTCTTAACTTTGTTTCCAGCAAGATCATGCCCCCTCCCTCTGCAGCTTCCCTGGCATGTCATCCTCGGATTTTCACCGCATCTTCCCCAGTTTTCCCCAGAGTTCAGTCCTTTGACCTGTTTTCTCTCTCAACTCACTTTAGTCTCAGGTGTCCACTGATTTCTCCCAAACATTTATTTCCAGTTTGTTCCTCTCTCCTAAGCCTCAGTCATATCTAATTACCAAGCCCCTGTTTTCTGCCAGCCCCATCAAATCTTCCTCGCCGCTACTGTGAACTTCATCTTTCTAATTGCTCTGCTGGCGACCTTTGGGACTTTTTGACTATTCTTTCTCTCTCAGACCACATCCAGGTTATCACTTAAACTTGCTCCAATTAGAATTTTTCAGAATCCAGCCACTGTAACTACTATCACTAGTCCAAGCTACCACTGTCTTTTGCCTGGATTATTGTAATTGTCCTCTAATGCATTTTCTATGTCTGCCCTTATTTCCCTACAATGTAGTGTATTTTTTTTTTAAGACTTTATTTATCTGACAGAGAGTGCGTGCGTATAAGGGGGGCGGGGGGACAGCTCTGTGCTGAGCAGGGAGCCCCAAGCAGGGCTCAATCCCAGGACCCTGGGATCATGACCTGAGCCGAAGGCAGATGCTTAACCGCAGATGCTTAACTGACTGAGCCACCCAGGGGTCCCCAGTGAGATTTTTTTTTTTTTATGTAAATCAAATTCTTATTTCTGCTTAACATTCTCCAGTGGCTTCCCATATCAGATAAAGGCTCAAGTCCTTAGAATGGACTACAGCGCACTATATAATCTGCTTCCCTGTCCTCACTGCTTCACTGACCTCATCTGTTATTCATTCTGTAAATAATTTCAGTGTGTTGCTATTTATCAGCCTTACCAACCATGTTCCTTTCTTAGGGCTTTTGCATTTGCTGTTCCTTCTGCCCAGAATGTTCTTCCATTGGATCTCCATTAAGACTTCTGGATTTATTTCCTTACCACGTTCAGGTCTCTGCTCAAATTCCATCTTTTAGTGAGACCTCCCTGGGCATCCCACATAAATCAGCAACTCCCCACCCGCTAGCATTCCTCCCTATTTCCTCTTCCTCCTTTATTTTTCTCCGTTAACACTTTTCACCATATGACCATTGTCTTGTATATCCCCACTGCAGCATAAGCTCCAAGAGGACAGAGATCTTTGTCTGTTTGTTCACTGATCTTACAGGAACTTGATCAAGGATGGGCTAGAGTGCTAGGCTGGTGTCCAGTGTGCCTATGTGTGTTTGGGAGAGTGAGGCAGGAGATTATGGTGGCTACTGTCTGTGATGGACCAAGTAAGTGGTTTAGTCAGGAATTAAAGCGCCACATTTTAAGTCTTCTTTTTTTTTTACAGTCTTTTTCTGATTGTTACCTATCCTGATTGTTTTAACCCTTACTATACCCTGGCTCATTACACATAGTAAACACTCAGTTTTTCTCTCATTAGTTCATGTGTATTAATCTTTCCCCAAATACTTGGTAACTTCTCGATAGAAAAGATCAACAGGTACCTACCTTACTGGTATGAAGTGCCCTTTTCAAAACTCAGAGAATAGGAAAATGAGAATACTGCAGGCAAATTATCCCCAAGGACTTAGATTAGATTATGAAGATTAGAGTTTTGTCCCAGACCACACCCAAGAGAGTAAAAGGTAGAGGTGATTCAATTGCACAGTGTGCTGTGAGGACAGAGCCTGCCACATAGGGGGCCCTCACGTGTGTAAGAGAAGGGTGGACTGGTAGGGACATCTTTCAGAATTATCTGGCTTTCTCCTAATTCAGACTCACTGTGTAACAGGTTGATTTGTTAATCGACTTCCTAGGTACTGCAGTGTTAGAAGGCATGTGCTGTGTCACCTTGTTAACTGCCTAACTTGATACTCACATTGGCGTCAGTCCACCTTAGGGACCATCCTTGAGTTCCTGTAAGAGCTAAGGAGCAGAGACAGGATTATAATAAATATTCCCTAACGATAGCCCTCTACCTAGTCTCTTACTTGAAATTTAGCCAAGTGACATCTTTCTCAGGTAAATGAATCTACAGTGAAATAAGAACAAAGGGTCTATGCTAGTAAAACTTTTTTAAAGGCTATTTTCAGGGCATTCCGTACCCAAGTACAGTTGACTCTTGAACAACATAGGGAGGGTGGGGGAACGAAACCCCTGCACAATCAAAAATTTGCATGTAACTTTTGACTCCCCCCAAACCTAGTACTAATTGCCTACTGTTGACCGGAAGCCTTACTGATAACATATACAGTTGATTAGCACATATTTTGTATGTTATTTATATTATATACTGTATTTGTATAATAAAGCAAGCTAGAGAAGAGAAGGTGCTATTAAGAAAATTTTCATAAGGAAGAGAAAATACACTTAGAGTATGTACTATAAAAAATCCACATATAATCGGATCACGTGTTTAAACCTGTGTTGTTCAGAGTCAGCTGTACTGTTAACACATGAAATTGTCCATTCTGGGTCTCAAATAGAGGAATAAAAGTCATTCTGAATGGTACATGCAAGTTTTTTTTTAATTTTATTTCTTTATTTGTCAGAGAGCTTGCACGAGAGCAAGAGCATGGGGCGAGGGGGGTGCAGAGGGAGAAGTGGGCTCCACGCTGAGCAAAGAGCCAGGCGTGGGACTTGATCCCGGGACATGACCTGAGCCAAAGGCAGACACTTAACCGACTGAGCCACCCAGGCGTCCCTGCGTGCAAGTTTTCTTAATAGAAATATGTATGTCTGTAGTACAAATAATAGAGATGTTACTTTGAGGTTGCCATCTATTCTAACCTAGATGCATTTTCCAAAAATTCTTGAGGAAATTAGGATCCTTTAACAAGCCCTGATTTGAAAGGTCTGTAAGCAGGTCTGGAGAGTTGTGCACAGCTAAACAGTGATAGAACAGGACTGGAGTTGGTCTGTGGAAGCCTGTCCCATTCAAGGCCTTAGTACTTAGCGGTGCTGTAGTGTGTTCTTCATCTTCTTTGCTGAAAAGCTTTGTCTTTTGAGGGTAGATTGAAATATTGAAAACCGCCAGAAGACTTTGAGAGGCCCAGTCACAAATAGATGATCAAATTTAATCATTTGCTGGTGGTCCAAAATGAGTTGGCTTTGGCAAGAAAGAGTGTTTTCCTTGAGTGTGTGGCTAATAGCCTATAAATGCATTTTCAAAACTAAACCAGAAAAAAGGACAACAGAGAATGATGGAATTAGAATATCCATTTGCTTCGTTTCACATCTGCGCAACAGTCAAAATAACAATCCAAACATTACCACTACTAATTATGATCACTGAAAACAGTTTACAATTTTTTTAAGTTTATTTTTCAATTTTTTTGGTAACCTCTACACTCGAAGTGGGGCTCGAACTCACTACCCTGGGATCAAGAATTGCATGTTCTTCCAACTGAGCCAATGAGGTGCCCCAGTTTGAAATTTTTAATTGAATATATTTTCCTCATTCTGGTCCCTGCTCCCCCCCCTTCAGTTGTATTAAGTCTTCGTAAATTCGTTGTGGGATCACATAGCCATTATATATTGTACTCTCTTAACCTCACTTAGACTTGATTTTCTAAGTAGCTATATGTTTCATGCTTACCACCCATCTTATATCAAAGTCTTGCTGATCATTTTGGTCTAAAGTTTGTGCTTTTGTTCCAGAGGTGGCAAAAATTTTTCTGACAAAGACTGGATAGTAAATTTAGGCTTTGAAGGCCGAAAGGGATCCTATTCCATATTGTGTATATGCGTCTGTGTGTTTATTTTATTTTTTTAAAGATTTTATTTATCTATTTGAGAGAAAGGAAGAGAGCCAGTGAGCGAGCATGAAAGGGGAGAGGGTCAGAGGGAGAAGTGGACTTCCCCGCTGAGCAGGGAGCCCGACGCAGGACTCGATCCTGGGACTCCAGGATCATGTTTGTGTGTTTAACAACCTTTTAAAACCATTCTTAGCTCGAGGACTATACAAAAATACCTCTGGCTACAGTTTGTCAGCCCTGCTCTATACTTTCCTCAAGAAGGGCTCATGGAGTCATATTCCGGTGTTGCTGGATATAAATTCCTTGCTCACATATAGATGAGCCAGATATATAAAGTTGGAGTTAAATATTTAAATATGTAACTTCATTTTCTCTTGGCATAAAACATTGTAGTTGCAGTCTGATGATAGACTAATTTTATTTTCCTTATAAGTTACTTGATGTTTTTGCCTAGATGCCCAAGGGATTTTTTTCTTTTTCTTCACAGTCCAGTTGGTGTTATTCATTCTGGGTTGATATTCTCAGGTATGTGATGTGTTTTTTAATACGTAGTTTCGAGTATTTTTGTTTTGTTTTTTCTTTTTTTAGAAAAAAAAGACCTTTATGTATCTGGTGTTTAAATATATCCATGATACATGTCTTTTTTAACCTTATTTAATTTTTTCTGTTAAACCATTTTATTTTTTTCCAGCTTGATATAATAGGTGAAAATAGTATATAGTTAGTATATAGTAAATAGTATATAGTCTATCACGTGTTTTGGTGTACATATTCATTGTGAAACGATTACCTCCACCAAGCTAATCAACGCATCTGTCACCTCACAGTTACCTTGTGTGTGTGTGTGTGTGTGTGTGTGTGTTGAGATCACTTAAAAGATTTCAAGAATGTATTAGTATTAACTATAGTTACCATGCTGAAATTATATCTCCAGAACTTATTTCAACCCTGCGTGATTGAAATTTTGTACTCAAAAGTTTTCTTGATTTACATGCAGTTTTTAGTATGTGTTTCATTTCCTTGCACTGGTTTTCCTGCTACCAGAATTCCTGTTACCCATATATTGGATCTTTGCTTAAATTAAGCACATAATATTACCACTATCTCTCAAATAGTCTATCTCTTTTTTTTTTTTTTTTTAATAACTAATTCTCTTTGTTGCCTTATTTCTGAGTTTCCTAATTCTGATTTAGGCTGTTCTGTCATTTTCTTAATGACTTTTAGCTCGTTTGCAATAAGATACAGTTTTGCTTTGCTTTCTGGGCATGTCTTTCTGGTATGCTTTCGTTGTCTGAAATGGATGTTTTTCTGTTCCTTACTCCCTTTATGTGAAGGTTTTCTAACTTTTTAGAAGAAAGTGCAGTTCAAGATGGTTTTTCTGGCTTCACATAACTCGTCAAATACGTAAACTCCTATTGGACAGTATTACTCTCTTTTTCATGCTCACTTTTACATACTTGCTTTTATCACAATAACCACCCAAAACGCAGCTTGACAAAGATAGAGCAAAAGGATGTGGAGAGTTCCGTTGGAGCTGAACGACGTCCGGCTAGTGGTGCGCTTAGAGGCCGACCTAGGCCAGACGTGGCCGTGTGTCTCCCATGTAAAATGCCCCATGGTGCCTCGTGAGTTGGTCTGGTGGCTGCGTGACATTCGGGTTGACCGTGAGGTGGTGCTCCTCTTCTGGAGACGACACTTGAGAAACCAACCAGTAAGGCCTTTAACTTCTTTTTTCTTAAAAACTAGAAGTACAGAAGAAAGATTTTCAAAGTTAATACTACCAGCCAAGAAGAAAATTTCTTCCTTTGGACCCATGTACTCAGATAGGCAAGCAGATTGATTAAAAAGAATTTAATATATTGAAATCAAACACTTTGGAAGCAGGTGTGTGTGCATGCATTTGCGCATGTGTATATGTGTGTGTGAGGACGACCAGGCTTGCTTCAAGATGCACGTACACGCAAATGTACGATGTGTTTCTTTGCCTCAATCTGGTAGTCTTCCTGGGGGGAAAATCCACAACTATGTTGAGTTGATGAAAAGGAACAATAGAGAGCATGCTTGCATGCTTATTGACCTTGATGTTTAAGGACATTTGTTGGTAAATATTTGGACTTGCTTTTGTGACCTGCCACAGTGAATCTGATTGACTGCTGGTTTCGGATGCACTCAGCCTGCCAGAGAACGTATTTTATAAGAAAACCGTGTGTCTTTCAAGAGAAGGCAAGAATGTGGGTGTGGTAGGGAAATCCAGATTCCTCCAGACAGTGACTCATCCTACACAGACTCTTGGAGGTGGTTCCAGGTAAAACTTGACCCTAATTGCTACTGTAATGAAGAGTGAAAAAGAGCAGTCACCTGCTTACAGGTGGAACTTTTGTCAGGCTAATCACTGGGAGATCGTGCTCTCCTCTCCTAAGTGCATTATAATCTCTCAGGATAAAAAGTGAAGCCCTAGAAAATGCACTGAGCACGGCGTGCCTTCTGTTCCTCTCCATACCATTTTCCTTTCAGGGTCCGGCACAGGTGGGCAACCTTTTCTTACTCCTTCTTCTTCCAGCCCTTTTTCTGGATTCTTAGAAAATCTGGCAGTTGCTACTATAGGCTGTGTTGTTCCGTGACGATCAGAGTGCTACAGAAAGCCAGGCCCTGATGGATGGTTAACATCTGAGAGAGCTGGATATGGATGTAACCCAGCTGTTACTTTCCGTAACAGAGGGATCTGTGTGCACGAGGAGGCCAGAGCAGCCGCCTGCTCTCACCTCACCTTTTCTCCAGGATTATCATGGGCTTTCTAACATTTGGCTCTCTACAAACTGGCCTTCAAGTTTGTAATAAAATATTTAGGAAAAGGAACGTGGATTTTGTCAAGCCATGCTTTCGTAATAAGGCTGGGTTTATAAATTATGAAGACAGATCCTAAATTAGAAGGGACCATAAAGATCAAGGTATTTCTCCCTTAAAAGAATTATCTTAATCAGAGACCTATTTTATTTTATTTTTTTTAAAGATTTTATTTATTTATTTGACAGAGAGACAGCCAGCGAGAGAGGGAACACAAGCAGGGGGAGTGGGAGAGGAAGAAGCAGGCTCCTAGCGGAAGAGCCTGATGTGGGGCTCGATCCCAGATCGCCGGGATCATGCCCTGAGCCAAAGGCAGACGCTTAACGACTGCGCTACCCAGGCGCCCCCAGAGACCAGTTTTAACATTAGTATTTCAATTAACCTGTCCTAGAAGAAAGTTAGAACCTAGAAACTCCTTTAAAGCACCTCTGCAGAAATGGCTTCATACACGAACCTGGCGACATGACCCTCAGTCAAGTTTTTGGCTTCCGTGGACAGCAAATGTTTTATCTTCCTATTTGAGCTGAGTGCAAATGGAAGAAAGGCAGAAAAAGGAGCTGAGTGTACAATTGTGCTTTCCCTTCCTGTAGTGAGTTCCATGGGAAACGGCACGACCAGACTCTACAGTGCTCTCGCCAAGACACTGAACAGCAGCGCTGCCTCCCCGCACCCGGAATATTTGGTGTCACCTGACGCAGAACATCTGGAGCCCATTGATCCTAAAGAACTCCTTGAGGAATGCAGGGCTGTCCTGCACACTCGACCTCCCCGGTTCCAGAGGGATTTTGTGGATCTGAGGACAGATTGCCCCAGTAGCCACCCACCTATTCGGGTCATGCAGTGGAACATCCTCGCCCAAGGTATGCCTGATGCTTTTGTACCCGAGCAGTTAACTTGGCTGTGACTGCCTTTCTGTTCTGCACATGCCTGGAGCACTGATAACGTTATGTGGGGGGAAGAGGTGTGGGCAGATTGCACTGTAGGAGGATGGGGTGACTAGGGCAGCACGGGGAGCTCCCCGAAGGGGAAGGTAAGAAAGAAGGCCGTCCAGTTTTCACAAATAAATCCAGCACTCAAGATTTATACCTTACCTTCCATGTTTAAAGGACCCTGTCTTTTATCAGCTTCAAACTTTCTGTTGCCTTCAACTCTCAGTCCACAGCACTAACATAGCATTTGTAAGGGAGAAACAGAATCTGCCAAATGGGTAACAGGTAGGACTTTCTGCAGGGAATGGGGGCTCTGTGGGTGGTGGTGAGGTGGTGAGTTCTGGTATTCTTGAGGCCAGATTCCCACCCATATGCATCTGTATAACTTGAGGTCAAAGGGATTTTGCTTCAGTTCTCTGTTCATTAAGATACTATTTTGTTATGGTAGAAAGGACTCCTTTCCTAGGTCTGCTGAATTAAAAAGATGAATCCGTGAACTCTGTAGTATTGCCTTTCATGTAGCAGTGGAAAAATTTTAAGAAAAAGAAAGGCAGCTATTTTTAAAGAAGGGCATATACCCTGACTTTTCAATCTTAGATTCCCCCCTCCCCAGATCTTTGTCCATAAGTAGGAAAAACTGCCTGTTTAAGATAAGTTCCATATGGCTCATGACAGCTAAGTATTAAAATTAGTGTATAGATGGGATGCCTGGCCAGCTCAGTCAGTAGAGCATGTGACTCTTGATCTTGGGGTTGTGAGTTCAGGCTCCATGTTTGTTGTAGAGATTACTTAAAAATAAAATCTTATTTAAAAAAAAATAAAGTTTGGGGCGCCTGGGTGGCTCAGTCGTTAAGCGTCTGCCTTCAGCTCAGGTCATGATCCCAGGGTCCTGGGATCGAGCTCTGTATCGGGCTCCCTGCTCGGCGGGAAGCCTGCTTCTTCCTCTCCCACTCCCCCTGCTCGTGTTCCGTCTCTCGCTGTCTCTCTCTGTCTCTGTCAAATAAACAAATAAAATCTTTGGGGGGAAAAAAAAGTTAGCATATGGGCATCTGGGTGGCTCAGTCAGCTGAGTGGCTGCTTTTGGCTCAGGTCATGCTCCCAGGATCCTGGGATTGAGACCCACATTGGGCTCTACCCAAGCTCTACCCCTCCACCCCTCCCCCCTACTCGTGATCTCTCTCTCTCAAATAAATAAAATCTTTTTTAAAAAGTTAGCATATAAAGTTAAATACATTTGTTTCATCTGACATAGTTTCTATCCCAGGGATTGTAAAGAACACTGTTTAAGACTCAAACTTTAGATTTTTCATCCTAGATTATAGTCATATGAAACAGTTTTAATATGAAAGAATAATAAATTGCTTGCCTTATCTGGATATTAAGAGATTATTTAGTTTGGTAGGCTTTGTTTGTTTTGGGATTTTTTTGAGAGACACAGAGAGCGGACGTATGTGTGCACACATAATGGAGGGGGCGGTAGAGGGAGAGAGAATCCGAAGCAGGCTCCACACTCAGAGCAGAGCCCAATGTAGGGCTCAGTCTCACGACCCTGAGATCATGATCTCAGCCAAAATCAAGAGTCACACGCTTACCCGACTGAGCCACCTAGGCGCCCCAGTTTGGTTGGTTAGTACAGTTTAGACAGAGAAGAAACACCCAAAACATCTGAACTAGAGAAGGCGTTCTGAGGGTCTTGGGTTGTGTCAAACTGAAGGAGACTTCCAGGTACTTAGCTGCTGTAGAACCACGACTTCTAAGTACCTGTGACAGCTGACTGGCTTTTTTATTTCAGCTCTTGGAGAAGGAAAAGACAACTTTGTACAATGCCCTGTGGAAGCACTCAAGTGGGAAGAAAGGAAATGTCTCATCCTAGAAGAAATCCTAGCCTACCAGCCCGATATATTGTGCCTCCAAGAGGTGGACCACTATTTTGACACCTTCCAGCCACTCCTCAGTAGATTGGGCTATCAAGGCACGTTTTTCCCCAAGCCCTGGTCCCCTTGTCTAGATGTAGAGCACAACAACGGACCGGATGGCTGTGCCTTGTTTTTCCTCCAGAACCGATTCAAGCTGGTCAACAGTGCCAATATCCGGCTGACGGCCATGACGTTGAAAACCAATCAGGTGGCCATCGCACAAACTCTGGAGTGCAAGGAGTCCAGTCGACAGTTCTGTATTGCTGTCACCCACTTAAAAGCAC
Organism: Ursus maritimus; assembly: GCF_017311325.1. Classification (NCBI taxonomy): domain Eukaryota; kingdom Metazoa; phylum Chordata; class Mammalia; order Carnivora; family Ursidae; genus Ursus; species Ursus maritimus. The sequence goes on from NW_024423453.1 coordinate 29,766,997, forward strand.
GTCCTGGCTGGGAACGATTTCGCTCGGCTCAAGGCTGTGACCTCCTCCAGAACTTGCAGAACATCACCCACGGAGCCAAGGTCCCCCTTATTGTCTGCGGGGACTTCAATGCCGAGCCCACAGAGGAGGTCTACAAACACTTCGCCTCCTCCAGCCTGAACCTGAGCAGTGCCTACAAGCTGCTGAGCGCCGACGGGCAGTCCGAGCCCCCGTACACCACCTGGAAGATCCGGACCTCGGGGGAGTGCCGGCACACGCTGGACTATATCTGGTATTCTAAACATGCTCTGCGTGTGACGTCAGCTCTCGATTTGCTCACCGAGGAACAGATTGGACCCAACCGGCTACCCTCTTTTAATTATCCTTCAGACCACCTGTCTCTAGTGTGTGACTTCAGCTTCAGTGAGGAGGAACCTGACGGACGTTTATAAATGCTTGTCTGTCTTTTTAATCACAAGAGTCTTAACCAGGGATGTTTCAGGAAACTGAAATAGGATAAGAAGTTGCTTGAGGAAGGATTCCCAGTTTCTCTTACGTCATTTTCCATGTCCAGCATGCCCTTGGGAAGGAATCCCATTAGTCCACAAACCTTTTCCATTAAAACCTACAGCAAAAAAGGTGTTTGCACTCCAGTTTTGGCTTGAATTCTTTTCTTTCCCTTAGCATTACATTTTGATCATTTAAGGGCATTAAAATTTAGGCTTGTTTTGTAGCTTTTTCAGTTTAAGAATGCTATGTAAAAATAGACTTGCTTGAGTCCTCCATAATTAACAATAAGTATACAGGAGCAATTTTTCTAGGTAGCATTTCAAGTTATTTATTTGTGGGTTTTTAAAATGTCAGCAGGATATGCATGGCAATATTTATTTTTTTATATTTTCATGTAAGATTAAATAAATTAGAGCATTGTGAATGTTTTAAAACCATGCAAAACATAAGTTATAGAGTAATTTATAGTGATTTTCTTAAATCTCTGAGATCTTTTTATTTAGGGTCTAACAATAGTAGTGTACAAAGGGACTATTTAGCCTGACGGGCTTTTCTGTTTATTTAAGTGGAATCCATGATACTTTCCTCAGAAGTAATCCTTGCTATGGCTCCATATTCCCATTATTGTGTTTCTCTTAAAAGAGATTCCATGGCCAATCAGTCTTCATTATTGAATCACTGTTACGCATTTATTGTTTTCCATTGGAATGCTGTGGTATACATTTGAGGTCAGTCAATGTCTATTTGTATTGGACTGTGCTTTTCATGCTAGGTTATTTAAGAACTGTTGTGTGGCAAGAGCTAAGGAAGTAAGTGGGGCCTTCTTTTCAGAGATGGGAAACTAGAAAGCCTGTTAACGAGGCTGTCCGTGAACTCTCCTAAGATAGCCAGGTGGTTACTTCAAAATGTCTAGAAAGAAGAATGTAAAAAGTTAGAAGATAACCTGGAATTCTCTTCCATAAGAAATAAAAGTGGTACAAGATAACAAGTGAAGCTCCTTTCAAGCAAAATCCCAACAAATAACCTATTGGTAATAAATTGATAAATATTTTAACCCATGAGTTGTAAATATTTAAGAATAATAAATGGTCTTTTAAAGCTAGTGATTTTAATATCTTGTCTTTTTAGTCCAAAAAGAATCTGCGAGTAGATTTGATCTTTTAATACTGTTAACGTGGTGACCCAGAGTATCCATTTACACACAGACCTTCATTTTTTAAGCGGACAAAGGAGGATCTGTAGCTGCACATTGAAGGCATCGATGCTGTGCTTACGTAATATCTCTAGGCATCACGGTGGGAGTTCCCCAAAATGGTTCACCCAGATACTCTGCATTGGAACTACTTTGAAACAAATGAAGTTTTCAGTACATTGTATAGACAAAGTCAAGGGGGTTCCTGGAAGGAATGGCAAGCAGGAAGAACATCTGTACCAACTGTCATTTTGTTCAAATCTTAGCATGATAATCATATGCTGTTGAGAAACCAAATACTGATTAATACAGGCATTAAATATTCTTTGCGTACCCCAAAGTACACCGACCTGAAGAAACTACCACGACAGCCTAAAGAGAGCAAATCCAGCTGAGAATGAAAGCCAAAATAATGTTTGAATTTCAACTGTTGCCCACCAGTGTATGAATTAACAGGCCATATGGGTTGAGGGTCAGATTGGGGTGGCTGGGAATGCTAATGAGCAAAACTGGAAATACCGTGTGATTGTAATGTGCCTATAAATTAAGGAAATGGGGAAATTCTAATGGAAATCTGTTTATGAGTTATCCTTTGGAGTTATCTGATTGATGGTTTTATATTTGTCTTTATTTAAAATGGAATTAGGTGAGCATTTTATGTAATATTTTTAGTAATATATTAAATCTTGTCAGATTGTACTTCATATTTTATTTTTCCTTTTAAGTCTTTGTAGACACCTTTGCCTTATGGACTGTCGGAGTAACCAGAAGCAGAGTGGTAAGTAACAAATCTGTATTCTAAATTTTTAGACATGTTCCATTTAATGAATTTCTCTTATTCCATCCCCCTGTGCCTTTTGGTTCAGCTTTTCCTTTTGTATCGTATATTTTAATCGTGGTCATAATAAGAGTCTTAGTAGGTAAATTGTGCATATTTGAAGAGAGAATGAGAGAGGCAGTGGATTTTTTTTTTTTCTTCCTCCATGCCATTATTTCAGCAATTCCCTTCTACAAGGTGAAAGGAATAGGATTACCACTTCATTAATTAAGCAAAGGATAAATGTGTATACATAGGAAGAAACTACCATTTGAGTTCCTTACCTTTGGCTCGAAGAGCTTTCAATACGATCTTTCAACTACTCTGAATTAATTTTTCAACAGCTACTCTTTTTTTTTTTTTTTAAGATTTTATTTATTTATTCGACAGAGATAGAGACAGCCAGCGAGAGAGGGAACACAAGCAGGGGGAGTGGGAGAGGAAGAAGCAGGCTCCTAGCGGAGGAGCCTGATGTGGGGCTCGATCCCACAATGCCGGGATCACGCCCTGAGCCGAAGGCAGACGCTTAACCGCTGTGCCACCGAGGCGCCCCTCAACAGCTACTCTTAGTTTAAAATGGGGTGTAAACCATCAAATCATTTGACCAAAGTGACGGATCATTTGACCAAAGTGACAGCTAATAGTAGGAGAGCCAGTATTCAGACCTAGGTGTCTTGACTCCAGGGTACTTGCTTCTTTCCCCACCAACATGCTCCCTCGGCCTTGAGTGAGTACAGTTGGAGACAAAAGTGATATGTGGGGGAGGAAGAGATCTGGTCAATGAGAAGTGGCCAAACACATAAGGCAAATACTTTGTAGTACATTGCAGTACAGAACAGAAGCAAGATTCGGAGGCCAAATTGTGGCTGAAAGAGATCTGTTCTCTGATACAGTAAAATAGTTGAAAAGCAGAACATCTATTACTGTTTGCATACTTCTTTTAGAAGGAAGCAGTAAGAACAGTTACTCCAGTAGTGTTTCAAACTAGAGGAAGAAGTTGATGCAAATACTCTGTATTGGAGCCATTTTTTAAAACATCCAAGATTTTATAATAGTGAAGGGAATGTTGCATATAATTAGATAATGTGTTTTTGGCTTGAGTTAGTTTATATCCAAGATATAAATTCTAAAAAGAGATAAAAACACATGCTCATAATCCTAATTGATTTCAATTTTAGAAAAGGAACGGCATCCAAAAAATGAATGTTCTTGCAGGAAGAGCTTTTTTAATGACACGTATAAAATATGGCACAGGCAAGCTTTCATCCAGAGGGGCTAGTACCAGAGTGGGAGGATTGGAGCTCGGGCTTCTAAAACAAGGGGAGGGAAAACAACATCAGATAGAGGGGCTCGGGCTCTAAGTGAAGACAGCTCTGACCAGCGTGGTCTGAACAAGTTGCTCCACCTCTAGGGCCTCGGTTCTCCCGTCCACAGAGGAACGCTTCGCACCTGCCCTGTGAACCCCCGTAGATTTGTGAGACGTTTGTAAAATAATACTGTAAAATATACACAGAAGTCACTGCACCTTGCCTCGAAAGTTCACAGCAAGAAAGGGAAGGGCATTGTACTGGATGTCTTCCGGTATTCGTGGATGTTGTAACAACCCACTCTTACTATTGCAAGAATAATCATCTTTCAATTTGAAAATGCAGAACAAATAGGGTTAATAGAAAATTAAGCCCCAAATAGGTGAGGGACTGATAGAATGGCAAGATTTTTCCCCTAATTGTTCTTCCAAGCATATGTGAGGTTGTAGGTGACCTGGTTCTTTAATTTCATGAGAGGGATGTCAACCCTACTTTGGTAAAGTAAAAATTACTGCCTCTGTGTGATGAAACAGAATACTCATAATTCCAGGCCCTTTCCCTAGATTTCTGTGGAAAGCTCACGTCTAAGAAGACATTCACCTAAGATTAGACATGTGGACATAGCCATTCCTCTTGACAGAATGCTAGGACAAGCTTTGTCGCTTCTAAGCAGCTGGTAAACTGGATTCTATGAATCTCATTACTGATCAACTTAACTTTTTTGCTTTGGCTTCTGAGACATTCAAACCAGACCTTATAGCTGAATTTGAATTACTGGGTGACACTTCACGAAGTTGTAACAGTATGTGCTCTGTATGCTTTCATCCTTTTACCTTTTTTATTTTTTTGACTTTGACTTATTCTTAGATTTTGTAAACTATCTTAAATTCCTTTGGTAATAAAGCAGAGTATAAATTATCTTGCTACATTAAATAGATTTAGGCATCTAGATGGAGACAGTTTGTATACAAGAATGTCAAAAAGGGTTACAGATCTATTTTCTGTAATGTTACCTATAATGTGGAGAAACCCCAGTCAAGAAGGCTAATGGAAGACTGGGCACAGGGAGTGTATCCAACATCTCATTCAGGTTTCCATAGATTGGTGAACCTGAAGAGAACACACAGCAAAATTCTGCAACATTTTAAGATTTTGTGAGAAAGTTAAGGACCATTACATGATAGGCTAGACTTACTCCTAAACTAACCCCGCCCCTGCCTTTTTTGCCAGATGGGAGGGAATGTAGATCGAGGCTAAAACTAAATTGGGAGGCAGAGGGGGAGTTCTGTTTTTAGGTCTGCCACTGACCAGCTGAACTGAGACTGAAGAGTCCATTTTTTCCTGACCCTTAGTTTCTAATACAGGTGATAGATCAGAAGATCTCTAAAGTTTCTTGAAAACATTAAACTGAGGCACTTCAACACAATTTGAGTTTCTGCTGCCACAGCTCAAAAATATTTTTGCAATTTTTTTGAATTGCTTCCATATCCAGTTTTATGAAGGTCTCAAAACCAGTGTGAGTTTAATAGCCGCGTCTCATTTTGAACCAAATGTGGTGTTACCTAGCTTGATTCACATCAGTTTATTAACCTCAAGTGACTTGGCTATTTTTTTTTAAGATTTTATTTATTTATCTATCTATTTATTTATTTGAGAGAGGGAACACAAGCAGGGGGAGTGGGAGAGGAACTAGCAGGCTCCCAGCGGAGGAACCTGGGAACCTGATGTGGGGCTCGATCCTAGGGATCCGGGATCACGGCCTGAGCCGAAGGCAGACGCTTAACGACTGAGCCACCCAGGTGCCCCATGACTTGGCTATTTCTAAAACGAAAACCTTCCTCAGCAGAAAACTTGCCTCTATTATTATGTTTTAAATTTTAGGCATTGCTCCAGGAAGCAATTCAAAAGTATTCAGAACAATGGTAGCATTGTTGGCATTAGTATATAGCTTCCCAAAACAATTTCATAAAGGGACAAGGCACATGAACACGCTGTACTGTTTCTCAGACTCTTTCATCCTGGATGTTAAATACGAGAGATTTCAGAGTTATGAAACTTACAGTATGTAGGCTTTTCAAAAACCTGTTTTAATACTCAAAAGGTGTATCTCAAACTACCTTTTCCCACTGAACATTTTAGAAAAGCCTATGTTAGGACACAGATCTTTGGACATAAAGCTTTCCTTTATTCTTGATTGTATCTGTATGGCAGTGTGGTTCCCAACCTTGGCAGCAACAATGAAATCTCCTAGAGATATTTAAAAAATACTGATGCCTGGCTCCCACTCCCATACGTTGTAATCTGATCGGTGTGGAGTGTGACCTGGGCAACAGGATTTCTAAATCTTCCCAGGTGATTCTAATGGGCAGCAAAATTACCATTGTGTTACAGTGAATCAGATAATTTGCAGATTATGTAAAATGTATTTCCCGTTACAACAGTGATGGTATCACTTCATCAAAGAAAGTCTTCTAAAATAGACATTTTCTCAGATGTTACTACAACAGGATGGGAAGAAACAACATCGTGGGAGAAGATGACAACTGTTGGTTTATGCCTGTTTACAGTTCAGGCTTTTGATACGGATGATTTTTTAGAGATTTATTTATTTGAAGGGGCACGAGCAGGAGAGGCAGAGGAGAGGGAGAGAGAATCTCGAGCAGACTCCACACCAAGCATGGAGCTGGACACCGGGCTCAATCCCACAACCCTGAGATCATGACCTGAGCCGAAACCAAGTCAGATGGTTAGCCGACTGAGCCCCCCAGGCGCCCTTGGAGTATTTTGCATTAAACAGTCATGTCCTGTTTATAAGTTCTCACTTTAGAAGTTGTGATATGTTGTTAAGTCCTGAGCTTCCGTGTTCAAAAATAGTTGGTTGCGTAGAAGTGAGGTGGATGAAAATCAAATCCGTCTGCCTGCTGCACTTGAGTTTTCAAAGCCCTGGAGGGGTGGTGCAGATAGGCAAATCAGACTTGCAAAGGGTGCGTAGTAACCTCCTTCTCATTAGGACGGCCATCACTGTATACTGACTTCCTACAGAATACTATCGATTTTAATTATGGAGGACATGATTGTAGCAGGCTGAAGTACAGCTAAGTTAACAACCACGGAGGGCTTGTATTGTGAATTGGTAAAAGCTGTAATACAGAAATTGCAGTGATGGCTATGGAACTAAAGCAGGGTTCTTATTCTTGCCTCCCCAAAACAATGGCTACCCTCAAGAGTAGGCCAGGTGATTTCAAATAAAAGGAGCAAAGGATACTTTGAAAATAACCCCAAAGCCAGAATGTTCTTTGTGTAGAAGTTTAGCTGATTACTTATTACACGTGCCTGACATACAGCGATCAGAGATGCCTTCTCCATAGGGAATTACTGCAAGGTGTCAGAGGCAAGCCACTGGCAATGCACCAGGTGCCCCATCCCAGACATTCTGTCCTCAAGGCCACCCCTCTGCTGGAATTGCCCTTTTATTTTCACTGTATCAACAATCTCTGGCCTTTTCTGTAGCCTTACTTGCTTAGCCCTTCCTGCTGCGCTGGGTAGCACTGCCCACATCTAGAACCTCATTCGTCCTGGTAATTCTCTGTGAATCTGCTGATTGCTTTTCTTCTCTCCTAACCCTTGTCTTCACGTACTTTATATTTTCAGTCTTTAGACTCAATTCAAAGTGGACCACCACCCAACCTGGGTGGTTTCCAAGCCTATTTTCAGAAATTTTTATTTTGATGTGTGTCCCTTCTAAGTAAATAAAGTGAACTCATATCTAGGTGAAAGCACATTGGTCTAGAAAGTAGCCATCTGTGGAATGGCCCAGTGAGGTATGGGTGCCTGGAATGTCTGAAGCCCAGGATTCACTAAAAGAGTAGCAAGAGAGTAAGGCTTGGGAAGGTAGGCAGAGGCCAGATAAATGGACTTAAATGTTATACTCTTAACTTTTATGTTGTTAGGAAGAGAGTCCATTGAATTTATTCTTTGAAAGATTTTATTTGGGGGGACATTTGCAGGGGGAGAGGCAGAGGGAAAGAGAAAGGGAGAAGCAGACCCTCTGCTGAGTGGGGAGCCTGATGCAGGGCTCAATCCCAGGACCCTGGGATCATGACCTGAGCCGAAGGCAGACGTTTAACCGACTGAGCCACCCAGGCGCCCCACCATTGAAGAATTTACAGCAATTTCAAGAGGGTGATGAAATTTGCATTTTACAATGCTCTCAACTTGTAGCACAAGAAAGAAATACGAGTAGAGGAAGGCTTGGTGAGACAAGCAGTAAAGGTTGGGAGGATGGGAAAAGAAGCTGCTTAAAAGGTAGTATCAATGGGATTTGGTGAATGAGGAGGTAGGAAGTAAGGTGTCTAGAATGGTCTCTTCTGGCATGAGTAATGGACTGCTGGTAATGTCACTTACTGAGCTTAGCTCAGTAAACAGATTTTAGAACAGAGTTCAACAGGACATTCCGGAGGAAATCAGGAAATTGTAATTAGATAAACCCACCTGAGTCTTAAAACTCTAGGCTAGAACACATTTGGTAGAAAAAAACCACAGGCATGGATGAAATTATCTTAACCATTAAGTTGAAGTGAGATCGTAATAGTAAACACTTTAACAGAGTGCTTGCTATACCAGGCTCTGGTTCTAAATCCTTAACACGTTAACTCATTTAATTCGTATACCTACTCTGAAGATAAGGAAAGAGACCTATAGACAGAATCTTGCTAAGTATTAACATTAAATAGGAAACTGAAGGAGAGCAAAGCAGACTAAGATGACTGGTCAGGCAGGAAGTAAATCAGAAGAAGGATGTCATGGAAAACAAGTAGGCTGAGGCACAAGACCACATGAAAAAATGAAGTGTCTATTTCATTTTACTACTGGATTGTTGGACCTCAATGAGAACTGTTTCTCTTAAGCCAGAATTCAGCTACTGAAGGGAGAGCAATAGGCTGTAGACTTGTTGGAACAAGGGGACCAAGAAGGTATGAAAGGAGAGGAAGGCGGAGTAGAGGAGGAAGGCACAGCTGCCTCCTTCCTGTAACAGATGGTAAGAACGGACGCCGGAGTCAGTAGAGGCTCTTAAAGCAAAGGGTCCAGAAATGGAGTTCACAGCTCATCACCTCCATGTTCTCTATAAAGAGGTATACTGGTCATGTGGTTAAGCAGGGTAGTAAGGCTGGAATTATTGCTGGAAAAAGACCTAAGGAATAAGGGGACAGACTGATTATTGTTCAAAAGCCTTAGTGAAACTGGAATACATAGTGGCATCAAGCCATTATAAGGTTCTTCAATATACCAGACACAGTGGTTTGCAATTTGGAAGGGTTGAGATTAAAAGCCATACCACTGATAATTTTAATCAGAAACACTCTGATTGGGATATACTGTCTACATCTGTTTCCAAATCTAGACCTTAGGTGTACTTATTCTGAAAGAGACAAAAAAAAAATGTCTAGGTAGAGTGGTGGAGATAAGCTAGGTAGTTCTGACTTAACCCAGTTCGAAACAACTAATATACTGGGGGGGGGGGTATTCACTCAAAATTTAAGTCTCTCTAGCTGTCCTCCATGGCATATGACTTAGATTCTTAGCAGATATGTTACCAAAACCAACACGTGTCTGAGTGTCTAATAAGCTCAGCGTTTGGGTATTTTTTGCCCTCCAAAAATATCATGGAGTATGACTAAAGAAATGAAACTATAGTGCAAAAAAGACAATACAATTAAGTGTCAAAAAAAATGGAAATATTTAGGAAATGTCTTAAAAGTAGGTAGAATTTGAGCTTAATTCCCAAATGGGATAAGAACCGAGTGTTTCTGAGCTTTTATTAAGAAGTACCATCAGGTATGTTTGTGGAAAAGATAAACGATTACAAAGGGAGCGGTTATAAAACTCTTTGTCGACCTAAGTAGTATCTGATCGGATGCACAACTGAAGGCCTCAAAACATTATCAGTTTATTTAAATTTCTAAAAGATGTAAAAATAGACAACTTTTCTTTGTAGTAGAAAGAGCATTAAGATGTGGGGTCACAGGACCTGATTTGGTGTGAAATTAGGAAATTCATGTAATCCCTCTGGTACCTCCATTTCCTAATTTGTAAAAGGGCTAGAGTATTACTTAATCATCTTAACCCTCAGAAGGTCTGTTTGAGAAGTAACTGGTCTGATTTGAAATATAAATTGTGTGGCCAACATTAAAACAGTAAACTCGTGGTAAGCAGAACATTATAGTTCATGATAGTAATTAGAAAATAAGTGGCAACATGCAGGTATTTGCCAAATATTAATGTAATGGAACAAACAGAAGGAAAATTTCTTCACACAGTAGTTGGGAAGGAGAAATAAGACTTGTATACTTCACTAAAACAGTGTCTCTATACTAGCTTTTGAATATTGTTATAAATATCACCAGAGACCAAAACACAACATAAATTTCATTTCTATATTTCAGAAAACCTACTTGAATACACTTTGAAACAAGAGTACAACAAAATAGAATATACTTCAAATGTTGAATATACAAACTATTATAGTTCAAATCTGAACACTGGTACTTTCCCTCTTAAACTTCAACTAAAAAAAAAAAAAAAAAGGAAGGAAGGAAGGAAGGAAAAAAAACAAACAAAAACACCAGGTATTAGAGCTACCTGACAAAAATTCATGCTGAGCCTGAACTTCCAAGTGACAGTAGAACTGAAACTGCTATGTCTGCACAGATGGCAGGGTTAAGTGAGTGACACAGGCAGGTTACAGCCAAAGGCCAGAGCCAACTGTTAATTTGTCCACAATTAAGAAACTGACAGACTTAAACTACCATATAAAATGTTACATGTAAATTCTATAACAATACTGTGCTAGGTACAAGATTTTTAAAATTTTTCTTTTAATAAAAAAGCTTTACACAAACAAGCCATTAGCTTATTTCAATAAAGAAAACTGAAAATTAGTCTAAGGCCTTTGTTTTAAATCCGCTTAAGCTATATGATATAAAAAAAAATCGCACTAGATCTTTTTTGCTATCCTCTTTCTGAAAAGCTTTTGGATCCATTTTCAATTCACATTCTAAAATACCTATATTAGCAGTCTTCACATAGCACCAGTTAAGTGAGTTCTGTGTGAACACAGTAATAATTGCTGGTATGCATATAAAATGCATCAAAAATTGCTATATGTAACAATGAGATCACCCATCCCAGCCCCTCCCCACTGAAAACTATATGACCTCTTACAGAATGTTAGTGTTCCAAGTCTTAGTGTAACTTGATATTGTAGTGAGTTGCTTGGTCCCTTTCAGTCCTTTTCCTTATTGACGGGTTCAGCTGTTTCGTCCTGTAAGAGGCAGTTTTCTGTCAGCATCTCCGTATGTAGTTCATTTCCCACTGAAACATGGGATAGGTAATTTATTTCCAGTAAGTCTGATTGTTTCCTTATATGCATTAAAAATGTTTTAAAGTCTTCTTTTGACTTCTTGATGACCTCCCTTGCAAATATTTATGTTAGTACTCTCACTAACAGTCACATCCACGGTAGAGCTGCTGTTCATTTCTCACATGTCACTAGTCCTTCCGTTTTCATAGTTACAGGAAGGGCAATAGCTGAAGGCGCACTGACAACCACTACGTGGGTCACTGTCTTATTTCCATCTGCTGGTTTTTCTTCTTGTACCAGCTGCAAAGTTTTCACGTCATGTTCCTGCTTTTTTGCCACGGCTTCCGACTTTACCTCTGGCCCTTTTATGACCGCACTGATAACTCGCGGAGGAGTCTGGCCAGATGCCTGCTGGGTAGGCACTGAGAGTCTCATGACAGGTGTACCGTGGGCTATTGAAACGGGGGTAAGTGCTCTCACGGCCAGCGGGGTGCCAACAATGTTAATGCTTCCTGATCCAGTCAGATTTGACTTTGTCTGCAGTTGACACTGTGCAAGTTGTGTAGCTGGGATGGTGATAATTTTGGCAGGCTGCATGGTGATTTTGTCTCCATTTTCAGAAGAGGCTGGCATCACAGTAGGGATTGTCTGAATAACTACCTTTGGAGAGGTTGCTGTTGTTGGACTAGTGCTGGTTATTAATGGTGCACCTGCATTAACTGACTGAACTGCCACGGTCGAGATTTTCTGACCCAATGATGTCATTACAACAGGTACTTGCATTGCCACACGAACTGTCCTGGTAGATTCAAAACAGTTGATTTAATGTTAAATTAGACAATAGGTTTCTTGAGCAAAAAGATGAATGCAAACCCATAATGTACAAAACTAATGCTCCCAAATTTTACAGGTGTACTGACAATTTAGAATATGAAATATCATGAAACAGATTTTAAAAACAAATGCTCACATTGTTCCATCTATAAAACCATAAAAAAACCAATTCAGGTTAGTTGAGACCTTTACTGTTAACAATAACAATAAAATACATTTAAAAGACCAAGTACCTTTCAAAGTCTGGATGACAGTGGATTCTTAGGCTGCCACCATTAAAAAACGGACCTTTCATTTTTGCTAAAGAACTTTCTAATAAGTAAACACAAGTAGTGGTTTCCTTCACTGACCTTGGAGCTGCTGTTGCTGACACAGATGTGGTAGTAGTAGGAGACCTGGATGGAGTATCATGACCAGGGGAAGTGATGTTCACAACTCTAGCTACACCCTTCTCTGCCCTGGAGCAGTTCAGAGATGAGTTTTTTCCACCACGAACAGAGGCTGCTGCTTTCAGGAGACTCTCTGCAGACAGTGACACTCGTTCTAATGATTTTTCATCAGCAGCTGCTGTTAAATCTTCATTACAAGTTTCACTTTTGTCGTCATCTATGACCACTATGTTTTTGGGCATATCCTTGAACTGATATACAAGCCTCTGTCCTTCAACCTTTGCAAGAATACCCCTTTGGTAATAGTATCTGTAATGGAAACAGTACTAAATGAATCAAGTGTATTACATTTTTTGCCCCCCAAAAAGACCATGTAGAATGGATACTAACAGAAACATTCACTTATTCCTGTTAGAGATGAGAAGGAGCTCTTACTGGCTGGGGACTGTTTAAAAGGCTAAGAATTTGGATAGGAATGAAGTTGGAACCTGGTGCCACAGGTCCTTGAACCTTTAGGTTTATAAAATAGCTAAGTTCTCTTTCTTAAAGGAAGTAATTCAACCTAAATACCAAATATTTTACTGTATCTTATGGCATCAGTAAAAATTCAGCTGTGATTTATACAGGTTATAAAAAACAATCTGACGTTATGGAGAAAAATCACTTAAGCTGTGCTTAGTGGAGATAAATCTGGAATATGTGAATACTGTCATATAAACTATGTGTCCATTTACAAACACCCCTAATTAGAAGAAGCCATGTACACTGCAAAGTTTTGTGGGTTTCTCAAACTCACAAAATTAAGAAATTTCATATTAAGATAAATCCGTTATAACAAATTCATAGGAACTAAAAAGCTGTATTAGAAACTATTTCATTTGGGGGGCGCCTGGGTAGCGCAGTCGTTAAAGCGTCTGCCTTCGGCTCAGGGCGTGATCCCGGCGTTCCGGGATCGAGTCCCACATCTGGCTCCTCCGCTGGGAGCCTGCTTCTTCCTCTCCCACTCCCCCTGCTTGTGTTCCCTCTCTCGCTGGCTGTCTCTATCTCTGTCAAATAAATAAAATCTTTAAAAAATAAATAAATAATAAAAAATAAATTAAAAAAAGAAATTATTTAGAAACTATTTCATTTGGGTTTAATTTCCTTAAAGGTCTTCAACTTCTATTAAGGAAGTGCAAAATCACATTTTTCTGCAAAAATGGTTGTCCAGTTTTTAGATATCTAGACCAAAATCTTTCTTTCCATCTACCTCCAAACCTAAGAAACTCCTCTAGAATATCCCCCCAAATTAAAAGTTACAAAAAGGGGTTTTTAGAGCTTGTCTGTGAACAACTAATAGACAATACAGAGGTATGTAGGTTTTATTTGAAAATTCATTCTCTTCTGTTCCTACCTCAGAGCTCGTCCCATAGTTTCATAGTTCATATCTGGCTTGTTCTTATGCTTTCCCCAAAGTTTAGAGACAGCCTTTGAATCCACAAGTTTAAATATGCCTTTTTCTCTCTGAGTCCACTTAATATACCGAGGACAGGTATTTTTATCTTGAAGTAGATCTAAAAGAAACTCCCACAAATAGGTTGTGTTTCCTTTGAAAAAATAAGACATTGGTTAAAAATTCATTAATATAATTAAATACATAATTAAAAGCAAATATTTAGGGGCATTTTAGTGGCTCAGTCGGTTAAGCATCCAACTCTTGTTTTCTGCTCAGGTCATGATCTCACCGTCATTAGATCAAGCACCACATCGAGCTCCGTGCTGGGTGTGGAGCCTGCTTAAGATTTTCTCTCTCCCCCTCTCCCTCTCCACCCCGGCCTCTACTCACACCCTAGATCAAAAAAAAAAAGCAAATATTTAATTATGCTGGACAAAAATTCATGAACTACTGGTAAAACAAATGTCCTAAGAGTCTGTCATTAAGTAACTATGAGAATCATTTATATATAGTGTCACATTATGTTGCCTAGTAAATTATATATACACTATATTTCATTATAACATAATCCTAAATATACCTGTTTGCTGGTTTTCAAAAATAATATCCTATTTATGTTTACAGTTATGATACTAATATAATGGAGGTCCTGAATTTTATACTATTATACATCAACCTATCCTAAATTTTGAGTTCAGTAAAGGCAAGGCAAAGGCATAATGCATAGCACAAAGTGAACCTGAATTAAACAGAATCCAATTTACTGATTTACACAGATCTAAACCATAAATAACATAAATCTGCACCAGGATGTTTATTATATGATAAGCCCCAATTCTATGATCAAAATGCATCAAAAGGCACTTATTTGTTGAGAAGGCAAGCAATACACGATGAAATCTGAAAAACTTTTTTAAGATTTTATTTTTTTATGTAATCTCCACACTCAACAGAGGGCTGGAACCCACAACCCTGAGATCAAGAGTTGCATGCTCCACCGACTGAGACAGCCAGGCAGGGACCCCGAAACATATTTTTCTTTGATATATTTTCTTTGATTCACCTTTATGCAGGAACTCTGAAGTACATGTCTCAATATTAAGTACAAAGTACCCATGACCCTTTAAACATTATCTTTCATTATCCTCTGGACTAATCAATTTGGATTTGATTATCAATGAGACCTATCTTCCTCTAAAATCAGGGTTTTTAAAAAATTGCTAATATCTTTCTACTGACCATACCCAGTGCAATGAAGACAAGCAATGTATTAGGATTTCATTATATATGAACAGTTGAGTAAATATATTTGTGCTTCAGTCTTAAAATATGAACTCCTTAAACATGGAAATTCCTTTAACTAGTCGAGTACTCATCAAATGCTAACTATATATAACATTTGATCACGTGACTAGCAAAGTTGAACGTGAGCTATTTCTGCAGAAGAACACAGTTATTCATCATACACTATGCTGCTTCAGTGTAGTAGAGGGTACAGAAAAGCATTTAGAACTTGGGTCCCTGCTTCAAGGAATTTAGAATTTAGCTGGGAAGGGAAAAGAAAAGTAAATGACAACAATATGAAAAAGGAGTAACAGGTTGTGAAATGAAATAAGATCACAAGGCAATGCATAATTATATTCCAGATGAATGACAGAAAATGGGATTTCAGGAATGAAAGTGAATTAGTAAGACAGTAAGACTTGGGAAGATGACTAAGATTTGCATAGAGGAAAAGGAGAGAATCTGGGATTCAGATAAGGAACTTAATACTGCCCAAAAGAAGAAAGCATGCCTTTTTTCCCCCTTCCCTTTGGAGAGTGGAGGATGGGCAAGTAGTGGGCAGTGGTTATGAGAACATCAGGCTTTTCAGAATGCTGTTTTTCTTTTATTCCCCTTTTAAAGCCTCTAGGGCCAGAGGTTCTTAAATTGATCAAAGAACAGAAAAGAACCCTGAGAAGGAGAAAATTAGAGTACACACATAGAGTACACACAGTACCACTGAGTCACCAGGTCATCTCTAGGCTCCTAGTCACTATCCCTTCACTATCATCAAATCTAGAGCCAAATTAGAGGCTTCATGAGACGAACTTCTGAGGGTGGGAGGCTTCCAAACTAAGCTACCACTACTCAATCTAAATGCTGATGCTCTTCCTTGGGCATTTCATTTTCATTCTGGAATTCTCTGAAAATTTTAACCCATAGTTGAGACCAGGTGCATCTCTTGACCTAAAAAGATTAACTTTCAACTTTACAATGTTCTGTGTCTCTGAAATCCCATTGCATCAACATCAATACTTCATAAAAACTCTTAACTATTAAACCATATGTAACTTTCAACTACATTAAGATGTGTACTTGGGACATTTTTGTGATCAGGAGATATAAGGCCCTATGAGTGGACATAGTAAAAGTAAGCTTATTCTGGAAAAAACTTCCGAATAACGTAAATAATGCCTTATACAAAGTAGGGATTTGAATGCATCCATGTCTGTGGAGTTAGACTCAACAACATTCCTCAGGTTGTCTTTGGATACTCACTCCACCCCAGGTCCCATCCTCAGATTAAAACTGATAGTTCTACATCTCACTTTAAGGAAAACACTAAGAAAGGGAAGCCTTCTTTATCAGATAAGGTAGTTCATTAAACCTATAGCAGACATTATCAGCATTTGGATTGCCATTCTACAGAAGAAACACGGTTTTTTTTTTAACATTTTAAAGTACTTCCTATACCCAACGTGGGGCTTAAACTTACAACCTCATGATCAAGAGTCACAGGCTGGGGGCGCCTGGGTGGCGCAGTCGTTAAGCGTCTGCCTTCGGCTCAGCGCGTGATCCCGGCATTATGGGATCGAGCCCCACATCAGGCTCCTCCGCTATGAGCCTGCTTCTTCCTCTCCCACTCCCCCTGCTTGTGTTCCCTCTCTCGCTGGCTGTTTCTATCTCTGTCAAATAAATAAATAAAATCTTAAAAAAAAAAGAGTCACAGGCTGTACCGACTGAGGCAGCCAGGTGCCCCCGACTGGATTTTTAATCTTTAATCTTCACATTCAACACGCTGCCTCAAGTTTGATAATAAAAGACTGACACTTTAATAAAAGGTTACTCTGATTGGCAAAAACAGGTCATCACAAAGTTTTTCTCCAGTGTTAAGCATCAGGTCTTTGAGTATAAGAGACCACTGATGATGGGAATTACTTAAAAAAACAGTAATAATTGTACATTTACAGTTTAGCTTTCTAATATGTGCTATTAACTTATATCAGTTAAGAAATTATATATCAGGGGCGCCTGGGTGGCTCAGTCGTTAAGCGTCTGCCTTCAGCTCAGGGTGTGATCCCGGCGTTCTGGTATCGAGCCCCACATCAGGCTCCTCCGCTATGAGCCTGCTTCTTCCTCTCCCACTCCCCCTGCTTGTGTTCCCTCTCTCGCTGGCTGTCTCTATCTCTGTCAAATGAATAAATAAAATCTTTAAAAAAAATTATATATCATAAATAAGTCTTAGTTATAAACCCACCCCTTCAATCCCAAGTGGCTCCCTATGAGGATGAGTGCTGTCAGACATACATACCTCCACTAAGAACAGTGGCCCTCAAGAAGGCTGTGCGTCAGACTGCACTTGACCTTTTCCAAACACAAATGCCTACTGCCTTTTACTCCCCCGTAGTGTATGTATGGCTATAGAATCTCTGGGGTAGAAACTGGGAAAAAGCTCCCCAGATGACGCTCATATGGCCCTGATTACGACGTACTGCCGAAGACAGTACTTCACCTGTACGTGTACTAGAAATCATTTTCTTACAAATGCAAAAATGTCAACTGGAAAAAAAAAAGTCATCTCACCTCCAAAACAGCCCTCCCCAAATTACCTTTTCCTTCTCGGGGTTTCTTCTTTATACCTAACTCAGGAGACCCATTGGAAATTGGTGATTGCTGGGTCTTTGGTTTACGGCCAACTGAAAAAAAATAAGATTGAAACCATACAATGAAAACAGGAAAATAACAGAAGCAAGATTAGCAGACTCTTTGCTAACACATTATTCATGAAAGTGGACACTAATTTGTGGATTCATATACTCAGTGTATATAAGAAGTTGTGTTTAAACGGAACATGAAAGGCACGTCTGCAATTTTAGATTCCAGCAGTTAACTGGCAGTCATTTCATGTATACAGCAAGTCAAGTACTACCCAACCTATTATTTACTCGGTCAGAGCCCCAATTTGCTAACCTCTTTCAAAAAGGCAGCAATGGAAACAAATTCTAGTACAAACTTTTTTCTTTTCTGTTCTACAGGATTGTTAGAAAAAACGTTACCTACCTATTGCAGAGGATCTGATTATCTGCGAAGCCCTTTGAGCTCAAATGAGGAAAAGTAAAAAATATTATTTTAAACACTCTACTGCTCTGAGCCAATCCAGTCACCAGAATTTAAGCATAAGTGTTCAAATTCCCCCACCTCAATGTGCAGGTACATTATAAGGATAAAAAAAATCCTTCAATTAATTATTTCATGTGTCTAGGAAGTGTGCCCTTCCCTTTGCTTCTCTTCACTTCTACCAAAAAGCTCTCTCAGACAGACTAGCATCCACAATAAACAGAAAAGCAAGAGCTATACTTATACTAAAGAAGGCATAGGCTGAAATGCATTGTTTTCATCCTCAGCACTGATAAAAGAATGCCGGCAAATGAGGGGAGGCCTCCTGAAAGGCTGGGAATAGTCAAGTATATTATAATTTGCAGATTATATATACTATTACTAATTTGGTGTCATTCATCCGGGATTTCTGATATCACTCTGGTCTTCATTAGCAAGGACTATTTAAAGCTAAATAAAGACCTAAAAATCAAAGTGTTTTAATTTATTTCAAAATACATAGCTATTATATTCTAGGATTTCATTACAGTAACTAATCAATAAGATGTGTGCTCTGGCAAAAATTAAAAGAAAAAGTTCGCTGGTCTCCTTAATAGAACAGAGATTAATTTCTCAACCTAAGTAATATTTAGAATACAAATCAATCAGTAGTAAGACTCAAACAAAAACAAAAAACCTCAACTTCCTTCATCGAAATGTTAGCCTAAAAAGGCTTAATTTATTTTCATATAAAGCAGTATTTCCCAAATCATACTTCTTAAGAAATAGTTTATTCATCACTAGGAAACAATGTTCTACAGTCAAATTCACTTTTAGAACACTGCATGATACCTTCTCTTGCAGATTCACAACATACATTAGTATATTAGAAGCTCTGGAAATCAAAAGCCTCTGC
This sequence comes from Ursus maritimus, assembly GCF_017311325.1. Taxonomy (NCBI): domain Eukaryota; kingdom Metazoa; phylum Chordata; class Mammalia; order Carnivora; family Ursidae; genus Ursus; species Ursus maritimus. The sequence goes on from NW_024423453.1 coordinate 29,786,095, forward strand.
TATTCAAAAATAACCTACCTAACTTTGTGTGTCCCAAATGAACTTAAGCACAAATAAATAATGTATACATTAGATATAATTTTTATTTATTTATTTTTTAAAGATTTTATTTATTTATTCGACAGAGACAGAGACAGCCAATGAGAGAGGGAACACAAGCAGGGGGAGTGGGAGAGGAAGAAGCAGGCTCATAGCGGAAGAGCCTGATGTGGGGCTCGATCCCACAACGCCGGGATCACGCCCTGAGCCGAAGGCAGACACTTAACCACTGTGCCACCCAGGCGCCCCTAGATATAATTTTTAAATGGTCCTTCATTAAGATCATTTATTTTCAAATATATAAAATCAATATTAAATTGGCAAATTATTTCCTGGTTTATATCATACCACATAGGCAAATCAACCTATTCATCTAGAGGTCCTGGTTCCCAGCTTTTCATGGTCTTTTCCATCTTCTTTTAAATCGAAAAATTTCTTGGGGCACATGGGTGGGTCATTTGGTTAAGTGTCCAACTCTTGATTTTGGCCAGGGTCCTGATCTCAGGGTCGTAAGATGGAGCCCCACGTTGGGCATGGAGTCTGCTTGAGATTCTCTTTTTCTCCCTCTCCCTCTCCCCACCACCACCGCTCATGCGGTGCACGTGTGTGCGCGCGCGCTCCCTCTCCCTCTCCCTAAAAAATAAAATAAATCTAAAAATTTTGTTAAGTATTTTATAATAGCTCCTATCAAATACAACCAGCTAAAGGATACAGTGGGGAAGTGGGTAAACAGGGCTATTTATATGTATGCCTTTTGTTTTTAAACATTTACAGCAAGAAGTAATTCTTCCTTCTAATTCTCTCATTCATCATACCTCTTCCAAGATACATGTAATCTATTACATGAGGGAAGGCACTCAATCTTATTCTTCACTGTGTCCCTCACAGTAATGAGCATAGACACATCAACATCACAGCAATTTGAAATAGGTCTAATAAAAATACCCTTATTTCTAACACAAGTTTTCTTATTTTTGCCTTTCATTTTTTTCCTACTCTAAAATGTAAAGAAAGAGATACAGAAGAAAATGGAATTAAATGAGTACCCATTCATAGAGAATTTCATTTCTTTCAAGTTTTACCTCTGATTCAAACAGGAAAAAGGACCCACTTGCTGCCCATCTCCTAGGGATGTTGGAGGTGTGCAGGGCCTTCGGCCTTACCGAACAGGATCAGGTGAGCATAAGTTTCAGCAGGAGTCAAACAGTAAGTGGAAATACTCTTTACCCACTGGTGAGTTTATTCCACTTAAAAGTCCTTATTGGCAATCTTGGTGTTTTAAGACAAAAGGTATAGGGAAGAAAATAGTATTGGCTTTTTATTTTAATGCCCACAAAAGTGTGGGAAGATAAGATTAAAAATAGAGGAAATAAAAAAATGTTTTCTAAAAAAATAACCAAGTACCTAAAAGGATCAGAAAGCAGATAAACAAGCAGTGACTCTCGGATCTTCCTTCCACTTGTCCAGCATTTGTTTTAATTCCATTTTCGGGCAACTTTCTTTAGAGCTCAAATACTAACTTCTTTAAACAGTATGAACATGTTAACACAAAATTAAAATCTCAATTTGTTGATTCTTTGAGAATACCTAGGTAAAGGTAACATCAATCATAAATCTACAGCCTATATTTCCTATGTCCCTTGATGGGGAAAAAAAATACCAGAAAAATCTTCACCCACTTTTCCAGAAATGTATAAATATACTCTACCTTTTTTCTTTTTCATTGGTTCATGGCTATCTGGTGATGTAGGAATAGGAGAGGTATCCATTGGTTCCGATTCTTCAGTTGACACCTCCACTACGGTTTCTGTAATGACATCTGGCCTCATAGCAGCATGGATAAATTCTGGAGTTGATACACAAGGAGGGACAAACACTTCCACTATAAAAAAAAGTCGAAAAATTAAAATTTCCCACCCCCATGAATACTTCTTCATGCGGACAGTTCAATATTTAGTAGAGGTGAGGTTTACTAACAATTCATCAATGCAGGATAACAGCCTAAAGTTAATTTGCTGAATATGCAATACAATCTGAAGTATGTAAGGAAATAAATGCAAAGAAAATCAGCATGAAAGAAATGTTAATCCTGTAGGTAAGGTGGGGACCATGAGGAATCCCCCCTTCACATTTTTACATACTTTCAAGCTCAATGTAGAAGACTCTGAATTATTTTGACAATTGGGAAAACATATGAAAGTAAGATAATAGAATAATAGTGGTGAGTTCTTTAATAATTACTTTCCTTCCTGGTACCCATCATTATTCTCTAACTAGGTAATACATGCACATGGTATAAAATTTAAAACATTTAATAAATGTTTCTTCAGTGAAAAGAAAGCACTTACAGATCATTTCAAAATATGAAAATGAAAACCTGCTCATTACAGCCCAAAGAATATCATCTTTCAATATTTAAAATTTTATTTAATTGAACAGTCCTGATGTTTTGGGTCACTAAAACAGTACATAGAAACTGCCATTTGATATCCTATTACACACAATAATGTTGCTCCAGCTTCCTTCCAATGTGCGTGAATAATCCAAATATGACATTTCTATTTCAATTAAGAGACAGCTAATAATACTATCGTGGATTAATACATTGACCAATATGCCCTAATTTTCTTCTCATATCCCTGAATAATATGTAGGATTCCTATTCTAATTAAAAAGTACAGTTGCTCTTGGTATTTATAAATCCCTATAAGAAGGCCCAATATTATTGTATTAAGTCACATTAACACTTGGCCATTAAAATTAGAGGACAAAATGACTCTCAAAGGCAGTCTTAAAGAAAATGAAAAAAAAGGGACCAAAAGAAAAGAAAACTCCCAGCCTGAGGGAGTATGAGGAAATAGCAGAAACTATCCCCTCTCTCCACAGTGGAAGGTTCCCTGGAGCTACCGCCTATTTATCACTAAATAAAGGATAGAAAGTAGTCCTGGGAGGCAAATCCCCCACCCCCATCTGCCATTCCCTTAAGGACTACAAAGGCTTACAATTTACCCAGAGTTAAGGAAATAAGACGTAACGATATAAATAGCAATTTAACAAATATTTATCTGTCTATAGTGGGCATTTTCTGTATCATTTATCATAAAAAACTATTTAAAACTAGAGAACTTTCACAAATAAAGTATTGCTGTCACAGGTATTCATGCATAATAAACTCTGAGAACAATAATAATCCCCATGTATTTAAGAAGAAACTCATTTTTAGAGATGTGAAGTGATGTGACATGTTTAATATAAAAAAAGGACAATTCAGGGGCACCTGGGTGGCTCAGTCGTTAAGCATCTGCCTTTGGCCCAGGACGTGACCCCAGGGTCCTGGGATTGAGCCCCGCATCGGGCTCCCTGCTCTGCTGGGAGCCTGCTTCTTCCTCTCCCACTCCCCCTGCTTGTGTTCCTTCTCTCGCTGGCTGCCTATCTGTCAAATAAATAAATAAAAATCTTTAAAAAAGAAAAAACCCCTGCTTGTGTTCCTTCTCTCGCTGGCTGCCTATCTGTCAAATAAATAAATAAAAATCTTTAAAAAAGAAAAAAAAAAGGACAATTCACATACCAGGACTTCTTGACTCCCTTAAGCAGGTAGGAGATTCCATATGAAGCAGGGCTTCAGCAGCTTCAATTGTCTTATCTGTACAGTGTGCATTACTGCTGTGAACGGATGCTTCCACTGGGGGAAAATAAGTTCTACTCAATTAAAAATAATCAAGTAAAAATATAATACTAAATTAAAACATACTACTCTATGAGGAACAAATTAACTCGTGAATAACTCTTAAGTCACTAATATATATTAGTCCATAAAAATTATTTACAGAATTTAAAAAACAATCTATATCTACACTTTGCAAAACGAATGCTGATTATAAAGTAACTACTGAGAATGATTAGAAATTACTGAGAAATTTCTGAATCTTATCCAAAGGAAAACAAAAACCCTTGAAATTTGAGCCCTGTATCAATTTTAGAGCAAAACTGACTTGGAGGTTGGGGGGGGTTGTAGATAAACAATCCTAGGAGGTCAATTATGTATCTTGATATACAGCTACTAAAATCAAGGGCAATACCTTGCAGAATCAGTCAGAAACATGTATTTCCAAGTTCGTTTAATCAGTAAGTTTGATTTTTACTGACCCTCCTGGGTGAGTGCACTAGCATGGCACCACACACTTGCATTCTTCCCAATAACCTCCTCAAGATTTCCCTGAACTTTTCTGTGTTTTACCCAATAAATTTGTTTTTAAAGCTTCTATGTTTGTTTTCCCATGAAGTCTTTTCTGATTCTGCCACCTTCTGTAACTCTCTTAGCACTTACTTTATGCTTTGCTGATTGAATTACTTGTGAAACAGTAAAGTATACAGCAGTCGTTTGGCTTTTCAAGTCCAACAGCTTGGGTCCTAGTCTCTGCTACTTGCATGTTACTCTAGACCAGCGATTTAATTCCTTGTAAGGAAACGGAATTCCTCTTTCACAAAACAGGTGCGTTACTTACCTCATATATAGTTGGGAGAATTAAGTGAGGTGATACCCATAAAAAACATGTACAATGCCTGGCATGTAGATAAGAATTCAATTAAGTAGTGATGATTTCTTATCACTCCTATAAGATTATAAGTTCCTTGAGGTCAGGGGGGGCTATCTTAATTCATCTTTATATCTGCTATAATTCCCAACATAGGTTTTTAATACACTAGACATGCAAGCATTTCTTTGATATATTAAAGCTGAGAACAACCCACAGACCTTACAGGGAAATTGGCCATTCAAGCACAAACTTATATCAATGATATATTAATTTCACATCCTGACTTAAAAATATTGAACATTCTACTTTGTTCTGAAAATGAACATGTAACAGTTTCTAATTTGATAGATTTTTCTCAAGATGTCCTCTAAAAAAATAAAAAGGAAGTATTTGTATAAATTCCATAAACTATATTAGAGATTCACAAGTTCTACACACTAAAGATACGAATCTTTTAAAACTGTTTCCAGGAAACTTTTAATTGAAAAAAAAATTCACTTAATCTCAAAATTCACCAAATGCTAAAGCCTTAGCTTTAAACAGCAGTCATTTGGAGAGCATTTATTTAAAACAAACAAACAAACAAACAAACAAATCCAGCGACTGTTTTACCACCTGTTGCACATCATCCACACTCTCAACCAAGGTACTGGGTCTCTCCAGTTGCTCTTTCCATTTATGGAAATCTGCTCAAAGCTAAACAGTTCCAGAGAGGCAGCCAACCCTCTAAGTAAATCTATCTTTAGGTGACCCTACTTACTCTTATCTGCAGCTTCACTGAGGCAAAGGATTCCATCAGTCCTCCTAGCTCAACTTTAAGAAACTTAGTAAGTATAAAATATATTACCATTCTCAAGTAATTTTTTCCAAGTGCCTCCGCACAATACTCACATATACTAAAGAACCTTGGAAAGCAAATCCTCAGGTTTTTACACTTTATTCGGAATCTCATTCTCTTTAAAGTCTGCTTGTGTTGCAATTTAGGTGTTGTCTTAGGTGCTATTAATAAACTACCCTGGGTAAACTAATTCCTTATGTAATTGTATTAAGACACGCCCTAAAAACCTTACCATATAAAAATCAGAGCTTCAAAGACTTGATAATAGAGCAAAAGAATTTTACCCAATTTTTTTAATGTTCTGTTATAAACAAAATGAAACGTGCCTAACAATTACAAATAATGCTGCCCTGAATTTTTATGTAGTTTGAGGCACATTTTTAAAACCACGATTTCATGTTAGTTATATCAGTGGAAATTATTTCTTAAAAGTGTATTTTCTAGCTCATATTTCTGACCTCAAACTCCCCTTTCTCCCACATTCAACATGTTATTTCCCAGGACTGTTTTACATTTACAGAGTAAAACAAAGCACAAACTTAAGAATAACATTTATTAATTCATATTTTAAATTTAGTATGAGAATATCAGAAATGCACACGTTTTCTGTGAATGATCAATCAGGAGATCCAATGCTCTATGTACAATCAACATTTGGCTGTTGAGCATTTACCATATGTCAGATCCTGTGTTAGAAATCTGAGAGACAAATGTGGCTAGATCTCGTCTTGTGAAGCTTATACTAATAGTTCAGACACATAAATGGTGGTATCAAAAATACAAATGGAAGTAAAATATTTCAAAACTAAAGAAAAGTAAAAGTAATTTAGAGTTATTCTGTAAACTAACAGCTTGTTAAGTGGAGCACTGATTTCTCTTTTTTGTTTTTTGATGCTTACTAATTTTACTTTTCGTCAATTTTATTAACTAAAATAACCCCAAACACTTGCAAGCAAACACCTAAGAGCTCACATTTAGATCAATTTACAATAGCGTACCTATCAGTTTCTAAGAATACCATTTTGAAAACGAAAGCACTCTTTTTTCTTTTGTTGATATAAGTAGTTTTTGATAAAAGAAATTTAAGAAATATTTCTTATTCAAGTTTCTGTAATTTTTGAAAACTTTTCAATTCATTTGGTTCAGCTCAGTAATTCAAATACAATTCAAATTACAATTATGCACAATTCTTAAGGATAAACATGACTTTAATAGTGTTGTACAATCAAAGTAAGCAAATAAGCAAACTACAAACAAGGGCTGAAAACTCCTTATCTCTTACTTAAAACTTGATTTACTGGTATCTTTCTAGACATATGTATGAAATTAATGAGACCAAAAGAAAATAAAAAGGCAACTCATTTTAAAAATAGAAACAATGAAGCCAAAAGTAATCTCACAGGTATCATTTTTTCTACTTAAGACTAATATTTGGTGTTGCTGGTCAATCCCTCTTGAAGAAATAAACGTATCAAACAAATTTTAAAACAATTTTAATCGTAATGCCAAAAATCAAATTTGTTTATGCCCTCCTTTACTATTGGTAAGAGTCGTCTTGTTCCATTTCCAGCTTTCTAATCAACTGGTGTTTGTATGGTAGACTATTCCAGACTCACTCAACAGCTGTTACAAAATACCAAACTTGGTAATTAAGTCTGACAAGAGACATACCTCTCAGCTTTGCAGAAGAGAATGCTGGCAATGGATCTAGCTCATAACAAAGTTCTTAAAGTCAAAAATAAAAACTAATAACAATTTAATTTGAGAGCAATGGAAAAAATTAGAAAACACTTCCTTAAATGATACTGGTATGCCCCTACAAACAAGGCCATAAACTAATAATACAAGGTCATCACTCGACCAGGCACCAGACTTACCACAGCTTATCTTCTAATGCCCCAGGGCGTAACAGGTTAAGTGAAAAATACAAATGAATACAATAAAAGGGGGAAAAGGTAAAAATCTGGGACACTCCCATCTTTTCTTGTTCCTCTTTTGACTTTCTAATCAATACGGTTACAATTTAAAAGTTTAGAAGAGAAAAAGAACTAAAATTTTCTAAAAATAGAACTGCCTGATGAAAATATAACATGAGTCACATTATAATTTTTAAATTTCCAACAGCCAGATTTTAAAAAGCAGAAACTGAAATTAATGCCTTTCATTTAACCCAGTATGTTAAAAATATTATTTCAACACATAATCAATATAAAAGTTTTCCAGTTTTTATGTTTAAAATAATTAAAATTTAAAAAAATTAAAAATTCAGTCTCTCAGCCACTCGACAGTCACATATGGCTAATGCCTATGGTACTGAAAAGTGCAGACTAAATAAAACTGTAATACAACTACTCTCAAATTTTTTGGCCAAAGGAAACTTTCATACTCAAATTTTTGAGGACCACAAAGAGATTTTGTTTATATAAGTCCTATATTTAGATTTTATTCTGTTTGAAATTAAAATTAAGAAGACATTAAAATATTTATGAATTCATTAAACCCAATACTTCTAAGCAGTATTTTAATGAAAAATAGCTTTTCTATAACAAAAAAAAATTAGTGGGTAGCTTTGTTGTACATTTTGGTAAATCTTCTTAATACATGGTAGAGGGGCGCCTGGGTGGCTCAGCCCTTGGGTGTCTGCCTTCGGCTCGTCATGATCCCAGGGTCCTGGAATCGAGCCCCGCATAGGGCTCCCTGCTGCTTGGCAGGAAGCCTGCTTCTCCCTCTCCCACTCCCCTTGCTTGTGTTCCCTCTCTCTCTGGCTGCCTGTCTCTCTGTCAAATAAATAAATAAAAATCTTTAAAAAAAAAAAAATACATGGTAGAAAGCAGCTGAATTCATATTTGCTTCTTCATTAAATTTCTTGTAGTATCAAGTCATATAGCCTCTAGAAAACTCTGAACACTTGTGAAAGTGAAAAGGCAAATAATGTCTTAGAATTATTATGAAAACAATTCTGACTTCACAGACTCCCTGAAAAGAGTCTAGGGACTCCACAGATCCTCAGATCAGAGATTTTAGTTTTTAAGGATTGCAACTGTAATTTATTACCAAACATAATAATAACACCCAAATTCTACCGTTTCTGTAAGTTTTAGCTTCTAAACAGTGTCTAGATGAAAAATCATATGACTCCATTTTCCAAAAGTACAATAGTATTTTGTCCACTTACACATAAAGGATTTTTTAACAAGTTTTTCATAAATACTTCTTTGCATCTCTTTGAACATTTAAGCTATAGATAACACAAGGAATTTAAATAATTACCAAGAACATGCTCCTGCCAGCCCTACTCCACCAACCCGCATGTGTTTCTAAAGCAAATTGTTCTACGTTGAACTACCCTGATTGAGTATTTAAATACTGTTACTAAAATACTGAATTTTAGTACTAATGCTGCAATGAATTCTGAAGAGTAATTTCTTAAACCCATTTTCAAATAAAATTTTTTTTAAATGGGGGCTGGGTGGCATAGTCAGTTAAGCCTTCGACTCTTCGGGCTCAGGTCGTGATCTCAGGATGGTGAGATCGGCCCCACGTTGGGCTCCACTAGGCTCCAAGCTCAGCACAGAGTCTGCTTAAGTTTCTTTCCCTCTCCCTCTGCCCCTCCCCACTGTGTTCACTCTCTCACGTGCGCTCTTGCTCTCTAAAATAAATAAATCTTTAAAAATAAAAAATGAATGCCATTCTTCCAATTTTTTTTCAACACATGCTTCATTTTTTCACATCCTAAATTGCTTTCAAACTGATCTTTTCAAGACTGATAACCAGATATTTCAATCTGCAGTAAATTGGAAATAAGATTTTCAAGTTCAAATTTTCACAATGAACTTTGACAAACCAGATAGATTTGTCTTATCAGTGAAAACACCTAAGCTAAATTTCCAGAAAACTCCCTCCCTCCCATTTAATAATGGCATTAAAGATTAAGAACAAAAGTTCTGGTGACCGTATGTCTCAACCCAAATTCTCCAATTTCTTAATTCTCAGTTTCTCAAAAAAAAAAGAAGAAACAAGTCAAGGAAAGTATACTTGAGAACAAGAAGGCAGAATATCTTTTTTTAAAGATTTTATTGACTGATTAATTTGAGAGAAAGAGAGCACAAGCAGGTAGAGCAGATGCAGAGAGAGAGGAAGAAGCAGGCTCTCCACTGAGCAGAGCGTGCCCAATGCAAGGCTCGATCCCAAGACCCTGGAATCATGACCTGAGCTGAAGGCAGAGGCCTAACTGACTGAGCCACCCAGGTGCCCCAGAAGGCAGAATATTTTAAATTGAGTATCTTCCAGAAAATCTAGATCACACTTACATAATACTTTCACATAATTAAGAAAGTAACATTCATTGTTCCTATAGACTAGACATTTGTTTTTCCTATGATTTGTCATACATATGTAAAACTAGCTATATATATCTTCATATATACATATATGAAGATGATCCTAAACTATATCATAGTCTCATTCAACATACATACCTGGCCTCAAATTCCAATTTGGCACAAACACTGGCTAGCAGAAATTAACCTCCCAATTATGTAATAACCTTACAGACATTCATTTACACAGTGCTATGTGTAAAAAAAAAAATCCAGGAAGAAAAAAAAGCCTTCACTTTCAATTAAATATTTGAACTACTTATAATCATAGAGTTATTGGAGATCGCCTAGTCAATCTTGTCTTCTTATACAAATGAAACCTTAAAAAAGTTAAGTCACTAGCACAGAGCTAGTTTAGAGAGATGCAGATCTTCATCTCCTGACTTCAGGGTCAAGGCTCTTTCTCATACATCATGTTACAAGTGAAAGTTTTACAACATATGTCAAGTCTTCACCACAAAAATATTTTGTGTGTTGAAATAAGTGATTCTTAATAAACAAGCTTATTTATTTCATTCTTAACTCAGACTCCTCTGACAGCAAAAATGCTGATAACTAAAGCTGAAGTTGGTAACTAAAGTTGATAGTTAAGCCTCAAAAGGAGGAAAATAAAAGCAAAAATATATTCCCTAGTACCTTAACATATAACAATATAGTAGTGGTAATATTAGGTATTTAATAATTGCTTAGAAACAACAGTTATGCTAACAATATTCAACTTAAAGCTTATCTCCTCTATAAGTTTTCATTAATATCAGTCATTATACACTAGTCAACAACCCATTATAGCAATCACTGTAGTTACATTAACATTTATGTATTAAGTAGATCTACATCTGTCTCAATTAGACTGTAAAATCTTTGCGAGGAAGAATTATGTCTAACACGTAATTCCCTCAAGGGAATAAAAAGGTATCATTCTATTTTACAAATACAAACTTCACAAACATTACTCTCCCAACATCACTGGAAATTGGCAGCATTCTAAATTTTTATTGATTTAGATCCATGATTCCTCATCTTGTGGGCCACCTTTCCTCCCCAACATTTCACTCACTGAATAATCCTTGGGTAAATCAGCAAACCTGTCTCAAGTTTCCTTCTAAAATAGGGCTTGTGAAAGAGCTTCAAATTACATGAAAGTGATTGAGGAAATAATCTGAAAACAATTATATGTAAAACATTTTCTACAGAATATTATAATCATAAAGGAAACTTCAATTGTTAAGATTTGTAAATATTAAAGAAATGCACTAGGACCAAAAAACAACATTTAACTTAAAAAAAAAAGACTTATCAAAGGGCGATAAAACTTATATTTTCAAACTGTATACTGTCTACAGGTTTCCATTTCAAGCTAAGTATCTACAGGTCACATTCAGCTTCACTAATTCCAAAAGCTTATCAAAGAAATACCTCCCACTGGCAAAATTTAGCCCTCTAAACTTATAATATTTTTCAAAATTCTGATTGCAGGAGCTACGCTAAGTTTCTCTTGCTATGTTCACAATCACTGGAAAGATCTCTTGAAATGTTCAACACTCACAAAAATATCGCTGACCCACACAATAACAGGTATTGTTAGTATCAACAATATATGGTCAAAAATTCGTTCCTTGATTCATATTACACTGTTAATAGGCTGAACATACACAAAAGGAACCAAGTTCTTATTTACTAATACTTAAGTTCTTGCTCTTGTCAGAAAACAACTGTCAAACATGTTTCAATCACCACGCAGTAATCTGTGATTTTTCTTTGGGACTTCTGAAACGTGTAATATTACATTTTATAGAAAAAAAGCTGGTCACTCATGTATTATACAATACATAGTTATATCATTCAAGGCTTTATTTGAACTAAAAGTCCTTCTGTTAAATTCAGCGATACGCATTTATGTTCATGATTTTCCCCAAACTGAATCAGAGTTCCACCAACCAAACTACTAATTTCACGCTCCCAGAGGGTAAGATCTTTTACAGCATTAGTCTTCGGTGAATATTTCCCATCTTCCAATTCCCACAGTTGGCGATATGAAATAGAACCCGGGGAAAAGGAACATGTATGCTTATTATTGCTATAAGTAAATAATATTCTAGCACTGCTACATCGATTGAGGGCCCTCACTGCGCTGTCTGCTATTAAGTAAAGCTGCTTTTTCTATGTAACTTAAGTCCGTGCCCTTCCGCTGCAGCAGTGGCGCTGCACATCCCCCACCCCCGCGGCCACTTCCGTGTTTACACTCCTCTTCCCTCCAATTCCATGCGTACATTGTCAGCTTCACTCCCGCCCAATCTTCATTGGCCCAGCGCGGGCCCAGAGTCCCGCCCCCAGAAATCAACGTTCTTATTTGGAACATCTCAGAGAGCAGATTGGAACCAGGGGCCTGTCAATCCCGACCGTTCTGTCCTCTCCGAGGCGCTTCCGCTATGGTGGGAGGTTTGGGGGGGAGGGGAAAAGGGGGCAATTCCGTGCTGAGACTTCCCTAGGGCCAAGACTCCCTCTCGCCCGCCCCTCTCCTTCACATTCACCCACTGTTTACAAAAATAAACGTTCTTCTCTGATGCCCCAACGCTCCAGGTCAGGGGTACCAAATATATCCCGTGTCCTTCCCATTCTTCCCTTTAAAAAAACAACCCACGAGGTAAGGGGCATAAACCTACTTCTTCACAGCCACCCATTAAATGAGGAAAGGGAGGCGGGCCCCTGAGAGAAACATCCTCCCGGGCTATTCCACAGTATTCAGTGACCCTTTCCAGAACCGTTACTCCTGAGACTGCACAAGGTGGGGACGTGAAGAGGAGGGGCAGAGCAATTTTTTTGGCGGGTATCGGTCTACCGGACATGGCCCGGGGCTGCCTCGTCCACGCGGAAGTCGTGGATTTGTGGACCAAGTCTGAAAGGAGAACGGAGCGGGGGTGGCGAGCGTTCACCGGAGAAGCCCGCCGCCCCCGACCGTGGGCAGCAGCGGCCTCTCCGGCCAGACAGCGTGGCAGGCGCAGCCGAGAGACAACAGCCTCACTCACTTCCTGGTTCCTCAGCAACTGGGGTGAAGCGCACAACTCGTCCGCCCCCGAGTCCCCAACTTAACTGCGGCTCGGTTCTCCAGCACCGGCTGCCAGCGCTCCGCCCGGCAGCTGCCGCCGCTGCTCGCCGAACACACCCTGAAGCGACAGCGCCAGATTCGAGGCAGGTTACTCTCCAAGGTGATCACTTCCTGATTCGTCGCCTCCATTACTTCATTCACTACCCCCCTTTCCCCCGGCCGACCCAGTGACTGAGGTGGACACTGAACCCCCTGCACTGACCACCACAGGGGAGTCACCCCGCCTTCTGTGCACCCCCTCTTCTGCTGCACCGATGCACAGGAGAAAAGTTCCCCTGTCCTTACCAGCCCGGATGAGCAGATCCAGCTGGTTCGTGGGTCCCTCATGCAGAGACGTCGCCATGTTTATCCCGGGGCTGGAGCTGCTGCTTCACATTGACTTACACCGTGAGCAGCGGCGGCAGGGGAGGAGGCGGAACCCGCGGCCGGAGATACACGCCGTGCGACCGACACACACTCACGCACTCGCACACACTCAGACGCCCGGATCCTTGCGCGTCCTCCGACAGGAAGCCGAGGCCGGCCCGCCTCCCGCCGCGGGGCTGAGAAACCCCACCACCTAACGGCAGGGGCGGCGGCGGCGGCGGCCGCCTCGGCTGGCAACGCGATCCTTCCGCCCCGCGCCCAGACAGGAAGTCCCGGACGCCCGCCCCGGAGAGCGGCCGCGGCCCACGGCGAGAGAGACACCTGAGGCTGGAAACCGTCCCGGGAGCCGCGGCTAGGAGCAGGCCCCTCGGCAGGAAGAGGCACATTTCACGCTCTGCGGAAGAAAAGTCTGCAATTGTCCCCACTTTGGAAAAGAGCCATTAATCAAATTTTCTTCCTGGAAGAGATCTAATACCTAGTCCCACAGCTGTAAATAAAGGTGGCTATTTAACTTGTTTTGGCCGTTTCAAAGCTTATGCAACATGTAACCCGTCCACTTGAAAAAGCTGCACTTTAAAACAGGAATACCAACAACAACCAAAAAAGAGGCATACCTACAAAATATGCCAAAGCTTTACTTGGAAAGTAAGGAGTTTCCAACTACTTTCAGAGGCTGACTTCGTCTTTTTCCCACTACAGAACTGTTAAAGGGCACACTAAACAGGTATTTATTAGTCAACAACAGAACATGCCAACCTCTGGGAGATTAAATTATCCTTCCCCAATTTGCTAGTCATGAAAT
>NW_024423453.1:29800172-29802457 GCF_017311325.1 Ursus maritimus
CTTCGGTGAATATTTCCCATCTTCCAATTCCCACAGTTGGCGATATGAAATAGAACCCGGGGAAAAGGAACATGTATGCTTATTATTGCTATAAGTAAATAATATTCTAGCACTGCTACATCGATTGAGGGCCCTCACTGCGCTGTCTGCTATTAAGTAAAGCTGCTTTTTCTATGTAACTTAAGTCCGTGCCCTTCCGCTGCAGCAGTGGCGCTGCACATCCCCCACCCCCGCGGCCACTTCCGTGTTTACACTCCTCTTCCCTCCAATTCCATGCGTACATTGTCAGCTTCACTCCCGCCCAATCTTCATTGGCCCAGCGCGGGCCCAGAGTCCCGCCCCCAGAAATCAACGTTCTTATTTGGAACATCTCAGAGAGCAGATTGGAACCAGGGGCCTGTCAATCCCGACCGTTCTGTCCTCTCCGAGGCGCTTCCGCTATGGTGGGAGGTTTGGGGGGGAGGGGAAAAGGGGGCAATTCCGTGCTGAGACTTCCCTAGGGCCAAGACTCCCTCTCGCCCGCCCCTCTCCTTCACATTCACCCACTGTTTACAAAAATAAACGTTCTTCTCTGATGCCCCAACGCTCCAGGTCAGGGGTACCAAATATATCCCGTGTCCTTCCCATTCTTCCCTTTAAAAAAACAACCCACGAGGTAAGGGGCATAAACCTACTTCTTCACAGCCACCCATTAAATGAGGAAAGGGAGGCGGGCCCCTGAGAGAAACATCCTCCCGGGCTATTCCACAGTATTCAGTGACCCTTTCCAGAACCGTTACTCCTGAGACTGCACAAGGTGGGGACGTGAAGAGGAGGGGCAGAGCAATTTTTTTGGCGGGTATCGGTCTACCGGACATGGCCCGGGGCTGCCTCGTCCACGCGGAAGTCGTGGATTTGTGGACCAAGTCTGAAAGGAGAACGGAGCGGGGGTGGCGAGCGTTCACCGGAGAAGCCCGCCGCCCCCGACCGTGGGCAGCAGCGGCCTCTCCGGCCAGACAGCGTGGCAGGCGCAGCCGAGAGACAACAGCCTCACTCACTTCCTGGTTCCTCAGCAACTGGGGTGAAGCGCACAACTCGTCCGCCCCCGAGTCCCCAACTTAACTGCGGCTCGGTTCTCCAGCACCGGCTGCCAGCGCTCCGCCCGGCAGCTGCCGCCGCTGCTCGCCGAACACACCCTGAAGCGACAGCGCCAGATTCGAGGCAGGTTACTCTCCAAGGTGATCACTTCCTGATTCGTCGCCTCCATTACTTCATTCACTACCCCCCTTTCCCCCGGCCGACCCAGTGACTGAGGTGGACACTGAACCCCCTGCACTGACCACCACAGGGGAGTCACCCCGCCTTCTGTGCACCCCCTCTTCTGCTGCACCGATGCACAGGAGAAAAGTTCCCCTGTCCTTACCAGCCCGGATGAGCAGATCCAGCTGGTTCGTGGGTCCCTCATGCAGAGACGTCGCCATGTTTATCCCGGGGCTGGAGCTGCTGCTTCACATTGACTTACACCGTGAGCAGCGGCGGCAGGGGAGGAGGCGGAACCCGCGGCCGGAGATACACGCCGTGCGACCGACACACACTCACGCACTCGCACACACTCAGACGCCCGGATCCTTGCGCGTCCTCCGACAGGAAGCCGAGGCCGGCCCGCCTCCCGCCGCGGGGCTGAGAAACCCCACCACCTAACGGCAGGGGCGGCGGCGGCGGCGGCCGCCTCGGCTGGCAACGCGATCCTTCCGCCCCGCGCCCAGACAGGAAGTCCCGGACGCCCGCCCCGGAGAGCGGCCGCGGCCCACGGCGAGAGAGACACCTGAGGCTGGAAACCGTCCCGGGAGCCGCGGCTAGGAGCAGGCCCCTCGGCAGGAAGAGGCACATTTCACGCTCTGCGGAAGAAAAGTCTGCAATTGTCCCCACTTTGGAAAAGAGCCATTAATCAAATTTTCTTCCTGGAAGAGATCTAATACCTAGTCCCACAGCTGTAAATAAAGGTGGCTATTTAACTTGTTTTGGCCGTTTCAAAGCTTATGCAACATGTAACCCGTCCACTTGAAAAAGCTGCACTTTAAAACAGGAATACCAACAACAACCAAAAAAGAGGCATACCTACAAAATATGCCAAAGCTTTACTTGGAAAGTAAGGAGTTTCCAACTACTTTCAGAGGCTGACTTCGTCTTTTTCCCACTACAGAACTGTTAAAGGGCACACTAAACAGGTATTTATTAGTCAACAACAGAACATGCCAACCTCTGGGAGATTAAATTATCCTTCCCCAATTTGCTAGTCATGAAAT
>NW_024423453.1:29802467-30053749 GCF_017311325.1 Ursus maritimus
TCCGTGCTGAGACTTCCCTAGGGCCAAGACTCCCTCTCGCCCGCCCCTCTCCTTCACATTCACCCACTGTTTACAAAAATAAACGTTCTTCTCTGATGCCCCAACGCTCCAGGTCAGGGGTACCAAATATATCCCGTGTCCTTCCCATTCTTCCCTTTAAAAAAACAACCCACGAGGTAAGGGGCATAAACCTACTTCTTCACAGCCACCCATTAAATGAGGAAAGGGAGGCGGGCCCCTGAGAGAAACATCCTCCCGGGCTATTCCACAGTATTCAGTGACCCTTTCCAGAACCGTTACTCCTGAGACTGCACAAGGTGGGGACGTGAAGAGGAGGGGCAGAGCAATTTTTTTGGCGGGTATCGGTCTACCGGACATGGCCCGGGGCTGCCTCGTCCACGCGGAAGTCGTGGATTTGTGGACCAAGTCTGAAAGGAGAACGGAGCGGGGGTGGCGAGCGTTCACCGGAGAAGCCCGCCGCCCCCGACCGTGGGCAGCAGCGGCCTCTCCGGCCAGACAGCGTGGCAGGCGCAGCCGAGAGACAACAGCCTCACTCACTTCCTGGTTCCTCAGCAACTGGGGTGAAGCGCACAACTCGTCCGCCCCCGAGTCCCCAACTTAACTGCGGCTCGGTTCTCCAGCACCGGCTGCCAGCGCTCCGCCCGGCAGCTGCCGCCGCTGCTCGCCGAACACACCCTGAAGCGACAGCGCCAGATTCGAGGCAGGTTACTCTCCAAGGTGATCACTTCCTGATTCGTCGCCTCCATTACTTCATTCACTACCCCCCTTTCCCCCGGCCGACCCAGTGACTGAGGTGGACACTGAACCCCCTGCACTGACCACCACAGGGGAGTCACCCCGCCTTCTGTGCACCCCCTCTTCTGCTGCACCGATGCACAGGAGAAAAGTTCCCCTGTCCTTACCAGCCCGGATGAGCAGATCCAGCTGGTTCGTGGGTCCCTCATGCAGAGACGTCGCCATGTTTATCCCGGGGCTGGAGCTGCTGCTTCACATTGACTTACACCGTGAGCAGCGGCGGCAGGGGAGGAGGCGGAACCCGCGGCCGGAGATACACGCCGTGCGACCGACACACACTCACGCACTCGCACACACTCAGACGCCCGGATCCTTGCGCGTCCTCCGACAGGAAGCCGAGGCCGGCCCGCCTCCCGCCGCGGGGCTGAGAAACCCCACCACCTAACGGCAGGGGCGGCGGCGGCGGCGGCCGCCTCGGCTGGCAACGCGATCCTTCCGCCCCGCGCCCAGACAGGAAGTCCCGGACGCCCGCCCCGGAGAGCGGCCGCGGCCCACGGCGAGAGAGACACCTGAGGCTGGAAACCGTCCCGGGAGCCGCGGCTAGGAGCAGGCCCCTCGGCAGGAAGAGGCACATTTCACGCTCTGCGGAAGAAAAGTCTGCAATTGTCCCCACTTTGGAAAAGAGCCATTAATCAAATTTTCTTCCTGGAAGAGATCTAATACCTAGTCCCACAGCTGTAAATAAAGGTGGCTATTTAACTTGTTTTGGCCGTTTCAAAGCTTATGCAACATGTAACCCGTCCACTTGAAAAAGCTGCACTTTAAAACAGGAATACCAACAACAACCAAAAAAGAGGCATACCTACAAAATATGCCAAAGCTTTACTTGGAAAGTAAGGAGTTTCCAACTACTTTCAGAGGCTGACTTCGTCTTTTTCCCACTACAGAACTGTTAAAGGGCACACTAAACAGGTATTTATTAGTCAACAACAGAACATGCCAACCTCTGGGAGATTAAATTATCCTTCCCCAATTTGCTAGTCATGAAATGTACCTTTTCATTTCTGTTTTGTTCGTTTGGAAACAAACGTATATATTTATATCATCTCCTTTTTAAAATCTTTTTCATAGAAACTAATCTTATTAGAAATAAGTACGTGCTAAAATACAGAAGAGGGGGGTAAATTGCCATTTAGTGACTATAAATTTGACGACGCAGAAAATCAAACCACTAAAATGACTCAGATGAATCTTCATTAAAACAAAAACATGCTTCCCTGGTTGAAGAGGTTTGAAAGAAAATGTTGCCCTGAAGTTGTTTCTACACATAATTTACAGAAAACAGTGCCTTCTACAGAGTAAGTGCTCAATAAGTATTTGCTAAATAAACGCCAAAAAAGATTTGGCAGTTACAAATTTAAGGTATAATATTTATGATCTGAATGGAAAGAACTGTGCTGATAATGTAGAAGGGAAAAAAGTTTCCAGTGGTAATATTAATGTAATATTTTACAAAAGTTTGCCCAGTAGGTCAGTGCAATTTCAGAATGTACATACACAGCCCATGACTTTTTTTTTCATTTCTTCGAAATACTCATTTATTCTCCTGGAGCTTTGTCCTAGCCCTACCATCATGATCCCCACCCTCCCCAAAAAGAACTTACATGCCATTTCCAAAATACAACTCCCTATACTTAAACTCAGTAAGGCTCTTTCTTGCATTAGGTAAGCTTTCACTTACTGGACAGAAGGAACTATATGACTGGTAGCTTTTTAAATATCTAGTTAATTTTAAAAAAGGGTCATCCATTGATAGGCAGCATCTTAACCTGAGACGGTTTCCAGGTGGGGCATGATACAGAACACCAAGGAGTAACTGATGGCTTTAGGCAGATCCCGAAACTGATAATAAACCTGAATTTCTACTCCTATCAATTAGTAGATTTTCGTGTATTAAAAATGGAAGAAAAGCCTATTTTTTCTGGAGGCAACAGGCTAACTTGGCTCAAAAAGGCATACTCAACATACGAGTCACTTTGCAGCGTGATGTGTAACTTTTACCTTACAATTTGCTTCTTGAGATATATCTTAAGAAGTCAATAGTATGTATTTTATTCTTTGTAAACCTTAATTATATGTATTCACCTCAACCTTATATTTTAAGTTCCAAGAGAAGAGAAGCTGTATCTATTCCTACCTAATACTTCAGTGTGTGTGTGTATGTGTGTGCGCGCGCGTGTGATAACATCTCAAATCAGAACAACTGGAAAATATTCCTATATATTTAAAGCTCTCATAAAAACACAATTCCCTGGGCTTTAATGCTATTCTGCCTTGCTACTGAAACTAAGATTTCAAAAGCCACCAATACTTTTTAGAAACCAAAAATACTATATTGGAAATAGCAAGTAAGGATAAGCTGCTGCTAGAGATATAAGTTGGTACAAACTTTCAGGAAGGCAGTGTGGCATTATATATCAAGAGTCTAAAAGAGGTTCGTAATTCTGACCCAGGAGTTTCATTTCCTGGGCCTAGCCTGAGGAAATAAGACATTCAATGGATTGTTCCATTAAAAATGCATTTAAAAAATTTTAACGCACTGTAAAATAGTGAAAATATAAACATGCCAAGATTTAAATATATATTTCTTCCATCAATATGACTCAAACCCTGTAGTACATGTGAATGTATGTATATGTAATATACTGTATGCATGGGTATACACACACATTTCAGACATACTCATCAGCATTTCTCAAGTCTTTAAGATTAAGCAGGTATTAATAAGCAGAATAAAAAACTGAGTAAGGATAGATAGGCTAGGATGGTAGACAAATCATATTAGAGCATAGAAGAGCAAATTCATATTCTGCTAATAACATTACAGAAAGATATCTCCTACATCAAAGTTGCTGCTATATCCTAGCAGGAGGAAAAAAGATAAATAGGTAACTCTTACTGAAATAAAAGCCACTATGCTAAATGCTTTACGTTCACTTTTTTCGCATATTCCTCTTTATATATTACTATTGCACTCATCTTATAGATGTGCAATCTAAGGTTCCTGGACCAATGTCACAGAGTTAATAGGAGGCAGGTCCAGGCTTTGAACCCAAGCACTGACTCCAGAGCTCTTACCCTCAACACAACCCAAGCACCAAAGTAACAAGGCCTTTTTATGTGCTATAATGCATTTAGTACCTATCCATTTTCTTGTCTGAAAAAAAAATTTTTTTTTGAGAGAGAGCGCATGAGCAGGGGAGGGGCAGAGAGAGAGGGAGAAGGAGAATCTGAAGAAGGCTCCACGTCAGCACAGAGCTCAATCTCACAAGATCATGACCTGAGTCAAAATCAAGATTCAGATGCTTAGCTGACTGAGCCACCCAGGTACCCCTGACAATTCTTTTATATTCCTCCCTTCAAAATGTGGAACCTAATACCCTTCTCCCTTTGAGTGTGGGCCGGACTTAAAGACTCACTTCTAACAAATAGTTTAAAGCTGAAGTGATGGGGTGGGACTTCAGAAACTGTTGGATCTCTTCCTTTTGGGTCACTCTCCGGGGAAGCCAACTGCCATGTCATGGGTACACTCAAGTAACAGTGGAGAGGCCCCTTAGGCAAGAAACAACAGCATCTTGCCAATAATCCTGTGTCTGCGCTAACTAGAAGACAGACCCTCCAGCCCTAGTCAAGCTTTCAGAGGACTGCAGCCTCACGATGACCCTAAGCTAGAACCCAAGTAAGCTACTCCCCAATCCTTAACCATAAAAACTACAATATAAGAAATAGTTGCTGTTTTACACTGCTAAATGTGGGGTAATTTGTTAATCAGCAAAAGAAAATACAGAAGGAAGGCATTTAAACTCTCGACTTGTCTCATTTCAGAGCTTAGATTTTAAAAAACGGTAAAGTTTACAAACGACTTCAACTTTCAACTAGAGTATCCTGAGCAGTTCTTTCCATGTCTTAATTCTTTATAGTCCTGGCATCAACTCGTTCATCCTCCAACCTCTCCATTTTGAAAATAAGTCTTTATAATATAATCATTATCATTAAAGTCTAATATAACAAAAAATAGATACCCTTGGTTTTTTTAATGATTTTATGGTTCCATAGTAACCAAAATGGAAAACATTCTTAAGAGATATTGTTTTCAATACCATATAAGTTGCAAATGTTTTTTAGATTACCCAGATGATTTCACTTGTGCTTTCCATTTATCTAGTATATGGAATCATAAAATGTTACTGATTGGAAAGGAACCTAGAGACCACATCACCTAGAGGTTTTCAAAAAATAAAGAACCTGAATATCATAATCTCTCTTCCTATCATAAATTAGATATATTACATTTTAAAAACCAAATATATAATTGTGTGCTCTGTTAATAAAAACAAAAGGCACAGGCTTTAAAGTTTAAAAAAATTACAGGCTGTAATCTAAGGGAGTGGACATCCTATGCATTAATGTTATCTTCCTATAATTCAGGAGAAGGATGCCAATTTCCTATTTTAGTAATAATAGCTCTCTACCAATGGGAGAGTTATTTGAGAATCACCAATTTAGTCCAATGCCCTCACATTTTACACATGAGGGAACTGAGGCCCCAAGAAATTAAATAATTTGATCAGTCACACAGTATCTTATGATTTCAAGGTCAAAAATTCTACAAAACAATCTTCTATAAAACTTAGAAGTTATAAAACAGATAAGAAGTTAAATCCATTTTACTACTACTGCAGAAACTATAAGTTGCAAAATGATTGATGTTTTGGTTTTTCAGTGTCAAAAGCTAAAGCAATGGTTAATGTCTTTCTGACAAATTAAGAAAAAAAATGAAAAAAATTTTGAGCAGTGAATGGTGGGAGAACAGTAAGAGGAGGCCAAATGGTCTAAGCTTTTCTGATACAACTGAACTAATAACAAAATTCAGAGCTGGGGTGTGATGTGTTGGACATGTTTAGGAGAAAAAAAAGTCAAGAAAACAAAGCTATAAGAAAAATATGAGAAAGAAAGAAAGAAAGAAAGAAAGAAAGAAAGAAAGAAAGAAAGAAAGAAAGAAAGAAAGAAAAGAAAGAAAAAAATATGCCTATCAAGAACAAATTGGAAATCAAGTGATTTAGGACCATTAAGTAAAGCTTGGTTCATCAGCCTTGGAAGATAGACTATAAGATGTAGAAGTAGAATCTGTGGATTTACAGAGAAAAGATGAATTATTTCACATGTTTTATGCTACTGTTTTATTACCTATTTGCAGTTTTTTTATACTACTGACTTGTTTTATTTAATCAGGTTTTATAAAGTGTTATTAAAATGAAGGTGTTTGAATCCATAGTCACATATTCATTCATGTATTCAACAAATAATTATCTAGCAATTACTTTGAGCAAGTTTCTGTCATAGGCATCTATTTTTATACCTGGTAGCACTAAGTTATATAACAAAAGATAAAAATTAAGCCTTCCTAATGCACACACAACTCCCACTAAGGGTGAAATCCTTAGAGACGGTATGATGTATGAAACTGATTATATACAAAATCAGGGAATAGTGGGTATATACTACATTTTGGACTACCACCCAGGAAAGTTAAATTACTTATATGTATAAAAGCCTTCATAAAGCATAGATTTTTAATGAGGGGTTCACAAAGGCAAAATTTTGTTAGTACTCTGCATTTTTC
Source organism: Ursus maritimus (assembly GCF_017311325.1). Taxonomy (NCBI): domain Eukaryota; kingdom Metazoa; phylum Chordata; class Mammalia; order Carnivora; family Ursidae; genus Ursus; species Ursus maritimus. The sequence continues at coordinate 29,808,907 of NW_024423453.1, forward strand.
TAAAGAGAAGGGCCATGGCTTGTTTTAGATTCTCAAAGAGATCCATGATTCCTAAAAGTTATTTTATCATAAGTTATCTTGCCATATGCATTTATGGACTAAAAAACTCTACAGTGAGTAAGGATTCAGTATGTACCATTTTTAAGATTGACAGTTTGGGAGTGCCTGGGCGGCTCAGTCAGTTAAGTGTCCAACTCCTGGTTTCGGCTCAGGTCATGATCTCTTGGTAGTGAGATCGAGCCCCAAGCTGAGCAAGCCCCAGTCGAGCTCTGCACTCAGAGCAGAATCAGCTTCAGATTCTCTCTCCCTCCCCACCCCACCCCCTCACACTCTTCCTCTCTTTCTAATAAATAAATAAATAAATAAATAAATAAATAAATAAATAAATAAAATCTTAAAAAAAAAACAAACCCTGATGGTTTGGTTTAGATTCATGTCTTCTGCATTTTACTTATTAAGTTATTCCTGGGCCAGACTCTCCTTGAGCTTGTTGATTCTTCACTCTGTGGTTTACCCTAGGTGACACACTGCTTCTGATTCTTAGCAGCCATTCCTAGAAGACTGTCAACTGATACCGTAGCTAGTATTTTCTTATGGATTAGACAAACAACTCTTTCCAAATAGCATTTATTAAGTACCCATATGTACATGATATCCTGCAAAATGAGTTTAAGTAGTTAACAATATCTATATTTTAGATAACATTTATGACAAGTGATTTCAAGGGCTTGGGTTTTTATTATCATTAGAGAATATGTAGTATCTTGAATACTTTGGAAATTTTTTTTTCAATTCTTATGGAACTTTGTAAGAGCTAATACATGATACGCATTTAGCATGTTTATGAAAAATTTACAATGGAGTTCTCAACTAAACTATATTACAACTTTACGTCAAATTTTATTTTGATTGATTCCTAAAGGAATATTCAGATTAACTAATTTATTCCCCTCTTACAATATAGCTTCTGCACTCTACTCACCAAAAAGTTCCTCAGAGGTCAACACTGAGCATTTAATTGCCAAACCCAGCCACCTCCTCTTAGTCTTCATCTGACTCTACTTCTCTGAACAAATAATATTATCAACCACCCCTTACTGAAATCCTTCCCTTCAGTTGATTTTCATGAGAATAAACTGTCTGGCTTTGTTTTTTTCCTATTTGTTTCTTTTCAGTTGATTTCATCCACTTCCACACAACCCTTAAATGCGGTGTTCTCCCAAAGTGTGATCGTTAACCACCTTCTCTCTTCATTCTTCACTCTCTCAAGAATAATATTCATTATCCATTCACTACCAGGGTTTTCAATATTATTTCTGTACTGATTCAAAAATCAGTATCTCCAGGCTTGACTTAAAATTTTTTTAGATCTAGGTTCTAATTTCCAGTTATATGGCAAACATCTTTATTTGGCTAACCCACTGGTACCTAAAGGTCTTTTATCTACAAATCTCCTTTGTTTTCTCTATCAATAACATTACCATCATTCCAGGCTAGAAATCTGAGTCACCTATGATCCTAGTTTAGGAACTCATCTATTATACTTTTTTTTTTTTTAAAGATTTTATCCATCCATTTGAGAGAGAGATAGCAAGAGAAAGCACGAGCCAGGGGCGGGGGGGTGGGTTAAGGGGCGCAGCGGCAGGGAGAGGGAGAAGCAGGCTCCTGCTGAGCAGGGAGCCCACCACAGGGCTGGATCCCCGGGTCCCGACCTGAGCCAGACACTCAACCACCTGAGCCACCCAGGAGCCCCTATTATACAATTTTTGAGGGAGATTTAAAACATACATGAAATTATAAAAAATAATGTAATAGTCACCTTCCTAACACCCAGAACCAACAACTGTTAACATTTCGTTATTTGTGCCTAAAAGTGTTTTTGCCCCTAAGAAATACCACATTACAACAGGGGAAGATAATCTTTGAATACTACCCCCAGTTTTCATTCACCATTCCATCTCTCCAAAGAAACCACTATCATAAGTTTTATGCATATTCTTCAATTTTTCACACTTTCGTGTTTTTGTGTATGTATATACTTACAAGTGTGTGTGTGTATCTCAGAATAATATATATACTATTATTTTTGCATGCTTTGGGTACATAAATGACGTTATTCTACATATGCCATTCTAAAATTTCCTTTTCTGCATTCAAGATTTACATTCTATCCATGTTGGTATAAATAAATATAGTTATGCTTTTTAGATGCTACACATTATTCCAGTGCATGAATGTACCCCACTTTATTCATCAAATTATCTACTGGTCGGCAAATAAATGTATTTCCACTTTTTACTTTTAGGAACAATGCTGCAAAAAATTCCTCTCCATGTTTTCTTAAACATGTATGCTACAGTGTCTCCACAGTATATAATAGAAATTTTTACATACAAATAGAATTTTTATATAATAGAATAAGTGCATTTTTAATTTTATATGTTACTCTCCAAAGTAGCTGTGCAAGTCCAAAATTCTACCAGTGATGTGTTAAGAGTATCCACTTTTCTCAAATTCTTGTCAGTACAAGATAAAATCAGACTTTAAAATTTCTGCCATCTGTTGGGTGACAAGAAAACCATCATTGTTGTATTAATTTGCATATCCTTAATAAGTGCTGAGGATACTTTTTCATATACTTACTGGCTATTAATATTTCCCTTATAAACTGCCTAGTCATATCCTTTGTCATTTTTCTATGATCCTTTTGTCTTATTCATGTGTAGAATGCTAACTTATTCTAGATAATAATTCAGGTATGTGTTGCAGATATCTTCTGCTAGCCTGCTGTTTGACTTAATTTGGTCGGTCTATTGCATCATTTATCCTACAAAAATTTTAGGTTTTGATGTAGTCAAATTAATATGTGTTTTACCTTACAATGTATGGTAAATAGTCCCTGGAATAAAAAGGAAATCATAGAGGAATTAAGAAATATTTAGAAATGAATTATAATTAAAATATATGTCAAATAGGTGTGACACAGCTAAATCAGAACTTAAGAGGTCAGGGGATGAAAAAGTTTAACAATAAACAAGCTAAGCATTCAATTCATAAAGATGGACAAATGAACAGAACAAAATTAAAGAAATAGAGGGGAAGAAATAATAAGGAATAGGAAAAATGAAATAGAGAACAATAATTTTTTTTTAAAGAGAGGGAGGCAGGCGAGGGAGAGAGAGAATCTTAAGCAGGCTCCACACCCAGCACAGAGCCCAATGCAGGCTGGATCTCACAACTCTGAGATCGTCAAGAGTCGGATGCTTAACCAACCAAGCCACCCAGGTGCCCTGAGAAGAATAATTTTTAAAAATAGTGCAGATTCAGAAAACCAAAAGATGATTTTGAAAAGATTAATAAAACAGACTTCGACAAGAGCTATCAAGAAAAGAAAGTGCAAATATAAAATAAAAGGGGAGAAATAACCACAGATACAATAGATATAAAAATAATCAGTATTATGAACAATTATATCTTAAGTAAGTTTAAATGTGGATGAAATGTATAATTATGTAAATTATATAAAGAAAAAAATGGGTAGTAAGTAATAAAGAAATTATATGTAGTCCAAAACCTCCTCTCCATATTACTTATGAAATGTCCTGAACTTAAAAGAAAACAAAGCAAAATGATGAGCAACATGTATTTTTAAATGCAAGGAGAGTTCAACATCTGAGAATCCATCAATTAACTGGCTACACTAATAGGCTAAAGGAGAAAAATTATGACCTATCAAAAAATGCAGAAAAAGCATCTGATAAGACTTCATACTTAAGTACAACTTAACACAAAAACAAAACCAAAGGCATAGATGAGAATTCTTTATATATACTAAAACCTACAACAAACATTAAACTTCAGGTTGAAACTTGAGATACACTCCCTTCAAGATTAGGAACAAAACAGGGATGCCAATTAGTATCACTGCTCTTCATCACATTGGAGTTCTTGACCAACATTATAAGAAAAGAAAAAGATGTAAGATAACCAGAAAGAAGAGAGAAGGACTAAGTTGTATCAGGTGAAGTCCTCCGAGACCAGTAAGCTCCCAGTTGATCCACAGATGACCACAAATAGGGAAGTAAGCCCAGCCCTCTCAGCAGACCCACACAGATAACCCGCAGTCTCAGGAAAATCAATAACTAGTTCTTGTTTCAAGCCAATAAATTGGGGGAGGGTTTATATGCAACAATAGCTGACACAAGTAAGGAGTGACGGGTATCCATTACTGGGCAACTATAAAGGTAAAATGTGATGGATATCAATCACGCAGTATTGTGCAGCAATTAGCAGCAACATATTAGATATATACAAAGCAATATGCATGGATATTAAGAGCACTAGTTACTAAAAAAGTAGGAAACAGTAAGATACATAGTGCCATTTATATAAATCTTAAATATATACAACAGCATATACATAACATGTTAAAAATATGCATTAATCAAATTAAATTTGATGCTTATGAGCAAGGGAGATGTGACTTTATAAATAAAGAGGATAGAAAGGAATAAATCAATTGAAAAAATAAGAGGGTGTGAAATAAGGATCTATACCTTTCTCTCTGTAAAAAGTCAACTATCTTAATATAATTTATTAAATAATCTGTCCTTTCCCACTGACTTATAAATCTATATCTATTACATACCAGGTAAAAATACATGCTTACTCTGTTCCTGGGGTCTCTATTCTATCCTAATAAACTATCTGTCTGTGGGCCAATAACACATTTGAAATTTTTCTAAGGCCATAGAATCATCCCTTACAGGCAGGAAGGCAAGCACCCTATACTTTGTTCTTTTGCAGAATTGTCCAGACTATTTTTGGATCTCTAAGAGTTTATCAAATTCCTCCAAAAACAAGTCCTCTTGAGATTTTGATTGGAATTGTACTGAATTTATAGATTAATTGGGGAAGAATCAACAGTTTTACCTTGTCCATCTTTCCATGTGTGTTTGTGGGTTAAAGATTAAAGGACTTAAATGGTTTGGGTCTACTTCCTCTTAAGTAAGTTGTATACCCCTTCACTTATTTATGCTCCTCAATAAAGTTAAATTCTTATTTTCATAAACGTATTATATATTATTATTGGATTTATTCCTAGATACCGGTTTAAGTTTTTTTACTATTATGAATGGGATCTTTTTTCATTTTTATTTTTTATTTTAAAATTTTTATTATTGAAGTATAGCTGACATACAATGTTACATTAGTCTCAGGTGTAAAACATAATGATTCAACAATTCTATATGTTACTCAGTGCTCACCAGGATAAGTGTCGTCATCATTTGTCACCAGATAATGTTTTTACGATATTATTGACTATATTTTCTGTGCTGTACTTACCATCCTCATGACTTCTTTATTTTATAACTGGAGATCTCTACCTTTTGATCTCCTTCACCTCCTTTGCCTATCCCCCCACCTCCCTCTCCTCTGGCAACCAACACTTTGTTCTCTGTATTTATGGATCTGTTTCTGGGTAGTGTTTGTTTTTTTTAGATTCTACATATAAAAGTAAAACCGTATGATATTTGTCTTTCTCTGTCTGACTTATTTCACTTAGCATATTAGACTCTCTTGGTCCGTCCATGCTGTCACAAATGGCAAGATTTGATTCTGTTTTTATGGCTGAGTAGTATTCCTGTGTGTGTGTGTGTGTGTGTGTGTGTGTGTGTGTACGTGCATGCGTGTGTGCACACCATATCTTCTTTATGATTTTCTGATTATTGTTCTTGTGTAAAGCAACCCTGATGAACCCTCTAGGCAGGTTTAAAATCTATATAGTTTCTTAAAATTTATGTGTTAATTAAACCACTTGTAAATACCAATTTTGTGTCTTCCCTTCTGATCTTCATACCTTTTATTTCTTTTTATTACTTGCATTTGCTAGAACCCCCAGAAATATGTTTATTAGTAAACATGATAGCTGGCATCCTGTTTCCCTATTAATCATATTTGCCACAAATTTTTAATATAGACACCTTATCAAGTCCCAATCCAGATTAAGAGTCTCAGAAGATGGTGAATTTTAACAAATGCTTTTTGGGTCTATTGGGATGATTATATGGTTTTCTCTTTTAATCTATTCATGTGGCAAATTATATTAACAGATTTTCTAATAGCCTTCTTTGCCTTCCTAGTATGTATTTAGTCATTATATGTTTTTTAACCAGTGCTAGATTTACTATTATTTATTTAGAATATTTGTAGCTATGATCATACATAAATTCAGCAAGAAACTTGCTCAGTCCATTTTAAAGTTAAGGTTTACTATCTCCATAAAATGAGTTGGAAAGCTTTCCCTCTTTTACTGTTTCCATAATAGGGCTTATGTGTCCCTTGAAATTTTAGTAATAGGCCTGGGTCTGATGGGTTTTATTTGAATGAGGGAATGCATATGTAAAATTAAAGAACTTAAAAGGTTGACTTGAACGTTTTCTATTTCTTCTTGAGTCAATTGTGCATGTATATATATATATACACACACACACTTACATATACATATATAATATATACATATATAATTTTAATTTTCCATAGGTCTTCAAATTCCTTGGCAACAGGTTGTTCATAGTATTTTCTTATGATTTTCAAACTCTATTCTATTGGTTATATTTTTTGTTCTTCACAGTGTTCATTTTTCTTTGATCCATTTTTACAGAGGTTCGTCCATTTTTTAAACTTTAAGGTTTTATTAATTATCTATTTTCTTTTCTATTTCATTAATGTTTACTTTTTTATCTTTATAATTTCTTTTCTTCTACTTAATTTGGATTTATTTTGTTGGTCCTTTATTACCATCTAGATGAACATATGCTCATTATAGCAATCTTTCATATTTTCCAATAAATGCATTTAAAGCTACTAAATTTTCCAGTGGGTTCTACTTAAATCACATCTCAAATTTTTATATGCAATGCTTTCATTGTTATTAGTTGCAAATATTTTCTAATTTTCATTTTCTCTTCCATCCATTAGTGAGCCAATATAAAGTATTTTGATTTTCACCTCATTGATTTCTAATTTTATTGTATTATGATGAAATGATATATTTTGAATGATACAGATTTCTGGACATTGTTGAAATTCCTCTATGACCTAGTACACAGTTAAAAGCTGACCTATATATAACCGAAAAAAGTGTACAGGGTTGTATTTTATTAGTTTAGGTACAATGTTTCATATATCTCTAGTTTATGAAGATTGTCAGTGCTGTGGTTCAATTCTTTGATCCCATTTTAATTTTTTAATCTGCTTCATTTTTCAATTTTGGCAGAGGTATGTTAACATCTCATTGTTTCGTAGGCATGTCCACTACTCATTGCAATTTTAAAAGTTTATGCTTTAAATGATATTTCAAAGCTATGTTGTTAGATGCATATAAGTTTATGATAATTATATTTTCTGGGTTGTTCCTTTTAGCAGTTTAAAGAGTCTCTGTCCCAATTAAAAATTCTTACCCTAAATTCTATTTTATTACACCAGCTTTCTTTGGTTAGTATTTTTCAGATGAATAAATTGATCTATCCTTTTTATATCATTTTGTTTTGTGTATCTTTTAAAAATAATACAGACTCATGTTAAGATCACAATAGATTATTTTAATATAATTTCTGGTGTTTTGAACTTATTTCTACTATCTTGATTTATGATTCGTGTTTCCATTTTTTTTCTCCTCTGTTGCCTTTTGTTGGATTGGCCAAGTTTAGTTTATTCCCTACCCCCAACTTAGTATTTTGGAAGCTATCCCTTCTATTTCTATTATTTAAGTATGTTCTAGTTGCTTAAAATAAATGTCCTTTTCACTTCTCATCTTCTCCAGATCACATTTCACACAGTTCCTAACTATTTTATTCAAGGGCCACCACAATCTGGTTCCACTCTATCTTTCTAGCCTTACCTCTCTCTACCATATGCCTCTACAAAGCCTAATCTCTAGTTAAACTATATTGCTTGTCAATCTCTAAATAAAATAGAAAGTTCCTGGCATTCTGTCCTGGTTCATGACATCTTCTCATTCACTCACTCATTCAATCAACAAATAATTTACCGAAAACTTATTTGGTGCCTAGCTCTAGCTAATACCAGTACATGCAAAGGATAAGGTCTTTGGTTTTATGAAGCATCATCTGGAAACATTAAATAAACATAAATAGAATAGAATAGAACATCATGAATACATGAATTCAGGTAAGTTAACTGGTGGTAACTGGCTCCCATCTTCCACTCTACCCTCAAACAACCATCACTGGAATACACAACTACCCACCAGGTGGCACCAAACCACAGCCGGACCTTAGACTGACTCGGATGTCTTAGTCTGAGTCCTGGAACCCCTTCGACACACATCTTCCTCCGTACACCTTGTCTTGGGTCATTTTATTAAACTCACAATAATGCCATATTTTATGTGATCTGAGGTTTTTGGAATTATTTACCACCTCATGGTGGGAGTTTAATATATCACAAGTTGTAGGTGCTAACAAAAAAAGAAAAATGGGGGGCTAAGACAAAATAACAGAACAGTCCTAATTGAGATTGATGAGTATCAGCTAAAGGCAATCTCTCTGAGAAAGTGACATTTAAACTGAGATCTAAAGGATGACCAGGAGTAAGAAACTGAAAAACCGGAAAGCAAACAGTATATGTAAGCACCCTGTGAAGGTAAAGTTTGGATTCATGGAAATGCAAAACGACAACAGTGTGTGTGTGTGTGTGTGTGTGTGTGTGTGTGTGTGTGTACTGGGGTGAGAGGGGTGCTATATAATTCATCAGAGTATAATGCTTCAGAGATTGGACCCTGGAGCCCTACTTACTATCTGAATTTAAATCCTTGCGCCACCACTTAAATAGCTATCTAGTCTTGGAAAAGTTATTCAGCCCAGGGTTGTTAAGAATATTAAAATATTAATATGTGAAGCCCTAAGAACTATTCCTGGCAATATAGTAAAGAGATTTTAAATGTTAGGATTTTGTTCTTGTTGCTATTATTGTTATTGTTTCTAGATGAGTGAGAGGAGCCAAATTATTCAATGTCTTGAAGGCCATGTTAAAAATTCTGAATATTATCCTAAGTGCAATTAGAACCCACTGAAAGGTTTTAGGGAAGGGAGTATAATGATTAAATTTATAAGTACATTTTTTAAAATCACTTTGGTTACTATGTAAAGCATAGATTGCTTAGAGTGAAAGGGAGAAAGGCCAAAAATGAAAACGAGAAGTTAGAAGGCCAATGGCCATGACAGTTACTCATATAATAAAAAATAAGTACAGATTGGTCGAGGCTATTAGCAATGAAGATGGAAAGAAACTGGTAGATTCAAGATATATTTTGGAGGCAAACTGACATGATTTGGTATTGAACTAGGAGGTAACGGAGAAGGTATAAATGATGACTTCACCACCAGAAAATCCTTCACTACTGGACAAAGATTCTTTGTCTACCAAACTTTAGTTAGGCTCCTGAACCTTCTCGTAGGTCCATCTGTGTACTTCCTTGTAAAATTCCATTTTAGCAAGAACTCTAAGTCAGTTTAGCTAGTCAGTTCAGAATCCCCCATCCTCTGTATCTGATCACTCTCCATATTTGAGAGGTTCCTCATCCCCTCCCACCCCCAGCTGATGTGTGATCATCCTGGCCTGTCTTCAGCAAGAATCTGTTTAGCCAAAGCCCCCAACCCTCCAGTTCTTGATATTTCCTCTCAGTAGTTTTCCATCCACTGACCCCCATCCTACTCCTTGGCTATAAATTCCCACTTGATTATACTGTATTCAGAGCTGAGCCCACTCTCTCTCCCTCACTGCAAAACCCCATCACAGTGGTCTCTATCCCTATCATAATAGCTCTCCCTTGAATTTAGTCTTCCTTACAGTGCTTTAACAAGTGTCATTGAATTTTTTTTTTCTGTAACACTTTTCAAATGAAATTTTATTCTCCCAGGCTCAGCTAAACCATGAACTTTCCATTAAATAACTAACAGCTCCCTCCCCTCATTCTCACAACACTGATTTTTTTGACCCTTAGGTTATAAAAAGTCATTTTCTTACATATTTTCCCAATAAAGACCAAGCTCCTTTACAGTTACGGTCATATCTAATTTCTTGTTCTAGCCCCCCCACACACACACACACAAATGCTCTGCGTACCACAGGCAGTCTCAGGTAACCCCACAAATGGTCTCAGAGCCAGGGCAACTCCTCATGCTCTTTTACTTCCTTCCTTTAAGAAGTGTAAGAATTCAGCCCGCTTTCTGATCCTTTCAGCTATTCATTCTATCTTTTGGAATTTTGTTTCCCCTAAGACTAGTTGCAGAATTAAACTAATCTCTCATTAACTTCCCCATTTCTTGGGACCCCCCAAAACAAGTATACAGGGAGTCTTTCTGTTAAAGTGCTTGCTATTAATTACTATTGAAAAACAGAAGGTGACAAAATTAATGTAGGACTTTATGTTCTTTGTGGTTTCAAATCTATAGTTTCTGACTCCCTTTGTGAGATGGCAAGCTGAACGCACTGGCTTCTACCCTTGACTTTTACTCCCAAGGATGAGTTTCCCAAACGTTCTTTCTTTTTTTGTGAAGGCCTCTCCTCCCAGAATATAGGACTGCAGACATATACATATAACCCATATATACAACCCAGACATAATAATTGGTGTCTTCTTGTCTCAAGTAGATAACTGGCACTTCTGAGTGTCTCCTAAATAGGCATATAATGGTAGCAAAGAAATTAAAAACAAATGTGATTCTGCCAACCTCATTTTTTTCAAACTAAATAGCTAAAACTTAATGTTGTAAGTCCAAATAGATGTTAACTGTAGAACAATGTCTCTAGAAAAGAAAGAAAAAAAAAAGGATTTTCAAGTTTGTTCAAGAAAGCAAATGTCAGAAAGAAATCAGCACCTTTCGATTTCTTTTTCCTCTTGGACCAAATCCTTGATTTCCTCTTGAAAAGAATTTTTTCATTCTAACTTATTATTCTAAATATTTATTTTCTAAGAATTAAGTAGCAGGAAAAAAGGTGATAAAGAAGAAAAAGGATTCAGATTTTCCTACAAGTCTTGTCAAATGTCATGCACAATAAGAAGTACCTTCTTGCTAACCAAGTTAGAGACATAGCTTTTTTTTTTTCCTGATGTAAAACTTTCTAGAATGATCTTTTGCAAGGTCATCTAGTAATAAGAAAATGTCTCCCAAGTTCTGGCTAACAAAGAATTCATTTTGTTCAAATATGTTCTTAAAAATTAAGTAATAATAGGGGCGCCTGGGTGGCACAGCGGTTAAGCGTCTGCCTTCGTCTCAGGGCGTGATCCTGGCCTTATGGGATCGAGCCCCACATCAGGCTCCTCCGCTATGAGCCTGCTTCTTCCTCTCCCACTCCCCCTGCTTGTGTTCCCTCTCTCGCTGGCTGTCTCTGTCTCTGTCGAATAAATAAATAAAATCTTTTAAAAAAAATTAAGTAATAATACTAAAATAATAAATAAGTTATCCTGGAGGATAACTACCTATTATCACCACCCTCTAATATAAAACATATGAAAAATATTTTCAGATAATTTAAAATTGCTCATTCAAGTAGCATAGTATCTTGGCTGATTTACAAAGTGAAAAGAGGGACACCTGGGTGGCTCAGTCGGTTAGGCAACCAACTCTTGGTTTCAGCTGAGGTCATGATTTCATGGGTAGTGAGATCAAGCCCCGCATGGGGCGCCTCGCTCAGCAGGGAATCTGCTTGAAAGATTCCCTCCCCCTCTACCTCCCCCACACTCACGCAAGCTCTCTCTCTCTCTCAAATAAATAAATAAATAAGCCTTTAAAAAACAAAGTGAAAAGAAATCAAACATCTAATTATGATCAAACACTGACTTTAACTAGGAGAATATGGGTTATCTGTTATAAAAACTGGCACTCTGTCTTAATAATGCCTAAGTGAAAGAGAGGAAATGGGTGACATTCTTTCTTCCCTGATACACTAAACAAAAAAAATTATAGAAACATAAAAAATTTTAAAAATAACAAGTAGTCCTATCTCATTTCCTAATCCCACTCCCAAGTTGTAACTAGGCACTGCAAACAGGTTGTGTTTCTTGCATTGTCCCAATTTTTTTGTGAATGGGAAAAAGAAGTCACTCATGAGTTTCATGGTACCATTTCCACACATAAAAAAATTAAAACGGTGACATTTAGAAATGCTGAATTCCATTTGACTTGTTCTTCTGCCCTTAAACCCAGAGACCGTAACTGTCAACTATACCCTTATGATGAAATTTAAAATGACCTACCACGTGGCAATAATGCAATCTGTAACTTTTAAATTAGCTACCATACTTGGCAATTCTTTGCCTTTCTCACCTTTCCCCAACCCTCCTACTACATAGTATTATTTCCTTGAATGCTTGTTTTTCTCAACCTACTTGGTAAGCTTCTTTGAGGCCAGGCCCCATGTTTTATTCAACTTTGAATCACTTATTCCCTAGGAGCCATGACGCTGTTTGTAAATAATAAGTACTTTGTACATGATAAATATTAAGTTTACCAGTATCTCAACTGTACTCAATACCTCTCACGTGAAGGAAGAAGAGGGAGAATTTATCTGCTGCTTCAAATGTTTGAAAAGAAATGGTCTTAGCTTAACTGCAAATATTAACTCTAAAGAACAATTTCAGGAGGTGTAATTTATGTGATCTGATCTGTGACAGAGCAATTTTACAATTTGGCAAATTTATATGCTTTCTCTGCTAGATTCTAAGCACTACGAATGTAGGTATGTCGCCTGTCTTGTCTACTCCTCTAGCCCAGGCCTAAAATAGTGCTTGGCATATAGTAGATGCTCAGTGAATATTTATTGATGAATTAATTAACAGTAATTCATTACATCATCTCATACAAACCTAAAAGAATTTTAGTATCTTTCCACCCCCAATAACAATCTTTTATGATGGATATAACACAATATTATAAGAAGCTACTGTATTAACCGGGTTTCATGATGGCAGAAGCTCTGTGCTATCATTCCCAGTAGTCTAGGTAATGGTTCTCAAAGTATGATCCATGGGCCAACAGCATCAGCATCACCTGGGGACTTGTTAAAGATGTGAATTCTCAAGTCCCAGCCCAGATCCACTGGATCAGGAATTCTGGAGGTAAGGCTAGCAATCTGTATTTTAACAAGTGCTCCAGATGATTCTGATACATGGTCAAGTTTGAGAATCAGTGACCACAGAAATTTTTGTCATGGAAAAAGAGGGATCTCAAAACACAAACAGGTCATAAAATATTAAATGAGGCTTTAAAGAAATATAATAAATGTTCAAATATTAGAGTGTCTTAGGATAAATTATATTAGGTCAATCAATTAAGGGACATAAAAAATTACCACTACATAGTTGAGGGCCTTTTTTTTTTCCTTAGCAGGGATCATAAAAGTGTATTAAATAAGCAACACTGAAAATGGCTTTCAGATCCCTACTATGAGTTATTAGGAAAAAAAAGAACAGCAGCAGGGCAGAATATAGAGCAGGAAAGTATGAGAAATAGGTGAATGACAGTTAAAATAATATATGGATGAGAGCTCGAAAAATTGTTTTTTAGATTGTAACTGAAATTAATTCTAAATAAAGACACAAATCACAGTAGTTTTGTCAGTATCTATGACTTCATAACCAATAGAAATCATAAATATTTTCATATTATAGTTGTTACAGATACCACAAAATATAATTTATGGTCATCACTACTTTGAAATTATAGGCATAAATTAGCCACTAGCTCTCATTATTTAATGTATTATTAAAGAAGCATATGCATTAAGACATCACAATTAAAAATAGTCTAAAAGCTATGTTTCAATGTATTTGGTTCTTTGTAATCCTATTGTATTTCATATATTTTAAAAAATTGTTGTGAGAGGGCCCATAGGCTGAATTCACCAATGATCAAAGAGGCCCATGACACAAAAAGATGAAAAAGCACTACAAAAGTTAACAGCTGTGTTGAAAATGTTCTTGACCTCCTTTAAACGATGCCCTTTCATGAACCTAAGAAAACTCATAGGCCTCTTTCCCAGTTTACAAAAGGGCATGGAGGATGCATAAGGGACAATGACTCCTCCTGAAACAGAATTGTACCAAGGCACCAGGTTTGAATTCTGAAAAGAAAGGCTAGCCGTGCAACTACCTTAATCTCTATAATTTTTAGCTTAGTTTGGGCAACGGGCATACCTATAGCTCAGATCTATTGAGACAGACAATTTAGTGGAAGGTGAATAAAAATAGTTAACTACCTATTAGGGAGCTCTGAATGAGAAGCTAAGGAGTTCAGACTTTATTTTAGGTAACGCTTTGCTTGTCTTGTTCTACTTTTCATTTACAGTACTATTTGGGAAACAACTAAATTTGTTAAGAAACATACTTTGTTTAAAGGGGCGCCTGGGTGGCACAGCGGTTAAGCGTCTGCCTTCGGCTCAGGGCGTGATCCCGGCGTTATGGGATCGAGCCCCACATCAGGCTCCTCCGCTATGAGCCTGCTTCTTCCTCTCCCACTCCCCCTGCTTGTGTTCCCTCTCTCACTGGCTGTCTCTATCTCTGTCAAATAAATACATAAAATCTTCAAAAAAAAAAAAAAAGAAACATACTTTGTTTAAAACTCTTAAAAGGCTTCCCATCGTCCTTTAGATAAGGCCCAATAAACAGACACAAACCTTACAAAGTCCTCAGCAATAAGACTTTTTTACCTCTTTAGCTTCATTTTTATCCCCTTTTCTTTTCATAATCCATATTCTAGCCATACTGAAGTCCCTTCTACAATTCAAATAGGCCCTGTTCTCCTTCCTCCAGACTTCCAACCCTGATATACTCTGCTTGGCTAATTACTTCAAACCCTCTAAATCTGTTCAAATGTTACTTCCTCAGGGAGGCCTTCTCTGCCCTCCCAGGCATTCCCCAGCTGTATACTCCCTAAACCTTTCATTAATCCTATCATAATGCTCATCACATTTGATTATAATAACGTGTTTAATTGTTCATTTCTTCACATAGCTGAAAGCCTGGTGAAAACAAAGACAGGGTCTTGTTTACCCCAAGACAGCGGGCTCGGAGCCTGACATGCTGCAGCCCTCAGTAAGAGCTGGTACAGGATGAATGGATAGATAATTTGCCTAGACATATGTTCTAAGCATTCTTACATTTAAGAACCTTCAGCTATCCCTACTTGGCAACACTTATAGCCTTATGTGCTCATTTAAAATTCTATATAATTCATATTTAGCCCCCTTCTCTGTCTAAATGATTAAAAATTTGGGGGGCCTGGGTGGCTCAGTAGGTTGGATATCTGCCTTTGGCTCAGGTCTTGATCCCAGGGTGCTGGGATCGAGTCCTACGACCGGATCCTTGCTCAGCGGAGAGCCTGCTTCTCCCTCTGCCTGCCTCTCCTCCTGCTTCTGCTCTCTCTGTCAAATAAGTAAATAAAAATCTTTTTAAAAAATAAACGAATAAAAATGTATTACTTAGACACATTGTTATATAGTGAAATTGAAAGTTAACTAGTGTTTTAAAAACTAAAAAGTCTGGGGCGCCTGGGTGGCTCAGTTAGTTGAGCAACCAACACTTGATTTCGGCTCAGGTCCTGATTTCAGGGTCATGAGATTGAGATTCTCTTTTCTCTCCCTCTCCCTCTGCCCCTCCCCCTGCTCGCATGAGAGCTCGCTCTCTCTCTCAAATAAATAAAATCTTTTTAAAAATAAAAATTAGAAATCTGAGTGCAAAGGAATGAGTGCTACTAGTTTCCAAAAGCAAATACCCTTTATTGATCTGTTCTCTAGATATACTTATTTTTCCTTATATATAAAACATGATTCTTAAAGCATACAAATACCATTTAAAATCATTCCTTTTCGTTTCTGCTGTATTAACTGACAGGGTAGTTCTTTACTTTTGGCCACTATCTTTTTCCTTCACATAACAATCTGTAAAACATATATTCAAGTGCACTAAAAATCAGTGGCTATTTTAAAGATTCCTTAAAGGATTCTGTTTCAGAATTATAGTTTAGAAAGCAGAAGCTTCATTTCATTTTCTTTTGGAACACAAAAATCTGACTGAAAAGTAACAGTTATGATAAACTCTATTGATTGAAGTAATGTGTCATATTAAAACACATTTTCATCTTCTATACTCTTCATAATTTAATACCTTATAGTTATTTTGTATACTTTCAAACAATACAGTTAAATGATTTTTCACTTAAATACCTTCTACTAAAAGACTATAAAGAACTTAGAGACCTTACTCAGCATATATATGGAATTCTACAACGATAACTCACCTCCATTTTTTATAAACCTGATATTTTAATGTCCAATTCCCAGCAAATAGGAATTTCAGGAAGATTCATAATTGCATGACACCATATTTCATTAATTCTAAGATGTACTTTTTTTCACATTTTAACATCTCTGAAATCAGGATGTATTATACAATTGATGGTATCCTAAAATTTATAATTGACAGCATTTATTACTTTTAGTGGTCTACAAAAATGCTTCTTACAATAGATGGTGTCTTAGGCTAAATGAAATATAGTTATTAAAATATTAAAAACTTTTATCTAATAATGCCTTCTAACTCATCTAAATCACGGAACAATTATAATTCAAACAGTTCTAGAATCAAAACTAAATGAACTTAAGATTCACGTTTTACCTTTTTAGAAAACTAGTGACTGGGCTAAACTAAAAAAAATAGATAATTAAAAGAAAACACTTCTTTAAAAAAAATGTAGGAAAAAGTCTAGATTTAAGAAGCAGCAATAACAGAAATGGGGGGGGAAGACTTGAAGATGTTCAGTCAGTAGTAGCTTCCAAGGAAGTGGAGGCATGAAATAGCCCTAGAGCTTAATCTATAAAAAGAAACAAACATTAGGAACATGGCAGGGTTAGCAGAGATAACAAACTATTTAGGAGGAAAGATACTGCTGTATTATTTCTCCCTTCTTAAGGAGGAATCGTCACCCTTTAAAAAAAATATGGTATAGGTAGTTGAAATAATTGTAATTAAACGTAAAATTGTAAACATTCTTAGTAAATTAAAAACCAACCTACCAGCATTGTCTTCCTTCTGGCTCAATCTGTTTCACCTTCAGGTAATCCTAGGATAGGGGCTCCTTTTCAGATCCCCAGTTTTTCATGTCGATCTTCTACCTCCCTGTGGCAACAATATTTTCTAATTAAAAGAGTCCTTTTGTGCCACAGGGAGGATTTCTGACGGTATAACAAATACAAAAGTTATCACAGCTCATAATGAAGTCAACTTAGTCTTCAGATTTTTCAAGAAAGAAATTAGTCTTCAGATTTTTCAAGAAAGAAATTTGGCTCCTGAACTTATTTTTCAAGACAGAAATCTGGTTTTATTTTTTTTTTAATTGCATTTTAAAAAGCTAAACTTTCATTTACTTAAAAAAAAAAAAAGCAGTGCTTTCTTGAATTATGTAAAAATTCTTATCATTTGTCTATCTTTTCAACTAATCTCTAAACACAATTTTGTTGATCACAAAAAGAAGCTAAGTTTTCTTGATCATTTCTTTAACTATTAACACCAAATTTTTATGTTTTGATACCCGGTTAAAAAACAAAGTCCTGCTCCTAATGATCAGAAGAGAGAAGTAGGAAGCTATCAGATTGCTTTCAGCCAATGTCTGTTAGTAAAGCTTAATAAATTTACTTGTATTACATAACATAATGTTAATTTTGCTTAAAATGTATATTTTAAAAAGGCCAGCAAGAAATATAAAAAGCAATACTTGCTGTTCCCTTGCTGGTAAGGGATTATGAGTGATTGTCATTGTTAATTTTTCTTTGTAATACTTCCCAATTTCTCCAATGAGCATGTGCTGATTTAGAAGAAAAAAAATCAAATTAATTTAGGTTTAAGCACGAATGATTAAGACCTACTGTGACTTTAAGATGAAGTTAATCTAATATGATAACATTATGGTTATGATATATTTTGGATGGCCATATTTATGTTTTTGGATGACTACCTTTTTATATTTTAAATAACCCTAACGTATTCAATGCTTAGCATATTAATAAAAAAGAAAATATATTTAAGATTTTACATAGATGGTTCTTGATTATACTGCAACACTGAGGCAAAACTCAATTTATTTCAATTTGTATTTCCTATCAGTTATGTGTTAAACACTATATTATACACTATATTCAACAAAATTAAAAAGTATGGTCCCTGTCTTCGAGAGACTTACATATCCACTTAGAAAACAAAAGGAGTACATATACACACAAGAACAGTGTAAGAAAGTACGTGATCAAGTGCTTTAGTCCAGATGGTCTAATAGAGGATCAGGAAAGGGAGTGTTTAACGTAGGCCATAATCCCTGTGGAAAGTTTCGTGTAGTAGGGCCTTTAAAAAATGGATAATGCCTAATCACAGTTTTAACAGAAAACTGTATTTAAGCAAAAGCTCAGAAGCATAAATAGCACAGTCCAAGCAAGGGGCAATAAGGAAAGCAGCTAGAATACAATGTTTCAGTAGATACGAAGGGCAGATTAGGAAGGATCTACTTCTGGATGATTCCATGAGTCACTGAATTTGGCAGAGGAGTGGCTTTTGACATCTGATAAACAAAGAGCTTCAGGAGAATGATAAATGTAGGTGCCAAAGCACAGTAAGTTAAGGAAGGAATGACAAGGAAAAAGTACAGACTGAAGGTATAGAGAATTTGTTTTTTTCCCCAATGGAAATGAAAAGAAAGAGAAAAATACAACAGAGAAGTAAACAAATATTCTGTTTTAACGTATAAAAGACCTTCTCCATATTTGAAGGCATAAGGAAAGGTCCTAATGAAGTTAAGGGAATACTTATGGAGCACTTACTGCATCACAAGCACTTGCTTTTACATATTTATTTTATGTAGTCCTCACGACCTTGAATTACTAGTTTATGACAGTGAAACAGACTCTCAAAAAGTTAAACACTGACAGGAAAGTAATAAAGTAGGAATCTGAAATCATGACTAACCATCAATATTCTTCCCTTTTCTACTAAAGAAAAGTATTTAAAAGGCTTTAAAAAGAAAAAATATTAACCTCAGGAATAGGATTTTCTATCATATTTGACCACTCTTGGCTCTTCTTCATGTTCCCCAAAATGTAAACATTCCTTAAGGTTAATTCCTTAATTCTATGTCTTTTGTTCTTAATCATCAAGAGTCAAACACAGAATTTATATATCTTCTCCCTTAGAGAAATCTCTCAAATACCTTTCCTTTTGCAGAGTCCATTTATTACCATGGCATCAATGACTATGATTTCCAAAACAGTTTCTCCTTGACCTTTCTTTACTAAGCTTCAGTTGTACTAGATAGCTTCCATTTGCCTCTCCAGATCTATTCCCCACCTTTCTTAATGCTGCTCTCTGTCCCAGAAGGCTACCTTCAACAGGACTCCTATTGCTTTAAATTGCATGGGGTCAATGGAGAGCCTAGGCAGGGGATTAGAGGGGAAAAGGAGAAGAAAATCAGAGTCATTCCCAGGCTCCCTTTCTGTGGCATTACCCTCAAGCCAGCTGCATCCTTTGATCAAAGGTCCCAGATTCTCCCAAGGTGACCCTCTCTCCAGTGCTCTCTTCTGGGTTCCAGCAACCATTCCATCCCTTTGGGCCTCCGGACGAAGGACAGACAGCTCTGCTACTGCCACCTCAGCACTACTGCTCTATTTCTTATGGTCACCCTACACTTGCCCATATATTTATAACTAGTCATTTTGTAAAACATTTTTAAATGATCCTGATTTGAGTATGACATCACCTTTGTGATGGGACCCTGGCTATATATTTGTTCATCTTTAAATACCTAAATATTTCTCTCCTCAGATGCTCTCCTTCAACTCAAAATCAACACACCTACTACCAAACTTACCTGCTTCCCAAAATAGTCTTGTCTTCCTCAAATCCCTATATGATACTATGGCCATCACTAAAGGTCAAAAAACTGAGTAGTATCTTACCCTAACTATGCCTCTCCCCCTAATTTGTCATGTCAAGTATTGTTAGCGCATATGGAGTAGTTTTGCTTATACAAGCCCCTTCTGTTCCTATCGCTTCTACTTTGTTTTGCTCAAGTTATCTCTTAACTCACACTACACAGCTAGTCTTCCTGCTTCATCCCTTCCCCTACCATCATCTGCCATCTCCTGAGATACTACTTACACAGTACTTTCTACTCAAAAATTCCAAGTCTTTCTGCTTCTTATATGCCTAATCACTAACTCTTGGGTTCATATCGTAATCTAGTCACAACTCTTAATGGAACCCCCTGTCATGGTCCCATTTACTCAGTATATTCTAAACATGCCTTGAACTTCCATATTCCACCCATTAGTAATTATATTTCCCTCAGCCTACAGTGCCTTTCACTTACCTCCTATCTGCCCATCCAAATCCTACTATCTGTCCTACTTCCTTACTTTCTCTAAACATTCCCTAATTCTGTAAATTGAACTTTCTTCTGAAAATTTCTTTGAATTTGTAAGTAGCACCCAACTGATTCTATACTGCTTCGTATTTTCAATATAATATATAGTATATAAAAGTAAATTATTAACCCCTTTAGGGAAAGAGAAATGCAAACTATTTACTGACATATTATCATAAATTAAAGTGGAAGTTTGAGAGTATAAATATAGTAAGGTGCAAGATGAAGAAGCAGATCCTAAGCAGCTCAATCTTCTCAGCTAAGCCTTAAAAGATTCCTATCAGAACTTATCTATTACTGATTGCATTGGTAGAAACTTACTACTTTTTAAATGGTAATCTCTAATAACCTTTTAAAATTAGTATGTACTTTATACATATGTATGTATATAATTTTTTAAGAGGGAACATAAAAACTGCATTTTCAAATCTAAGTAGGGAATCCCAGAGACTCCTTTCCATCCCCAACTCACCACCTCAGTCTATCTAGCAGGCCTTCGGAGCTGGTGGGGTCTGCAGCCACTGGCAAAGCTATTTCCAGCCTGTCAGTCAAGAACACCCTTCATTCATACTTCATTACTATTCCTCAGAGACTCTTTACAATTACTGATCTCCAGTTATCATCAAAAAGCAATTTATTTTTTTAAAGCAATTTATAGGTTTAGATGAATATACTTAAAGTCTCAAACCTATTTGGTTTTTCCTATAAAATTTGAGAGGATTACTATTACTCATAAGCTCTGTGAGGAAAATGTAGATTTTCTTTGTCTATAAAAAGGTGAAGCAAAATCCTACGTTTACTACTAACAAAATGAGAAATCATTTTATACATAAAATAAGTAAGATGGCTAAATATACATCACTATATAATTTTAATACTCCTGCCTGGATTTTATCATGAACATTGTTTCTGGTATAGACATATACATATGGGTTTATAGGAATAAAAAAAGAAAAACTTCAATGTAAACATGCAGAGAATTGATATGACAGGTCAATAAATATAATTATGAACATTTTTTAGACTAATATAATCTAAGATATAATGTAGGAGGCATTCCAGGAAGCATTTCCTAGGTATACAAAAGGAAATCTTGTTCTATATAGATCTCATTTTCCACCAATTCACCAAATAAAAACCGTTGTGGACATCTTATACATGTTCCTTTCCTTTTTTTTCCAGTCAGCTTCTTCTCCAAAGCCTATATGTATCTGGAATTTAAGTTAAAAATGTATAGCACCACAAGAAAGGAACCTGATCCTAATCCGCTACCTAGAAAGAAACATACATCAAGATAAGTCATAACAACAGTCATCCATCTGTATATGTTCTAGATGCATTTTATTCTTTATGGGGTGCCTGGCTGGCTCAATTGGTAGAGCACGGGACTCTTGATCTTGGGGTCATAAAATTAAGTTCAGATTAACTGATTCTAAACTAGTCTATATATATATTAACAATCCTTATAAAGTTACATTAAAAACCCATGAGCCATAGTATTTTCAAATAACTCAGTATATTGTAGTTTCAATTTCCACATGCCTTACGATGAATAAATGGGAGTGTTTTAAACTGTTCTGATTATAGATGTGTGAGATGTATGACCCAGCAGATTTCTGTCTGAATTTGGCATTGCCTTTAAAAGAGTTATAAATGAATTCTAAGTTTTACAGTGTTATTCTTTATTTTTAAAAGTAATAAAGCAGAATGGAATTAAAAATGTTTGAGATGAACTTCTCAGGTATTTTAGACTATTTTAGAATAATGTAAGTTTTATTTACTAACATTTCCTTTTAGTGGTAAAGAAAAACCAATCTAAAAAATATTAACTACTCAAAAACCATTTTCAAAATATCACAAAAGTAACTGTTCTTTTAGCCAGACTCTGTATATCCTCTTTTTCAATACTACAATCATTCCTATCTCTGCCCTGCAAATGATTATCATCAGCCTCAGAATTCAAGGTAACTAGGAAAATAAATAAAATCCCTTGAACAGATTATATTTGCTTCCTATTTGGAATTATTACCTGAGTAACTTAAATTAATGAAGCACTGATCACCAATTATACAACCTATTGGCTGATCTGCTCTGGTATTTTAATGTTGTAAGTACGCACCATTTTCTACTAATGGGTATTTGGTACTGTAGTTTTCATACTTTACAAAGTTTCCCATTTGCTACCAAAATCATAGTCTTCCTTATTTTTTTTTGACCAAAACATTTTCCAGAAATTTCAAACACGTTCTTTTTTTCATTCAACTTAAGCTATCATACCTTTTTTCATGTGCTATTAGTTTTCTGTTTCGTTACACCCTAGTTACACTCCTATAATAAAATCAGTTACAATATCATCCTGCATAATACTTTTAACTGTTCTTTCTAATCTTTTCCTCAAGAAGAAAATTCATGTCTGCCATGACGCTTCTAGCTTCAGACTGGAAAACTCTCCAAAACCCTCAAAAAAACACACATGTATCTTCCTGCCACTTGCATTACCTACTGTAAATCAAGTACCACTCCAGTCCAGTCATGAAGCCTATATAAAGTGTTTAGCTGCCTATTTTGAGAAAATGAATTATCACTTCACATGGGGTTTGCTGGCACTGTTGTCATCATTGCTCTGCAGAGCAAGGTAATTTTAATCCCTCAGCTCAATAAAAAATAAAACTGGGGGGGTGCCTACGTGGCTCAGCCATTAAGTGTCTGCCTTCGGCTCAGGTCATGATCCCAGGGTCCTGGGATCGAGCCCTGCATCCGGCTCCCTGCTCAGTGGGAAGCCTGCTTCTCCCTGTCACACTCCCCTTGCCTGTGTTCCCTCTCTCGCTGTCTCTCTCTGTCAAATAAATAAATAAAATTAAAAAAAAAAAACTGGAGGAAAAAAATAAAAATAAAACTGGAGGAAGAACAGCGGTAAGCTAGAAGAAGCTAGTAGTCTGAGGGAGTGCTACTGGGCTTCAACAAGCAGAAAAACATCAAATATTCGACATTTTTAATCATGGGACTTTGCTACATTTATAGAAACTTATCTAAATACATAAGAGTGATGGGGCACCTGGGTGGCTCAGTCGGTTAAGTGTCCAACTATTGATCTCATCTCAGGTCTTGATCTCATGGTCGTGAGTTCAAGCGCCATGTTCAAGTGCCATACATACATACATACATACATACATACATAAATACTTAAGAGTGTTTATTAGAATTGTCTGCCAAGTATAAGGATTCTTTTTCTCCAGTAAGAGCTAAAGATAAATTTTAATGTTTATTATTACAAAATAGTCACTACAACCTTTCTGGTAAAATACTCTATTTTCTTTATGGTCAGTGGCAAAAATGAAAAGGTTTCCAAGAATTACATATATTAATCTCCAATTAAACATATAATTATCTCACCACAGACAGACTGAAATACCAAAATTTCTCAGAAGACAAAAAGGGAAGAAGACTCTAACAGACTGCTACAAAGATGCTTCTGACTGAAGAGAAAAGGAATCCCACTGCTCCACCAATACTGATTCAAAGAAACTCTTAATCTGTCATAGAAGGAGAACACTGTATCTATTTTTGAATTAAAAAGTTACCCTCATATACTAGCCTATGGACTTCTATAAATAGTCAATATTCACACTCTCAGAAAAAAAATGATAATTTTATTATTATGGGCCTGTAATCTTGTCCTTAGGGTCCATGATATGAGACCTGCTATACTTCAACGAACTGTAATGTAGAACTTTATATAAACTCCCTTAAATAAGAGATGTTTAACTGGTTTCCAAGAAAAAAGAGGTTCTTTGGTATAGCACTCATTTCGCAACAGTAATACTGACACTTATAAAATAAGAAGTTGTAAATAATGAACATTTTATGAGAGGTCTACCTGTTTCCACATTCTCGGTCTCAACTTCTTGTTCTTCTGCCACATCTTGCATCATGTAAGTCTCATCATCATAAACGAGAACTTGGGCTGCGTAGCCCTGCTCTAATCTGGCACTGGGAACTGGCTCCACAATCACTGCTGGGTATTCAGAAACCTTTTCACTTTCCTACAAGAGCAAATTTAGAAAACAATCAACCTTTTTATTCACAAATTCTGGATTTACTTATAAATACTTGAGTTCACATAGTCTCAAGGGGGCTACACAATGAGTTTCATGCATTATAATTATGAATGTAAAAACCAAAACGAGATGAAAAGGGAACTTTAATAATCTTTTCAAGTCTCAGGAGGTAAGACACAGATTAAACATTTTAAATAAGCAGGGTTTTAGGATTAAGATGACAAGTTAAAAACATGCATGTAATTGCACTGTCTCATGAAACCCACAAAAACAAAGTAAAAGACTTTTGAACACTGTCTCATAAAACCCACAAAAGCAAAGTAGAAGACTTTTGAACACAAACCTATAAGAAGAAGAGATAAGAGCAACAAAGGAGAAGAGATAAGAGCAACAGAATCTTGGAAGATTGAAAGTGGATGTTTAAGTGTTATGAAATGGTTTAGCAGACCCAGGAAAGCCAAATCACAGCCTGGCAGCAAAAAGAAGCTGAGAAACACCACACTTTACACTGGAGAACCCACAGAAAGCAATACCCACTACTCCTGGAAATGGAGTAGCAGGTGGTAGAGAAGGAGGAGGGGTTCAAACAGGAAGATTCCATTAAAGCTGTTTGAAAAGCCTTTGATTCCTAGACCCATTCCCTCCTCCATGATGCTAAGGCAACTGGCCCTCATCTCAGCAGAAGACTGGAGAATTAACTTTCTGGTGATGGAAAAACAAAAGCATCTTTGAAGTATATTAGGCACATTTGTTAGTATCAGTACTGCACCAAAAATAGAGTTTTCAATCAGCTTTTTAGTCCTCCACTCTTAGTGATGAGCAGACAGCCAAGTATTACCAGTCATCTAAGGAAAAGCCTCTACCACAGAATATATACATGTACATACACACACCCACACACATATAGGGCATATTCCTCATAGAGATAAGATATTATACCCATAAAATGAAAATGGAATACAATTTAATAAAGACATTTAAAAAGAAAGAGTTCTTAGAAATTAAAAACACGACAGCTGAAATAAAAAAGACAGGGGCTTGGAAGATGAAATTGAGGCAGTCTTCCAGAAACCACCGAAACAAGATGAACTTTTGAAAAACAGGAGAGAAAAGAGAATGGTATTAGAGGACCAGTCCAGGAGGTCCAATGTCTGAATAACAGAGTTCCAGAAGAAGAAAATAGAGGAGAAAAAAAAAAAGGCTGGAAAGAAATGAAAGAGTTCTAGAAAATTTCATGAGCTGACAGATACAAGCTGCCCATTTGAAAGGAACTACCAGATATTTAATATAAAAAATTAAGGGAGACCTACACTGAGGCTACACCACTGTGAAATATCACAACAGTGGAGACAAAAAGGAAGATTCTGTAAGTTTCTAGAGAGAAAATACAGGTCACATACAAAGAATATGGACTCAGACTTCAGTCTTCTCAACACTCATATTAGAAGGAAAATGGCAGTGAAACCATTTCTTCAAATTAGAAAGGAACATCATAACTAACCTAGAATTCTTCAGCCAGTCAAATCACCTTATGAAAATTAGGTATTTTCTCAAATATGAAAGATCTCAAAACATTTACCTTCCATACATACTTCCTCAAGAAGCGAGTGGAGAGTGTATTTCATCAAAAGTAAAATTTTAATAAAGACCACAACTTAAGATAGAGAATATGGGAGATTCAAAATGGGACAGACAATAGTAATCTTGAGGAGGATAGTGAAGAGAGATTCCAGCATGCCAGCTATGCATTCCATTTATAGGGCAACCAGTCTGGATTGTAGGAACATGATTCCTGAGACAGGATGATAAACGGTCATCACTAAGATAACCACCAGCATTGTTCCTAAGAGAGTGTCCAGCTAAGCCTATTTCCAGTTTTTATTCATATTTGGCTTGCTTTGATGTATCTCTTCACTCTACCTTGCATTGCTACCTAGATCAGCTAAGAACACTCATTTCACCTCCTAGATGTGTTCTGCTCTGATCTACTCTCAAGTGTTAGAAGAAGGCCACAAAGAGCTTAGAAACAAACAAACAAAAGCAGAATAGCATTCTTTCCCCATGACTATATATATACATACCTGCTGAACAAACCTGCCACACCAGGTCATACCACTGCCTGACACTTGACCAAGATGACCCTATGTTTCCAAGAACTAGCTCATGACATTCCTGCCCAATTTCCTGAGTAAAACCTCTTGAAACTCAGCAAACCAGATGCCGGACTAGTTTTCCTTTTCCTGGAAGCTTTACTCTAACTGTGGTAATGCTATCGTTTCCTAACTCAGTTAGCTTGGGCCATTATTCATTTTTTCGAAGTAAACAACATGTTGTTTAGGAATATATCCAAAGACAATAAAGCTATAAAGAAAAGTAAAGGAATATTACCACGTTAAGTCAGGATAATGGCACCTCTGGGGATATTAAGAAAGGGGCGCACTTAATATTCTAAAATACTACTAATTTCTGTTTTTTGACCTGATTGACAGGTAATATTTATTCTTTTTGTTATTCTTAAAACTAAAACATATATATTTTATACACTCTGCATTTTGTATCAAACATTTCACAAAAAAATTTAAATAAATTAAAAACAAAGTTACAATAAATTAAAAATAAGCAAGCACAGGGGCGCCTGGGTGGCTCAGTCGTTAAGCGTCTGCCTTCGGCCCAGGATGTGATCCCAGGGTCCTGGGATTGAGCCCCGCATCGGGCTCCCTGCTCTGCTGGGAGCCTGCTTCTTCCTCTCCCACTCCCCCTGCTTGTGTTCCCTCTCTCACTGGCTGTCTCTCTCTGTCAAATAAATAAATAAAATCTTTAAAAAAAATAATAAGCAAGCACATGCTGAATATTAACATTGAATTTCCTACTCTGGATAAGGCAAAAAAATTTTAACATTAAAAAAAAATCCTGGGGCGCCTGGGTGGCTCAGTCAGTTGAGCGACCGGCTCTTGGTTTCAGCTCAGGTCATGATCTTAGGGTCTTGGGATCAAGCCCCAATTCACGGTCTGAGTTCAGGAGGGAGTCGGCTTCCCCTCTCCCTCTCCTGTTCCCCCTGCCCCATCCCCTGCTCAAGCATACTCTCTATCAAATAATAAACAAATCTTTTTTTAAAAAAATCCTGGGGCGCCTGGGTGGCACAGCAGTTAAGTGTCTGCCTTCGGCTCAGGGCATGATCCCGGCATTATGGGATCGAGCCCCACATCAGGCTCCTCCGCTATGAGCCTGCTTCTTCCTCTCCCACTCCCCTTGCTTGTGTTCCCTCTCTTGCTGGCTGTCTCTGTCTCTGTCAAATAAATAAATAAAATCTTTTAAAAAAATAAAAAATAAGAAATAAAATAAATAAAAAAAATCCTTTCCCACAAATTGGATATAGTAAGAGTTGAACCTCCTGCTTCTTGCTCAGCTTTATAACCACAACATACAGGCAGCATCACCTAGCTATAATAACTGTTAATGAGAAGCATGGGGTAGGTAAGAACTGAGGAGATCTCCACTCAGCAAAAACTCAGAATGCAAAAACGTAAGTGGCATTTCAGCTAGTATTGACATAAGCAGTAAACATCTTATTTACATATAATCCGAGGGATTTATAACTTCTTCATTCCTCTGAAATCTAATAGTATTATTAACAATAATATTAACATGAAATTATTTTATATTGTGAACTCTCCAGCTCCACCCTACCGGTAGGAAATAAATCAAATTGTCTAAACTATGCAATACTTGAGTCTAGAATTCTGTATGATATCAATTCCCCCATCTATACTCTCTTCCCCACCAATTAGGATTCTAGACCCACTCTTCTCTCTCGTATATGTCAGTTGGGTTTTAATATTTCAATGGTTCCTTCTCATTAACTATAAAGAAGAAAAAAATCTTTATTAAAAAAATTCAACTCTTCTTTCTTTTAACTGAACTCCAGATCTTTGCTTCTTATACCTGTATACACTCTCAAAAGATAGTCTAACTCTTTGGCTAGTTATCTACCCATACCTTGTAATCTGCATTCCACCACCTCACTGAAACCATTCTCTTAAATGTCAATAAGGACTAAATTCTATTCCAGTTTTCATCCTCCTTTCCCTTTCTGCAGACTCTTAAGACACTTATACACTCTTACCTCATTTAAAAAAACTACTTCTTTCATCTTTTTTGTTCTCTTTCTACCACTCTACTTTTAAGCATCTCCTCTGATTCTCCTTCCATCTTCCAACAGTGACTGAAAAATAACCAATTAACTCAGGTTCTGTCCTCCGCGTTTCCTTTTTACTCTATTCTACCTTCCCAGGAAGGCCACCCATTCTTAGGGTTTATTTTAAAATAGCACCTCTATACTGATGATTTGTCTTCTTCTCTGACTCATCTCCTGGACTCCAGAACCAAATTTTAAACTACCAACTTAACATCACTAAAAGAATCATCAGCTAATACTCTAAGCCTAATATGTTTAAATGGAACAAATTATCAACATCTTTCCCTGTTCTCCCTTCCTGTGTTCTTCTCTAAACCTGTGTCTTCATATTAAAACAAAAAAGTTACAATATTCATATCTCTCAAAGTCCCTTGAAAATTAAATATCCACAAAGTACATATGCTTAGCACAGTGTTCAGAATAAATACTCAATTAGTGATAGCTAATAGTATTCAAACCCACTATTTGCCCTCAACTTTGGAGGGCATCTTTTCACATTACAACCAGAATTGTCTGTATTACTGCTTTGTACAAAAAGCTTTCATGACTCCCCATTTGTCTAAAAGGAAAATTGAACACACAAAACAATGGTTTTTAACACTCTTTGAAGTATAACCTTCAACCCACACGTTAGGTGTTGAATTGATTCAGACTGGGGGATTATAGAAGACTTCCTAGAACAGGGTCCCAAATGGCTGAAAAGGATTTTGATAGATGTGGAAGGCAATTGTAGGCTCATGAACACGAACAAAAGTCATGGAAGTTTTCACATTTGGGAATTAGAGGCAAAGCAAGTAATCGAAGAACTATGAAAAGTAATGCAGGAAATAAGGCTGTAAAGGTGGTATATTAATTTTTGGAGCTGTTGTAACAAATTATCATCAACAGGGTTGTAATGCTCCTATTAATGTCCCTGATCTTCCCCTCCCTTCTGTTCTATTGCATTCCATATCACCAATGAGTCAATTTGCCGGATCATACAGTAACTGTGCACTTCATTTTAAAAGAACTGTCAAATTATTTTATATTTCCACTATAAATGTATGAGAGTCCCAGTGCTCTACATTCTTTTCAATACATGGTAACCCTGTTATTTTTTTTAAGATTTTATTTATTATTGATATATTGATTTAAAGAGGGAGAGAGAGAGCACGCACAAGCTGGGGGAGAAGCAGAGGGAGAGGGAGAATCAGGCTACCAGCTGAGCAAGGAGCCAGATACGGGACTCCATCCAGGACCCAGGGATCATGACCTTAGCCAAACGCAGATGCTTAACCGACTGAGCCACCCAGGCATCCCTCTAACACATGGTATACCTATTATTTTTGCCATTTTGTGTAAGTATGTAGTAGTATTTCCCTGTGGTTTTATTTTTCCCTGATAGTGAATAATACTGGGTATTTTTATATGCACTTATTGGCCATTCATATTATTATCCATTCAAATCTTTTTCCCATTTTAATGGATTATCTCCAACTTATTTTTTTAAAGATTTTATTTATTTATTTGAGACAGAATGAGTGAGAGGAGAGAGAGCACGAGAGGGGGTAGGGGGAGGGTCAGAGAGAGCAGCTTCCCCATTGAGGCTCCATTCCAGGACCCCAGGATCATGACCCGAGCCAAAGGCAGACACTTAAAGGACTGAGCCACCCAGGCGCCCCTCCAACTTATTATTTTATATATTCTGAATATAAATCCTTTGTCAGTATATATGTTGTAAATATTTTTTCCAGTCTTTGCTTCACCTTTTCATTTTCTTAATGGAATTTTCAATTTTTTGTAAAGATTATTTTTATTTATTTGAGAGAGAGAGAGAGCCTGAGCAGAGGGAGCAGCAGAGGAGCCTAATGCAGGGCTGAGCCCAGAACTCTGAGCCCAGAACTCTGGGATCATGACCTGAGCTGAAGGCAGACGCTTAGCTGACTGAGCCACTCAGGTGCCCTTTAACAGAATTTTTTTAAAGAAGTTTTTAATTCAAATGAAATTCATTTTTTCTTTTAAAGCTTTGTTCATGGTTTTGTGTTCAAGCTAAGAAACCACTGCCTAATTCAAGATTGAAAGAATTTTCTCCTGTGTTTTCTTCCACAAGTTTTTATAGTTTAAACATTTAATTCTATGATCAATTTTGAGTTATTGTGTATGATGTGAGAAGGGCTTGAGTTCATTTGTTTGCATATGGATATCCAGTAGTTCCACCATTATTTGTTTAAAAGACTATCCTTTCTCCACCAAATTACATTACAACCATTATGTGGATCTATATTATGTTCCACTGATCGACATGTCTGTTGGCATACCAAGCCACACTGTCTCAATTACTGGAACTTCATGGTAAGTCTTTAAATCAGGTGGATAAGCCCTCCGACTTTGTTTTAACGTAAGTCTTTCAATCCATAAACATGATATAACTCTTCATTTATTCAGGTCTTTAATTTCTCTCAACAATATGCTGGGGTTGTCTGCATACGGATCTTTTATTTACTTCATTAAACATATCCCTGTGTCATTTCGATGCTGCTAAACAGTACTGCTTCTTAAATTTCATTTTCCAGTTGTATTTTGCTAAGATATATGAACACAATTGATTTTTATATATTCACCTGTTCTAAATTTATTACTTCTTTTTTTTTAAAGGTTTTATTTATTTATTTGACAGAGAGAGAGACAGCCAGCGAGAGAGGGAACACAAGCAGGGGAGTGGGAGAGGAATGAGCAGGCTCCCAGCGGAGGAGCCTGACGTGGGGCCCGAGGTGGGGCCCGATCCCAGAACACCAGGATCACGCCCTGAGCCAAAGGCAGACGCTTAACGACCAAGCCACCCAAGCGCCCCTAAATTTATTACTTCTAACAGCTGTGTAGATTTCTTAGGAATTTCTATATACACGATTATATCATATAGAAATAAAGACAGTTTAACTTCTTTTCCAATCCATGCATCTTATTTTTCTTGCCCTGCAGCAATGGTGCCACTGCAACGTTGAAAAGAAGTGGTTAGAGCAGACATCTCCGCTTTACTATCAACCTTAAAAGGAAAATATTCCCTTTTTCACCTTTAAGGATGATGTGTGGGCTGTGGGTTTTTCACGGATGCACCTACCAGGTTGAAGAACCCGACTGCCCTTAATTACTACTTTAGGGAATTTGTATAATAGGTGTTGAATTTTGGGAAATGGGTTTTCTGTAGTTACTGATATGATTACATTTTTCCTTTTTATTTTGTTAATGTGATGAATTACATTGATTGATTAAACCTGCCTTGCTGGGATAAACCCCATTTGGGACATATGATCCCTTTTATATGTTACTGGGTTTAAATGCCAGTATTTTATCAAGAATGTTTTTTATCTATGCTCATGAAGGATATTGTTTGTACTTTTTCCTATGTGTCTCTGGTCTTGGTATTAGGATAAAGCTGGCCTCCAGATGAGTTAGGAAATGCTATGTTGTCTATTTTCTGAAAGAGTTATGTAAGATTGTTATTATTTCTTCCCTAAATGCTTGTTAAATCATCAATAAATATGCCAGGGCACTTGGGTGGCTCAGTCAGTTGAGTGCTGACTCTTGATCTCAGCTTGGGTTCTGATCTCAGGGCCCTGATCTCAGGGTTGTGAGTTCAAGCCTTGCCTTGGGCTCTGTGCTGGGCCTGGAGTCTACTTAAAAAAAGAAAAAAATGCAGGCCTAGATGATCAATAAAGCCAATTTGCCCTGGAAGCTTTTTTGTGGAAAAGGTTTTGACTACGAATTCAATTTATTTTAAGATAGAGGGCTATTCAGACTTTCTATTCCTTTTGGAATGACTTTCAAAGATTTTGTCCATTTCATCTGGGTTGCCAAGCTTATTGGCATAAAGTTGTTCATAATATTTAGTGTCAATACTAATGACTGACTCATTCCTTAAATTAGTAATTTTTTAAAAGATTATATTTATTTATTTGAGAGAGAGAGACAGCACATGGGCAGGTGGTGGAGAGGGAGAGGGAGAAGCAGACTCCCTGCTGAGCAAATGGAGCTGAAGGCAGATGCTTAACCCACTGAGCCACCCTGGCATCCTATATTAGTAATTTTTGCCTCCTAGTTTTTTTCTCCTGCAATCTACTTAGAGATTTATCTATTTTATTAATTTTTTCAAAGGACCAGCTGGTAGTTAATTTCTCTAATGTTTGTCTACTTTCTACCTTACTGACCTGTTTTTATGATTTCCTTCCTTCTACTTTGGGCTTGAAACTCATATTCTAGCTTATTGAGATGAAAACTTAAATGATTTTAGGCAATACTCCTTTTCTAATATAAGTATTTGAAGGTATAAATTTCTCTCTAAGCACTGCTTTAACTACATCCCTCAAATTTTGATATACTGGGTTCTCATTTTCATTCAATTAGGATACTCTCTAATTTCTCTTGTGATTTCTTTTTAATCCATGAGGTATATAAAAGTGAGCTGTTTAATATCCAAATATTTGAGGATTTTGCAAGAGATTTTTGTTGTTAATTTCTGCTTTGATCAAACAACTTTCTCTGTATGATTTCAATCCTTTAAAAAGTATTGAGATGTGGGGTGCCTAAGTGGTTCAGTCAGTTAAGCACCTGACTTTTTTTTTTAACATAGACTAACATTTTATTTTATTTTATTTGGATAGAAGGATCATTTTTTAATGTAAATTCAATTAATTAACATATAGTGTATTATTAGTTTCAGAGGTAGAGTTCAGTGATTCATCAGTTCTTTATAACACCCAGTGCTCATTACATCACGTGCCCTCCTTAATGCCCATCACCCAGTTACCCCATCCCCCCTACCCACTACCCTCCAGCAACCCTGTTTGTTTCCTATGATTAAGAGTCTCTTATGGTTTGTCTCCCTCTCTGATTCTGTCTTTTCTTTTTCCCTCCATTCCCCTAACCTCCTGTTTTGTTTTTTAAGTTCCACGAGTGAAATCATATAATTGTCTTTCTCTGCTTGACTTATTTCACTTAGCATAATATCCTCTAGTTCCACGCATGTCGCTGCAAATGGCAAGATTTCATTTCTTTTCATGGCTGAGTAATATTCCAGTGTGTGTGTGTGTGTGTGTGTGTGTGTGTGTGTGTGTGTGTGTGTATATCACATCTTCTTTATCCATTCATCTGTTGATGGACACCTGGGCTCTTTCCATAGTTTGGCCTTTGTGGACATTGCTGCTATAAACATTAGGGTGCAGGTGTCCCTTTGGATCACTACATTTGTATCTTTGGGGTAAATACCTAGTAGTGCAGTTGCTGGGTCGTAGGGTATCTCTATTTTAACTTTTTGAGGAACCTACATACTGCTTTCCAGAGTGGCTGTACCAGCTTGCATTCTCACCAGCAGGGTGAGAATTTTCTCCTTTCTCTGCATCCTCGCCAACCAACATTTTTTGTTTCCTGACTTGTTTATTTTAGCCCTTCTAACTGGTGTAAGGTGGTATTTCATTGTGGTTCTGATTTGTATTTCCATGATGTCGAGTGAATCTGGCATTTTTTCATGTGTCTGTTGGCCATTTGTATGTCTTCTTTGGAGAAATGTCTGTTCATGTCTTCTGCCCATTTCTTGACTGGATTATTTGTACTTTGGGTGTTTTTTTGAGAAGTTCTTTATAGATTTTGGATACTAGCCCTTTATCTGATAAGGCATTTGTAAATATCTTCTCCCATTCTGTTGGCTGTCTTTTGGTTTTGTCAACTGTTTCTTTTGCTGTGCAGAAGCTTTTTATCTTGATGGAGTCCCAATAGTTCATTTTTACCTTTGTTTCCCATGCCTTTAGAGACGTGTCTAGCAAGAACTTGCTGCAGCAGAGGTCAAAGAGGTTGCTGCCTGTGTTCTCCTCTAGGATTTTGATGGGTTCCTGCCTCACATTTAGGTCTTTCATCCATTTTGAGTTTATTTTTGTGTATGGTGTAAGAAAATGGTCCAGTTTCATTCTTCTGCATGTGGCTGTCCAATTTTCCCAACATCATTTGTTGAAGAGACTGTCTTTTTTCCATTGGATATTCTTTCCTGCTTTGTCCAAGATTAGCTGACCACAGAGTTGAGAGTCCATTTCTGGGTTCTCTATCTGTTCCATTGATCTATGTGTCTGTTTTTGTGCCGGTACCATACTGTCTTGATGATTATAGCTTTGTAATAGAGCTTGAAGTCCAGAATTGTGATGCCACCAGCTTTGGTTTTCTTTTTCAACAATCCTTTGGCTATTCGGGGTCTTTTCTGGTTCCACACAAATTTTAGATTATTTGTTCCAGCTCTGTGAAAAATTATGTTTTTGGGTTTTTTTTTTTTAAGATTTTTTTATTTATTTGACAGAGAGAGAGACAGCCAGCAAGAGAGGGAACACAAGCAGGGGGAGTGGGAGTGGAAGAAGCAGGCTCCCAGCAGAGCAGGGAGCCCGATGCAGGGCTCAATTCCAGGACCCTGGGATCATGCCCTGGGCTGAGGGCAGACACTTAACAACTGATCCACCCACGTGCCCCAAAATGATGTTATTTTGATAGGGATTGCATTAAATATATAGATTGTTCTAGGTAGCATAGACATCCTAACAATGTTTGTTCTTCCAATCCATGAGCATGGAATGTTTTTCCATTTTTTTTGTGTCTTCCTCAATTTCTTTCATGAGTATTCTATAGTTTTCAGAGTACAGATCCTTTGCCTCTTCGATTAGGTTTATTCTTAGGTATCTTATGGTTTTTGGTGCAATTGTAAATGGGATCGACTCCTTAATCTTTCTTCTGTCTCATTGTTAGTGTATAGAAATGCAACTGATTTCTGTGCATTGATTTTATATCCTGCCACTTTGCTGAATTCCTGTATGAGTTCTAGCAATTTTGGGGTGGAGTCTTTTCGGTTTTCCACACAGAGGATCATTTGATAAGAGTGAGAGTTTGACTTCTTCTTTGACAATTTGGATGCCTTTTATTTCTTTTTGTTGTCTGATTGCTAAGGCTAGGACTTCTAGTACTATGTTGAACAACAGTGGTGAGAATGGACATGCCTGTCGTGTTCCTAACCGTAGGGGAAAAGCTCTCAATTTTTCCCCATTGAGAATGATATTCTCTGTGGGCTTTTTGTATATGGCTTTTATGATATTGACATATGTTCCCTCTATCCCTACACTCTGGAGAGTTTTAATCAAGAAAGGAAAGCATCTAACTTTTGATTTCAGCTCAGGTTGTGATCTCAGGGTTGTGAGATTGAGACCCGAGTCAGGCCCCTCACTCACGGGGGAATCTGCTTGTCTCCCTTTCCCCTCCCTCTGCCCCTCCCCCTGCTCACACTCCCTCTCTCCCTTCCTAAAATAAAATAAAATATCTTTTTTTTTCTTTAAGTATCAAGATGTATAGGTACACCTGCCTAGCTCAGCTGGTGGAGCATGTGACTTTGGATCTCAGGGTTGAGAGTTCTATCCTCACACTGAGTGTAGAGATTACTTAAAAAAAAAAAAAATCTTAAAAAAAAAGTATTGAGAGATATAACCCAGCATATGATCTATCTTGGTTCACTGTCCATGTGCACTCGAAATGAATGTGTACTCCGGTACTATTAGGTAGAGAGTCCCATAAATGTCCATTAGGTGAAGTTGGTTCATAACGTTGTTCAAGTCTTCTATATCCTCACTGATTTTCTAATTATCTATCAGCTTCTTAAGGAATGCAGCAATCTCCAGCTAATACTGTGGATTTATCTATGTTTTCTTTCATCTCTGTCACTTTATGCCTTATGTATTTTGAAGCTCTAATATTGAGTGCATCCCATCTCTTGACAAATGGTCCTTTTATCATTTATGAAATGTCTATCTTTATCCCTGGTAATATTTTTGTACTAAAACCACTTCAGCTTTTTTATGATTAATGTTTGCATTTGTATATCTGTTTCTATAGTTCTACTTTTATGCTACGTTATACTTACAATGAATTTTTCATATGAAACATAAATAGATTTGGCTTTTTTTAACCCTATCTGACAATATCTGCATTTTAATTGCACTGTTTAGAATATTTACATTTAATATTATCAATAAAACAGGGTTTAAATCTACCATCTTGCTCTTTGTTGTTTCATTTACTCCTTTCTCTTTATTCTGTCATCTTTTGAATTGAGTATTTTTTAGTATCCATTTTAATTCAAAAATTACTTGCTATCTATAGTTCTTTATTTTTTAGTGGTTCTCTAGATTTTACAACATGCTAATCACAGTTAATATCAAGTAATGTTAATTTATGTATAATGTAAAAAGCTTATAGTAGTATTCTTCCAGTTCCCTCCTCCTATCCTTTGCTTAACTGTTGTTATACATTTACTTCTTCACATTGTAAACCCCACAATACACTGTTATTATTTGCCTTAAACAAATATCTTTTTTAAAAATTAAGGACTGATTTTAAAAAGCATTTTATATTTACCTACACATTTCCAGAGCTTTTCATTCCTTTATGTGTATCTAAGTTTCCATTTGGTATCATCTACCTTCTGCCTATACAACTTTTAATATTTCTATAACACAAGTTTGCTGATGACAAATTCTCTCAGCTTTTGTTGGTCTGAAAAAAAGCTTCACTTCTGAAAGACATTTTCACTGGATATATACTTGTAGGCTGACAAGTTTTAGTCTTTCAACATTTTAAAGAAGTCATTATGTTCTGACTTGCAGAGTTTCAGACAAGATGTCTGTCGTCATTAAATTTGTTCTGTCTGTAATATTTTTTTCCTGCATGCTTTCAGGATTTTCTTTCTGAAATTTGCTTTCAGCATTTTCGTTATAACGTGCCTCAGTGTCAAAAATAATAATAACAATAATGTGCCTCAGTGTCTATTTGCTCTCTGCTCTATCCTGCTTGGGGTTAAGATTCTCAGCTCTATGGGTTTATATTTTTCACCAAACTTGAAAATTTTTATGGCTGTTATTTCTTCATTTGTCTTTTTCTGTTTCCCTCTTCTCCCCTCATTCTGGTACTCAACTTACCTGTATTTTAGACAACTTGATATTTCTCACAGGTAACAACAGTTCTTGTTCATGTTTTTTTCAGTTTTTCTGTGTTTCATAACGCAGTTTCTTTTGCTCTCTTCATATTCACTCGTCTTTTCTTCTGTAGTACCTAATCTATTTTTAATCTCATCCAGTGAATTTCTTACAAATAGTATATATTTCATTTCTGAAAGTTTTGTCGTCTTTTTTTTACATCTTTCATGCCTCTCCACTGAGGTTCATGTTTTCTTTTAACTTCTTGAGCATATTTATAAAGGCTGTTTTGAAGTCTTATCTGCTAATTTCATCATCTCTATCATTTGTTTTTCTGTCTTGATCGTTTTTTTCTTCAAGTTATAGGTTATACTATTCCTCCTTTGCATTTAACATGGTTGGGTTTTAGATATGTAAATTTTACACTGTTGGGTGCAATTTACATACTGTTCTCATATTTTATTTCACTTTTTAAAAGATTTATTTATTTATTTATTTATTTATTTATTTATTTATTTGACAGAGAGAGACAGCCAGAGAGAGGGAACACAAGCAGGGGGAGTGGGAGAGGAAGAAGCAAGCTCCCAGCGGAGGAGCCTGATGTGGGGCTCAATCCCAGAACGCTGGGATCACGCTCTGAGCTGAAGGCAGACACCTAACGACTGTGCCACCCAGGCACCCCCTGTTGTCATATTTTAATAATGTTTACTATGACATTTAAGTTCCTTGTGGGTCAAGGGGCACCTGGCTGGCTCAGTCCAAAGAGCATGCAACTCCTGACCTCAGCGTTTGTGAGTTCGAGCCCCACGTTGGGTGTAGAGATTACTTAAAAATAAAATCTTAAAAAAAAAAAAAAAAAAGCTGGGTCAACTTTTTCAAGGCCTGTTTTTTAACTTTTTAGGGCAAGTTTGAACTACCCTTTATTCCAGGGCTACTTTAGCCCTACTGGAAGGCATAACTCTTCTGGAGTCTCTAGAAATGCCCTGAGCATATAACAAGGACTCTTTCTTCTAACTGCTTAGAATTCTAATATCTCCCAGCCCTGAGTGAATTCCAGATTTTTCAGTAAATTATTGAGTTAATACCTTTCTGGTCATTCTTTGCCCCATTTCATGGGGTTTCATATTATATATATCTGGGCAGCTGATACAGCTAAAACCCAGAGTACCTGAGGCTGAGTTCTGTTATTCCTCCTCTAGGCAGATTCTTCCTCTCAGATACACTGCACTTCAAATTAGTTGTGTTTGCCTCTCCAAATTCCAAATTTTATTTCCTCAATTCAGTGACACTGTCACTCTTTGTTTGGGTCCCTCCTCCCTACACTGTGATCCAGAAAGTGGCTCCAAGGAATTAGTCAGCACAATCAGAGATCACCTGCTCTTCTCTTGGAAAGCATCGCCCTGTGCTTCCTGATGTCCAATTGTATGTTCTCTAGCTGTGGCTTCTCTTAGTGGACCTTAAATCAGTTTTAGATTCAAACACAATAAGAACATTCTGGTTACCAAGTCCACTGAGAACAAATAAAAAACAGTACCTTCATTTTATCCCCTTCCCACTGAATTTAACCATAGTTACCTTGGACGATTGAACAGACACAAACAAGCAAGAAAAAGAAGCAGACTCCAGAATACACAGCCTAATATCCTAACACTTCTTGGTCCTGTCACTATACCACTATGCTGGTACTACGGATCAGTAACAGCAGTATCTTTCACAGAATATAAAGAAAACAGATTTTTTAAATACAGCCAACTCTCCATTTGCCCACCTCACCTCTGATCGAATATTTGTCGATTTTTATGACAGCATTATTATGTTTTAATTTAGATTCTTCCCAATATTCAGTCTTTACTGAATGGAGGGAACAAAACCCAGCCCCTGGAAGTCCGTATGTTTCTGGTACTGTTATTTTTCCACTCCTATCTCCTATTCTTTAATGTTACCAATAACAAGAAAATAACCAAATATGCTAATGATGCAGAGTTCTACATGTATAAAATTTCAAAACCTTTCTTTCTGATTTACAAATCATCCAAATTCTTAAGTATATATATAGGATTAAAATATGATAGATTTCCACACTGAATTAGATTTAATAAAATAACAAAAAAGCACATATGACAACTAAAGGAGATACAAAATTCTAATTTAAGATGAATCTAATTTATGTATTTAGTTACAGTATTTACTTACAGACTTGTAATACAAAACAATGGATTTTATCAGGAATTAAAATATATCTCAACTAATAGTTCTATGTTCTTTCTTTCCATTTTCTCTCCCAGTTTCATTCCAATATATGCATGTTCCAACAACTCAGGTGAGCCTGGCAATACTTACTTCAACCTTCTACTACCTAAATTATATGAGGGCACATGACAGGTACATGTACAATTTCATGCATTGTACATTTCTACTCAAAAATACCTGTTTCCCCTTAATTTCAAAATGAGTTCATACATTGATTTCTATGAACAAAACAGAAATGTAATACATTGGATGTCTAACCTCTTGATTTTCTACTCCATTGCTGGAAAGCTCCAAAATAGAACCTCCACTGTCAACCACTGCTGATGTCATTGTTATTCCCTGAGGAAGCTTCAAACGCTATTAATCAGTGTAATTTAGAGGTTCATGGATGATTGCCAGTGTTACAGGTTTGCGTTATCATGTTTTCAAAGTCAATAGACATGGAGTGAAGGAGATATCCAGAAATCCAATCTTCTAAAGATGATTAACCAGAGAGCCTAAAAAGAGGAAGAATTTGAAAAGTTATTAAAAAGATACAGGAAGGATATAAAGCACAACTTATTTTACAATCTAATTTTTGACATTTTTGTAAACTAAGAAAAGGAGCTCAGACTTATAAAGCAGTGTCAAAAGAGGGCAGTCATGAGTATTCTACTTCTCAGAGCGGTCAAATTCATAAACTATTTACTGTAACCAAGCTACTGCACATGGATGACCTTATGATATTTACATTCTAGGGATAAAGTGTTATAACTTTGTCTTTTTATGAACATGTACTTTTATTCCTGAAATATTTTGGTAGAAATTTTAAATATGCTAAATCCAGACAACTTCTAAAATTATTTGCCTATTTAACAAATTAAAAGATTTATTGGTTTGTAAATACTTCATTCTTCTTTGGCTCATTTGGTTTCTTTATTTGAATAATATAATTAGACTTGTCTTTTGCTTATGGTAGCAATCTCATTTTGTGTTCATATTTTGAATATTCTACAAGGACTATAAAATGGATTAATCTGAGTCATATATTTATACTTTCAAATAGAGGAGTTTAAAAATAAAGTAGTAAAATCACTTGGAATGCCTTTAATATTACTTATCATTCTTTTCTCAATAGTTTTTTTTGCTATTGGTTAAAAATTCTTTATGGCAGCAGTGCCTGGGTGGCTCAGTGGGTTAAGCATATGACTGTCGGTTTTGGCTCAGGTCATGATCTCAGGGCCATAATCTCAGAGTCATGGGATCAAGCGCCATGTGGGGATCCGCTCTCAGCGAGGAGTCTGCTTGAGATTCTCTCTCTCCCTCTCCCTCTGCCCCTCCCCACCATTTGTGCACACTCTCTCTCTAAAATAAATAAATACATCTTTTTAAAAAAATTCAATATAGCAAGTGGTTTCAAGTAAACATAAATCAAGCCAGGATGCCTGGGTGGCTCAGTCAGTTAATCGTCTGCCTTCGGCTCAGGTCATGATCTCAGGGTCCTGGGATCGAGTCCTGCATCAGGCTCCCTGATCAGCGGGGAGCCTGCTTCTCCCTCAGCCTGCCACTTACCCTGCTTGCTCCCTCTTTCTCTCTCTCTCTCTCTTTCTCTCTGACAAATAAATAAATAACCTCAAAAAAAAAAAAATAATTCAAGCCTTTTTTCCCCAGTAGAGATGAATGTTGGTATACATATATCATTTAGATTTATGCATTAGATTATTCCCATAAAGTTATATTTTATTTGATTTTATGTGGTTTATATATTTTTCATAAAGGAATTAAAGATTTATTTCTTATAGATTTTCATATAAAAATTAAATAATGCAGAAAAATTAAGCATATTTAAAGAGAAATGAATATACATTTCTAGTAAATCATTCCATTAATATCATGTCCTATATTAAATTTGACCACTGGCACTATACAGATATGAAAATAAAATAAAGAATTTCTGTAAATTTATACAATAACAGAAATACCTCGGGGAAAAAGCAGAAATTTCACACCTCCTAAGATTCATTCAGGACTATTAATATTCTTTTTGACCTTATCACAGAGAATGGGAGAGGATGTGTTTGTATCTCAACAACAAAAATTAGTAAAAATCCACACTCCATGTCACACTAAAGTTCACTATTATCATATAAGGTAATGACTATTTTCAGTTTCTATTTTCTTAACATATAGGTAATAATAGCAAAAATAAAGTTTACTTACAATTTGAATGTTAAGTAGTGTAATCATCCTTCACTATTTTCACAACTTGGTAAGAGCTAAAATATAAACCAGCAGTTCTTTGGAACTACTATTTGGGGGGGAAAAGGACAGTATTAATATAATTCTATTTAAAAATATTTTGCTCAAAATAGGTGTGATTCAGACATATGTACTTCTTACAACAAGCCATCTCCAAATCCTGATAACACACATTATATAATGAACATAATAAAGAATTATTTCTAGGCTATTGAGGAATCAGAAGTTTTTATCAAACTTAAAATTTAAGTAACCACTAAATTGTCAAATTATTGAATAAAGACAGATCCAACATGCTATGGCCTATGCCTCATATTATGGGCTATATTTCAATTAACCAACAGGATTTTAACATGTGGCTGCAGGTATAAGCCCTGATGCCCAGGAATATAAAATCAGGCTTAAAAACACTAACCCAAAAAACTACTCTACAACAAAATCAATGATATATTGACTATTAAGTCACTTTCCTGCTCTCTCACCGTCCAAACTAGCTTCCATACACATCCAAATATCCCAAGCCTCCTCAAATAGCCCTCCTTCTTTCAAATGCTAATCTAATGACCTGTGTACTGGAGGTTAGGCCTTGCTCCATCAATTATTCCTTTTCCTTAACCTTCTCTTAACATTGGGTTCTTTCCCTCAACATCTCAGCATTTGTAAGAACCTTTCATCTTAAAAACATAGAAAAGTCCTCCTCCGTGACCCTGCAAACCCCTCCAGCTACTGTTCTAATTTTGTCCTTTCTCAGAGATGGATCTGGGGGAAAAAATCTCCTATCTTCTGTCTCCACTTCCTCTTTCCTCAGGTATTTCTCCTTTTATGGAAGCTTGGCATCTGTCACCACCAACTGAAATGTTTACTAAATTCCAATTGTCAATCAAATCCAACAGATACATATGTTTTTATAGGACTTAGTGTTTCTGAAGTATATGACACTATTGATTATTCCCTCCCTGAAACTCTATCTTGAATTCATCTTCTCCCTCTCTAGCTATTCTTTTTCAATTCCCTCTTGTAGGCCAACCCCTAACTTTCAAGGGGCTTGGAGCAAGACTACAAATGGAAGCCTACATTCCACATGTCTAAATATTTTAAAGTTATAAATCAAGCTAACAGGCTGTTAAATTATTATTCTATTCTCCCATCTTGACATACATACTTTTAGAACAACCTAAAAGGCTAAGTTCTGATTTGGAATTCTCAAACTCCCTCAAGTTCTATAGGAGCATGGGAGTCACTCAAGTTCTTTGGGAGTCTACCCCTTTTTCTCTTCCCGCCTTTAGTTCCACTCCATTCAGTAAGGATCCATGTATACATGAAGACATCCCATCCCACATGTCCAACGACTGGCCACATGCCTGCAAACAGCAGGGGCTTGGTCATCCCTTAGGCCTAGAGAAGCCCATATACATTCAGTCAAGAGGGGAGAGAATCAGAAAAGAGGTTTTTGAAGGGCCACATGGACAGGGAATTCTGGGGCTCAAATATTCAGAACTTAATATAGAAATGGGTACCAAATGAACTAGTTCCCTTGTGCCCCCCCCCCCATCCTCATCCTATCAGGAGGGGTAAAACTCAACAAAGGCCAGATGTGGACCTCTAACGCACAAGGCCTAGAGCAGGGTGTCTGCTTGGCAAAGTCAAAGAACAGTGCTACCCCCTGGTCAACCTTTACATGAAGGTGTTTCCAGAAGCCCATCCCTAATCCTCTTCTGACTATTCACACTTTCTCTAAGCAATCTCATGTACTGCCATGGCTTCATGCAAATCTCTCTCCTAATCTAAACCATTTTAATGGGCTCTGGTTTGTCTACTAGACAGTTTCTTTTTTTAAGATTTTATTTATTTATTTGAGAGAGACAGAGAGAACAGGAGCGAGGGGAGGGGCAGAGGGAAGGTAGAAGCAGGCTCCCCTGCTGAGCAGGGAGCTCAATGCAGGGCTCAATCCCAGGACCCCTGGATCATGACCTGAGCCGAAGGCAGACACCTAACCAAGGCGCCCCCGTCTATTAGACACTTTCTTGCCTCTACTTCTTTGTGTAATTAAATAGGGTATAAATAAATAGCAATCATCTATTCCAGGATATCCCAGGCACTCCATTCATTAATTAAGTCATTCAACAAATATTGAGCACTTATTGCATCCTAACAGTTTTCAGTGCCAGAGCTACAGCAGTGAATAAAGCAAAAATCCTCATTCTTATGGATCTTAAATTCCAGTGGGAAGAGATGAAAATAAACAAAATATGTTTAGCATACATGTAGATGGTGATAAAGGCTAAGGAGACAAATGAACCAAAGGGAAAGAATATTCAGCAGGGAAGAGAACTGTAATTTCAAATTGGGTGGTCAGAGAAGGATTCACTCAGAAAGTGACATATGAGTAAAGACCTGAAAGTAGGGAGTGAGCTGTGTCACTGACTCGGGGAAGAGCCCTCTAGTCAAAGGAAAGGGAAATACAGTATCTTCAGGATGGAGTACGCCTGACTAGTTCAAGGATCACCAGGGAGGCCAACGCGGCTGGAATGAAGTGAGCAAAAGGAAGAAAGAATAGAAGAAAATGAGAGAAAGGGGGGTGGGACATGCAGGCCCTCCTCGAGGTCTGAGACTTTTATTCCAGGGAAAGGAGAGTTTTATGCAGAGAGATGGATAACTTGATAATTATAAGAATCATTCAGAAGCTGGGCTGAAAACAGACAAGGGGACAAGGGCATAAACAGGGAGATCAGTCAGGAAGTTACTAT
This sequence comes from Ursus maritimus, assembly GCF_017311325.1. NCBI lineage: Eukaryota > Metazoa > Chordata > Mammalia > Carnivora > Ursidae > Ursus > Ursus maritimus. The sequence continues at coordinate 29,853,853 of NW_024423453.1, forward strand.
AATAATTGGGTAAGAAATGATAGTGGTTAGGACCAGAGTGGTAGGTTCTAGAGAGAGTGAAAAGTGGTCAACTGTTGGATATATTTTGAAAGTAAATGGACAAGATTTTATACCAATTTGAATGTGGATATGAGATAAAAAGAAGACTCAAAAATGAATCCAAAGATAGCAGTGAGAGCACACTGGAATAGCCTTTAAATGGGATAGGGAAAATTGTGGGAAGAGAAGTCCAATGTGTCCCAAACTAAATCCACTTTTTTCTCTGCTGGGAAAATGTATTACCTCTAAAACTGTGCTTAGCTCAGTAAGCTACCCTAACATCCACACAAGTTATCTAAAAAGTAAAGCTCCTGAAGTTCAGAGTTCCTGAAAAACCACCATATTCTCACTCTTGACCCCATCTCTATAATCTCATATACCCCCCCTAGCCAAGGTTTTTTGTTTTTTTGGGTTTTTTTAGATTTTATTTAGTTATCTGACAGACAGAGAGAGAGCACAAGCAGGGGGAGCAGTACGCAGAGGGAGAGGAAGAAGCAGGCTCCCCACTGAGCAGGGAGCCCAACGCAGGACTTGATCCCAGGACCCCGGGATCATGACCTGAACCAAAGGCAGATGCTTAACCCACTGAGCCACCTAGGTGCCCCCCTACCCAAGGTCTTCTTATCATTTCTCTATATTGTTTTAATGGACCCAGAATTTGCCTCTTTGTCTCTCATCTTCACACCCTTCAACTCTATCTACTGCAATATCAGGATGATACAAGATGGAATAATGTCAGGCTGCTCTCAAAATTCTTCAATAGTTCCTCATCACCTGCACAATAAAAATCTCAACCTCTTTGCAAGCACCTTAATTTAGTAGGAACAAGCAAGGGGTACAGGACACTTTTTCAGAAGTTTGAAATGTTTCTTCTGAGAAGTTATGCTCAGGTATGGAAATCACAAATCTAGTCCATGCTCACCTGTCTAGGCTCATCTTCCTTTACTCCCTTTATCTAACTTTAAACCACACTGTTTATAGTACTCAATATTCTTCTCTTTCTTGTCGTGAACATCCTTCCTTTGCTTGCCCATTTGGCCAATTCCTAGCTGTCTTAAGGTCTCGGGTTGTAAAGTAACTTCACCTCCTTGAGCTCAATATCATTTTCTTTTTTTCTTTTTCTTTTTTTTCCTTCTTTTTTAGATTTTATTTATTTATTTGAGAGAGAGAGGGAGACGGAGCACAAGCAGGGGGAGGGGCAGAGGGAGAAGCAGGCTTCCCGCTGAGGGATCCCAGGCCCCTGGGATCTTGACTTGAGCTGAAGGCAGACGCTTAAACTATTAAGCCACCCAGGCGCCCCTCAATATCATTTTCTATGACTCTCTTCCCCCATCCACACATGTACCTCCCTCATAAAAACATCAGGGAAATAACAGCTTCCAGCAGATCCTTCACTTGCCACCTCTTATCAATCTTCAAGTCCAACACCTTGCCTTTCTTTCAGTGTCCTCTAAAATCCTGCTTCTTTTTACCTTCCTAATCTTACTTCCAAGTACTCCCAAAGTACCAAGTTTTTAAAATTTGTGTTTTGTATCCCCTAAACCAGTGCCTTCCACAAAGCAGATACGCAGTAAAGATATGATGAATACAAGAATAAACAAACATGTTCCAATCAGACAAGAATCTTCACTGTTCACTACACAAACCATGCTCATCGCCATCCCTATCCCTTTGCTAGCCAGTCCTCTTCTCTCACCAGGAATGCCCTCTTCTTTGGTTATTCAAATTCCACCTGTTCCTCAAGGACAAATTTTTCCCTACAATGACATCACCTCTTCCCTATCTCTTACTATACCAGTTCTTTCAATAATATTTATTGAGCATTTATTATATACCAAACACAGAACTATGCCAGGAACACAAAAATGAAGTCAGGACTCAGCCTTCAAACAGCTTAAAGTCTAGTAAGGAGAAACAACATAGAAGCAATTACAATCATGTAAATGCCATTAAAGAAACGACAAAGTACAATGGGAATATTAAAAAAGGAACATCTGAGTCGACCTCGGGCAGTTCTAGAGAGACTTCAGAAAGGAGCCATCATTTGCTCTGGGACTAGAAGACAGGATAGAAATTGGCATAGCAATAAGAAGAGAAACAACGTTGAATAATGCTATTCTCAGGACTGAAAAAAAAAAAAAAGAACTGTGCAAAACGATAAAAACTTAAGTTATCACTCAGAAGTAAATTCTGCTCAGACTATAATTTGGTTGCTTACAAATCCCACTCTCATCAAAAAGAGCTTATGTGTATGACTTTATTTATATAAAGTACAAGAACAAGGAAAACTCATGATATTAGAAATAGGATACTATATTACAAAGGGCTAATATCAGTAATATATAAAGAACACTTAAAATAGAGGAATAAAGGACCAAAAAACCCAAGAGAAATACAGACAACAAATAAACACACAATTAACAAAAGCAGATATAAAAATGGCCCTTAAACATATGAAAAGATGTTCAAATTCACTTATAGAGAAATGCAAATATTTAAAAAAAATTTTTTAAATAAGAAACCATCTCTCTCATCTATCAGGTTGGTGAAAATTAAAATGTATGACATTATATTCTGTTGGTAAAGCTGTGCACTTATACATTGCTAGTGGAAATGCAAACTGATAAAATTTGGCAATATACACACCTTTTTTTGAAGAGCTTTTTAATTTTTTTTAAAAGATTTTATCTATTTATTTGACAGAGAGAGAGAAAACACAAGCTGTGGGAGTGGTAGAGGGAGAGGCAGCAGGCTCCTCACTGAACAAGGAGCCCGATGTGGGGCGATTCCAGGACCCTGGGATTATGACTTGAGCCAAAGGCAGACAATTGCTGACTAAGCCACCCAGATACCCTGAAGAGCTTTTTTTAAAAAGAGATTTTATTTAATTGAGAGAGAGAGTTGGCGGGAGAAGCAGAAGGAGAGAATCTCAAGCAGAATCCCTGCTGAGCATGGAGGTCAATCTCACAACCCTGAGATCATGACCTGAGCTAAAATCAAGAGTCAGATGCCTAACCCCCTGAGCCACCCAGGCGCCCCTTAAAGAGCTTTACTTACTGAGATATAATTGACATATCATTCAGTTTGCCCATTAAAAGTGTATAACTCAATGGTTTTTAGTGTATTAAGAAGTACAATCATCAACACAATCTAATTTTAGAACATTTCCAGCACCAGCCCCCCAAAAAACATCCCACGTGCTAGCAATCACTCCCCAATCTTCCCCAACCCCTAGTCCCTGGCAACCATTAACCTACTTTCTATCTCTAGATATTTGCTTGTTCTGGCCATTTCCTATAAATAGTTTTATATAACATATGGACTTTTTTTGTGACTGGCTTCTTTCACTTGGTGTAATGTTTTCAATATTCATCTATGTGTAACTTGTATTAGTACAGCTGACTGTTGAGCAACACAGGCATTAGGGATGCCAACCCCCTCATGCAGTCAAAAATCCACATATAACTTTTCACTTGACTACTAAGAGTCTTCTGTTGACTGAAAGCCTCACCAATTACATAAACAGTCGATTAACACATATTTTGTGTGTTATATGTATTACATACTGGATTCTTAGAATAAGTTAGAGAAAATAAAATGTTAAGAAAATCACAAGGAAGAGAAAATACATTTATAGTACTGTATTTATTGAAAAAAAATCATGTGTAAGTGGACTTATGCAATTCAAAACCATGTTATTCAAGGTCAACTACATTTCATTTCTTTTTATTGCTGAATAATATTCCATTGAATAGATACATCATATTTTATTTATCCATTCATCAGTTGATGTAAATTTGGGCTGTAGTCTACTTTTTGACTATTGTGAATAATGCTGCTATGAAAAGTCATGTACAAATTTTTATGTGGATACACACTTTCACCTCTCTTGGGAACTGCTGGAACATATAGTAACTCTATATTAACATTTTGAAAAACTTTTTTCCAAAGTAGCTGCACCATTTTATCTTCTTATCAGCACTGTATGAAGATTCTCATTTCTCCACATCTCTATCAACACATGCTGTAGGTAATTCGTCATGCAGCAATAGATAATACATCATTCTGGTATATACAACAACTATCACTTGATAAAACTTTATAGGCTTGGTCAATTAAGCACCTGCCTTCAGCTCGGGTCAAGATCCCAGAGTCCTGGGATCAAGTCCCACATCAGGCTCCTTGCTCGGTGGGGAGCCTGCTTCTCCCTCTGCCTGCTCTGCCTGCTTATGCTCTGACAAATGAATAAAATCTTTTTTTTTAATTTTTTTCAAAATTTAAAAAACCTTCAATGACTCCCTTTCCTCTTTGGGATAAAATCCAAATTCATTAGCATGGGATACACTTAAAAAAAAAAAAAAAGAAAGAAAGAAAGAAAAAGAAAAACCTTTATAATTAAAAAAATGCAACTAAAACTCAATGACAAAATATTTAACTTTCCCCTGAAACTGGGAACAGAACAAACATATCTACAATTACTACTTCAATTCAAAACTGCACTGGCAATACTGACCTGTAGAGTTTGACAAGAAAAAATTAAAAGGTGTAAGAAATAGAAAGGAAGATACGAAGCTATCACTGTTTGTAGATGATAAGACTACACAGAAAATCCAAAAGAATCTTCAGATATCAGAGTAAGAGTGTTTGCAAGGTATGTGGATGTAGAACCATATATAAAAATCAACTGTTTTTCTATGTATCAGCGACAAACAGAAAATGTAATCTTTAAAAAGGACAGCAGGTACCTGGGTGGCTGAGCCTGTTAAGCGTCAACTCTTGATTTCAGCTCAGGTCATAATCTCAGGGTCATGAGATCCAGCCCCATGTCAGGCCCCACACTGAGCTTGGAGCCTGCTTAAGATTCGCTCGCTCTCTCTCTCTCTCTCTCTCAGCCCCGCCCCTCCCCGTTTTCTCTCTCTCTCTCTCTCAAAAACATAATAATAATAATAATAATTCTTATAAATAAATACATAAATAGGATAACATATTCACAAAAACTATAAGATACGTAAGATTCAATCTAACAAAAAATGTACAAAGACCTCAATGGAGAAAATCATAAAATTCTTTGAAAGGACGTAAAAGAGTCTTCTATATTTGTAGAGATAACCATGTTCATGGAAAGGAAAGCTCAGTATCTTAAAGATATCAATTCTCAACAAATTCATCTAACAAATTCAATATATTTCTAGCCAAAATCCCAAAAGGGTTTTATAAAAAACAATAGCGGAAAAAAAAAAAAGTATGTAAAAGAGTATAGGACAAATTTAGCCAAGAACCTCCTGAAGAATTACCCTACCTAGTCTATATACTTAGGCAATAAGTAAAATAAGTAATGGTGTATATACCATCAAATATACTAATGGAACAGAATATAAAGGCCAGAAAAAGACTCACACATATTGAAAACAATATATGACAGAGGCAGTGTTAAAATCAGTGAAAAAAATTAATAAATGATGTGGATACCAGTAATTATCCATGCAAGATAAGAAATTAAATCATTACCTCACACCATTCACAAAACAAATTACAGGTATGCTAAAGATTGAAATATACAAAATATTTTGCAAAATTAGAAGAGAATACAGAATATCTTCACGAACTCACAGTTAAGAAGAAATTACTAGATAAGACATGGAAGCAAAAAACAATTAATGAACTTGACTACATCAACTTTTTTTTTTTAATGCATAAAAACAGAAACCAAAAACAAAACTGAAAGACAAGAGATTGGGAAAATTTATTCCCCTCCTTCCAAAAAAAGGAGGGGGGTAAAGGAACTCCTACTAATTAATAAGAAATATATATAATCAAAATTCTATTAAAGATTTTTATATAATCTGTATTAAGAGACACATTGGTAAATTGTCAAGTGAATTCTTGATAAGGTTCTAGTTCTCATGTTGAATGATGTGTGTTTATTAGATTATTAAAAATAAACAAACAGCCATGCTTGGGCTAAGTATTTAAGTGTGTCATGAATCAAGGATTATGACTCATCTAATTTTGTATAACTGGGGTCCAATCCACGGAAGGGGGTTCAAAACCATATTGATTTTATTAGTTTCCCATCTAAAGTGTGAAAACTTGAATTGGTTCTTTTTAAATGTCACCTAAACTGAAAAATATTTACTAATCCTTTGACAAAGTCTCTTTTTTACAATTTAACGGGCTATATTAATTGTTTCTCACCTAATTGCTTCTTACTGCAATTCCTAATTTGTGAGAAAGCTGTATCAGCGCAGGAGTTAGTTATCTTGTTTGCTATTACAGCAATCATATCTAAACAACTTAACAGAAGGAAGAAGGGCAATTCCATTTATATGACATTCAAGAAAAGGTAAAACTATAGGAACAGAAAATCAATGGGAAGGACCTGATCTCTAAGGGCACAAGGAAACTTTTGGGGGTAATAGAAATGTTCTTTTATTTTTTCAAAGATTTATTTATTTGAGAGAGAGAGAGAGCACGAGCAGGAGGGACACAGAATCTCAAGCAGACTCTGCACTGAGTGAGGAGCCCGACTCAAGGCTCTGTACTATGACTCTGAGATCAGGACCTGAGCAGAAAGCAAGAGTCAGATGCTCAACTGACTGCACCACCCAGGTGCGCCTTGGGGTGAAGAAATGTTCTGTATCTTGATTGTGGTAATGACTGCACAATGCTATGAATCTGTTGAACTCATGGAAATGTAAGGATGAATTTCATATACGTAAATTAAACTTCAATAAATGACTTTAAAAGAGGGGAGAACAGTGTTGAAAATTAGAGTTTAATCTATTAAAGAGACACTCATTCAATATTAACAATATTATGATATTAAGAACTGTAGCTTGTAATCTAAGTCTAATCTAAAAAGTTTTTTAAATTTTTTTAAAGATTTATTTTTGTGCAAGAGAGCGAGCCAGTGCACAAGCCACGGGGAAGAGGGAGAAGCAGACTCCCCACTAAGCAGGGAGCCCAATGCGGGACTCGATGTGTGACTTGATCCCCGGCCCCTGGGATCATGACCTGAGCCACAGGCAGATGCTTGACCGACTGAGCCACCCAGGCACTGCCCATCCATATACAGTTTAATTCACAACTGATTCCTGCCTATAGAATCAGTAAATTCTCTCCCCCAAAAATCCTTATTATTCTTAGCCATTTTACTGGTAAAATTAAATGTTTTTAATATGGAACTCAATTTCTGAAATACTTCTGATTCATATCTTTATTGTCCCGTTTTTAAAATTATCTACAAAGCGACAGGAATTACATATACAGCTTATAATGCCAATATAAGTCTCAATAATAATAGTTTCACCATGTATTTTTCTAGTTATTGAACCACATAATTTTATGCATTATCTATTCATCCTTAGGCCCTATGAAATAGGTATAATTATCCCCCTTATTACATGAAGACTATTTTGACAGTATGTTTTATATTTAAGAGCTAGTATGATTTAACAGTAAAGAGCCTGTTGGCTACTACATCCCCAGAACACAGTAGGTATTCAGCAAATATTTGTTGAATTTTGGCTTTACCTCTGACCGATTATGTAATCTTGGACAATTATTTATCTCTTTAAACTTCAATGTCCCCATCTATAATAAGATAGTTAAACAACTCTGGGAAGTAGGTGTGTTTAGTTCTTTTCATTCCTTACTAAAGTGGCACATTATGAGCACTGAATGTCACTGAATTTACTATTATCATCTCTTCGATAGAATGCTGGAACTATATCATATTGCTAAAGCTTCATGTAAGAATAAAGCAGTAGCGGAACAGATGATAATACCTAAAACCTAATTGTTCTTCATGCAAAATTGAGATGTTCATTCTTATAATTTATTAAAACAAAAACTAGCACAACTTTTTTTCTTTTTTTGTATAACATTTTAAAGGTATAAAAAGCAGGGGCACTTGAGATAGAGACAGGCAGCGAGAGAGGGAACACAAGCAGGGGGAGTGGGAGAGGAAGAAGCAGGCTCATAGCAGAGGAGCCTGATGTGGGGCTCGATCCCAGAATGCCGGGATCACGCCCTGAGCCGAAGGCAAGCGCTTAACCGCTGTGCCACCCAGGCGCCTCAGACCATGAGACTCTTGATCTCAGGGTTGTGAGTTTGAGTCCCATGTTCAATGTACAGATTATTTAAAAATAAATAAATAAACAAACTTTTAAAAATAAATAAGGGGCATCTGGGTGGCTCAGTTAAGTGCCCGACTCCTGATTTCAGCTCAAGTCATGATCTCAAGCTCCTGGCATCAAGTCCTGCATTAGGCTCCACACTCATGGAGTCTCCTTAGGATCCTCTCTCTCCCTCTCCTCTGCCCCTCCCCCCATTCGCATTTTCTTTCTCTCTCTCTAAAATAAAATCTTTAAAAATTTTAAATAAAAGGATAAACAGTAAGCTAATGAATCTTCTAAAAAAATATTCCTTTGAAATGGGAATGAGGTCATCTTTGAGGGAACTAAGTCTAAGGAGTATACAGTTTGGAAATATTTGGGCCCATAAGTCAGGACTGGAAATAATTTTGGCAGCAAGGGTTCATGTCATGGGACCTACTTCAGGGCAAGATGACTGATCTAGATATTTAAAATTGGATGCTAGGAATTTATAGGATAAGAGAAATGTATAGGATAAATGCAGTTGCAGAAATTGCATAGGATAAAAGAAAATGATTTTAATCTGGAAGTGATCTTAGAGCTCATTTTACAGGAGAAAAAACAGATGGAAGAGAATAATCGAATGATTGAGTGAAATAACTTGCCAATCATAAAAAAAGTTTTGCATTTCAAGAGTCCCATACCATGGATAACAATAGCTTAACATCCTCATTTACTCATGGTCCTGACATTGTTATCCAATTAAGATACATGTCCTTAATCTTATATATTCGTATGTGAAATCTGTATGAATGACATATAGATAAGAAGTGAATTTAGATAATCTGTGACTTCATTTAATTGTTTAAAATACTTTTTTAAAGATTTTATTTATTATTTATTTTGTCAGAGAGCGCGACACAGAGAGAGCACAAGCAGGGGGAGCAGTAGGCAGAGGGAGAAGCAGGCTCCCCACTGAGCAGCAAGCCCAATGCAGGACTCCATCCCAGGACGCTGGGATTGTGACCTGAGCCAAAGGCAGATGCTTAACCAACTGAGCCACCCAGGTGTCCCTGTTTAAAATATTTTGATGCTTTCCTTGAAAGCATGCTTTGGTTGGTTTCAACCAAAGAACTACAATGGCAAGGTTCCCAGATGTAACCTAATCAATGTTGACTTGTTCAACCTATTTTATGATGATTAAAATCTAATAGAAAAGTATCATCTAAAAATACTTGGGGACATGTGGGTGGCTCGGTTGGTTAAGCATCCAACTTGATTTTGGCTCTGGTCATGACCTCAGGGTTGTAAGACTGAGCCCAGCATCAGGCTCCGAGCTCGGCGTGGAGCCTGCTTAGGATTCTCTCTCCTTTTCCCTCTGTCCACCCCCACACTTGCACACGCACACACTTCCTCTCTCTTAAAAAAAAAAAGAAATTTAAAAATACTTTGAATAATCAAATTTTACAGTTATTTAAAGAACTGATGAGCAAAGAGACAGCAAGACAAAATCAACCTGATTTGGCTGCCTACCGTCACCACTGGAGCTAAGAAATGATATTGCTGCCTAGTTACACTCCTTTAATATTATGATCTTCCTAATCTCTGTTACCATTTCACATAATGCTCAAATTCTACGGCACCAATAATAAGGGTCAGAATAAGTCTATGGAGGAAGCAACCACATCAAGCACATTTTAGAGTTCAGCCTATCTCAGGGTGCCTGGGTGGCGCAGTTGGTTAAGCCCCTGGCTCAGGTCGTGATCTCAGGGTCCTGAGATTCAGCCCTACATCGGGCTCTGTGCTCAGCGTGAGTCTGCTTGGGTTTCTCTCTCCTTCTCCCTCACCCTCTACGCTCACACACACACACACAAAATAAATAAATCTTAAAAAAAAAATTATAGAATCCAACTTATCTTGAGCCTGAAGGTAAGCAACGAAGTTTTGATTCTTTATCAATAACCCTAAATTTATGTGACTATCCATTCTCAGACTTCATGAACTATTTGCAAGAAAAACTAAATTGTGGAAATATGTTTAGCCATGTATATCATGCAAATAAGCAGATTTCCAAATCAATTAAGAACCAGAATAAAGGACTTGTACTACGGGATTTAGTTAGGGAAAAAGTAACAAAGTCAAGGCTTATGCCCTGACTATTGCTCAGATGTTTGAAAAGTCTAAAGTCTGGTCACAATAGCCTCTTATTTATCCAAAAACAGATACATAAAAAAGCTTAGAAGACTTGTTTCAACTGGCTTATGGTAGTCAAGCAACTCCTTTATAAGAGGCAAGGGCTAGAGGTGGTTGGGATATATGGTAGACTCCCAGTCATTAAGAAAACCTAAAATTGAGTTAGGTTCTATTCCAGAAAGCAAATTGGGGGTATTTTTCTTTCTTAAGGAGGGATAAATTGCTAGTCCAGCAACTGCCATCCTAAGGATCTTAGTGTATTTATTTCTAAAACCTTAGCCAACTTCCTCACTTTCATGATTTAAAAGGGAAGCAAAACTGCCTTATATAAGTATCTTTTTAATATTCTGATTTGATTAGGATATGAATCCATTAAAATGAATTTATACTAGAGGAAAGTCAATAACTAGCTTAGTTTAGAGTATGTTTTCTTCTTTTTCCAAACAATAAAGGGATAATAACAGGTAACACTGATACAGCACTTGCTCTGTGCCAGGCATTGTTTTAAACTCGTTATATGTGTTAATCTATTTAATCTACACAATCCTACAAAACAGGTATTATCATCCTCATTTTCTATTAGGGAAAACTTGAGGCATGGAGAGATTCAAATAATTTACCCAAGGTCAAGCAACCGGCAAGTGACAGAGTCACAATTTCTATGTAAGCAGACTGGCTCCAGAGTCTATCTATGCTTTTAATCTTTAAGTTTTTCTGCCTCATGATTATACAAGTGTGTTTGTTTTTGTTTTATTAAAACTATGAAAGAATCACATAGTACCTCTCCCACCCCACCCTGGGAGAGTTTTCTACCTAATTTCTTATTGGCCCATAACATGGGCTAATTAGAAGGCTTAAAATATGTTAAGTGGAAGTTATATGTATCTTATCTGCATTAAGTATATAGATTTTTCTTTCTCTATCCAAAAAGGGGGGGGCATGGGCAGGGGGATGAATTCTTTAACTCACAAATTCTCTCATATAAGTTCTGTAGGCCTTAGGGAGAAAGTGACTACATTAGAAATTCTTTCTACATTGCTCTCCTTCATGGTTGAGCTTGTTTTTTAGAAAGAAATTTTGGCCTGGAATTCTGTATTAGCAACAAAGATTCTGATACCTTATATCCTAATTCAGGTTTACCCATATTTCAAATAAAAGAACTACCTGAAACCAAAATATAAATGTTTTCAGGGGCGCCTGGGTGGCACAGCGGTTAAGCGTCTGCCTTCGGCTCAGGGCGTGATCCCGGCGATCTGGGATCGAGCCCCACATCAGGCTCTTCTGCTATGAGCCTGCTTCTTCCTCTCCCACTCCCCCTGCTTGTGTTCCCTCTCTCGCTGCCTGTCTCTATCTCTGTCAAATAAATAAATAAAATCTTTAAAAAAAAAAAATGTTTTCATAGTGCTAAATAAAAAGGCCCCTTGCAGGGGCACCTGGCCGGCTTGGCTGGTAGAACGTGTGACTCTTGATCTCGGGGTTGTGAATCTGAGCCCCAGATTGGGTAGAGAGATTACCTAAAAATAAATATCTTTAAAAGTAAATAGGTAGATAGATAGATAGATCTCCTGCAGAAGCAACTGGGGAAAAAGTACATCTACTCTCCCACTTTGAGGGCTGAACTATGTACAAGGGGATCTCTCTACCTAATTAAGCCAAGGTTTACAGCTCCCTCCTCCAGGCCTGGAACATGGGCACATATGGGCCCATAGAATTACACTGAATGGATGAATGAACAAATGCATGCTTATTTTTACTTGAAGGACTAAATATCATCTTCCCCATTGTACCTAGGACTCTAATCACCAGGCAAAGGTAAATAAACTCTTTCCCCAGAGGTTAAAACACAAATATTCAATTTCATCAGGGCAGAATCTCTTTTAGTCTTAAAAGAGGTGTGTCAGGAGTCTCACAGATCTCAGCATATGGTTGCATTCATGGATACAGTAAGGATATGTAGCAGGCAATAAAGGAACGCAACACAGGTATAAAATGGAGGAATCCATCAGCAGGCTTCCTCATACTCTCTCCTTCCCATGAGAGGAAGGCATGCAGAATTTACCCTTCCCCCTGCAACAAAAATGCACCAACATTTATGCAATGTTTCTGCCCAGGGAAGCCCATCAGAGATGCGGCACCCAAAGTTTTATTGAGGCCTGTTCACATGGGTACCCTCTGCCTCGTGTATACCAAAATTCCAGGCCCCCAAAAGGAAAGCAGGTGTTCAACATAAACCATATAGTTTGCACAAACAGTCTAGGCACAGTGAATCATCCTTTTTTTTTTTTTTAAGATTTAATTTATTTATTTGAGAGAGCGAGTGCGCATACGAGCAGGGGGAGGGGCAGAAGCAGAGGGAGAAGCAGACTCCACGCTGAGCTGGGGAGCCCAATGTGAAGCCCAATCCCAGGACCCTGAGATCAGGACCCGCGCTAAAGCCAAATGCTTAACCAAATGAGCCACCCAGGCGCCCCACAGTGAATCATCCTTATCAGTTACTGGAAACACTCTGAGAGCCAAGTTCCTTGCAAACAGGCCTTTCTAAGGAGAGCAGTGTCAGACCTACTATGTTAACTCTTTTCTGCACAGAAAGTTATTTAACTTCTTGAAGTCTCAGACTCATCTGTAAAAAGGAAAAAATAATAGAAACTACTTCACAGCTACCATGATTACTATAGTGTAACTATCATGGTATTGTTATCCAGTGTGATGGCAAGACTTCATAAAGATAAAAAAAAAAAAAAGACTTCATAAAGATCACTTTGCAATAATGATGAGGACTACAGAAATTTACAGATAATTAAAGCTTCAACTTAAAACTTAATCTTCAACCCAGCAGCAACTTTTAGAAGAGGATAAAAACCATAATGACCTGGAATGAAGAGGACATAGACCCCATCTTTCTCCTGTAAAAGATATGGCAGAATTAAAATGCTTTATCATTATAGACTGATATTATGACTGAGTTTAAGTGCTTAGATATGACATAGTAGAACAGCATCTCCACTTCCAAAAATTAAGTAAAAATTCATGAAGGCAGACTTCCTGGAACACTCTCAACCCACCCAGATCACAAAATAAAACATAAAACATGAGCTTTTCCTGGAAGTTTATTTAAGCACACTATTAGAGAACAAAAAAGGAAGAGGAAACAATTCACTAACCCTTTTACGAATGAATATACTTTCTAGTTCTTACTAATTATAATCTAAAATTAAGATAATCATTAAACTTAGATTTAGAATGGCACGTATTTAACATAGAATTGAGATTTATAAGGAAAATTTATTTTTTATTCATGTATCTAAATGATACACACTGCAAGGTTATAAATAAAATTACTCAAATCGGACAATTTACTCATGAAAACACTGAAACTTTGGCCTTCAAGTATAGGTAAGAGATCAGAGGGATTCTGAGATTTAATATTTATTCTGAAATCACTATATTATTTGTTGGTTTTGTCCCCAATTCATGAATGTAACTTCTTTTCTTACATTATTTATAAAGCTTAACCCTATAATCAATCTATCACAATGTCCCTCTAAGTTTCCTCATTATTGTTGATTATGGCTGAGTAGAAACCTATAGAACATATAAATTACCAGATTAGAGAAATTTTTTGGTTTTGTTCTTTGGCCAAATTTATAATCCAATAATACAAATTAACATATGCTAGCTTGGGAACCAAAACAAATTAGCTTTATTCTATCTTAAATGAACCATATCAAGGATACTAAAGACACTAGACAACAGATAGAATGTTTTTTAATTGTCTGGATTTATCCTGTCCCAAATCATCTTTTTGTCATTCCTCTGTAATGAAGTAAAAGGTGAAGGGTGTTTTTTACATGTTTAATGCAAATCTTTCCACCACCCCACCAACACAAACTAGAATATAAGCTCCATTAGAGCTGAGCCGTAGCTATTTTAATCATCATTGTATATACACCTCTCAGAAGAGTGTCTGGCACATCACAGACCACAATTTCAACTCCTGACTCAAGTTTTCTTGTTCTTGACTTCCTTCCTCTTTTCTACTATCACTAATATATATACACATGTGTCCTTTGTTAAGCCACTTTAAATCATTTTGGGAAAAAATAAGCACCTTTTAACAACTATACATATATATAAACAATACTGAATATAGCCAGATTAAATGGTTAGTGAATAAAGGGGCAAACAAATATATTCAGATACACACTGTAAATCAGTATTAACACAGAATTAGAGTAATTTAAAAATGTCTTCCAAATTATGATGTATCTGAGCTAATTTATTTGAAATATATTTTCAATATATTTTAAAACACTAAAAAAGTATATCTTAAATATTATAGAAAAGTACATTTAATTTTACTTATTTTTATTTATTTATTTGAGAGAGAGAGGGCACGAGATGGGGGCAGGTGCAGAGGGAGTGGGAGAAGCAGACTCCCTCCTGAGCACGGAGTCCAACACAGGGCCCAATCCCAGGACCTCAGGATCATGACCTGAGCCAAACGCAGCCACTTAACCAACTGAGCCACCCAGGCACCCCTAGAAAAGTACATATTAAATATTAAAAAAAAAAAATACATGACATTACTATTCACTTTATAAAAACCATATCTTGGGGCACCTAGGTGGCTATTGCTTAAGCATCTGCCTTCAGCTCAGGTCATGATCCCAGGGTCCTGGGATTGAGCCCCACATTAGGCTCCTTGCTCAGCAGGGAGTCTGCTTCTTCCTCTTCCTCTAGCCCCTCTCCCCACTCGTGCTCATTCTTGTTTGCACTCTTGCTCTCTCTCTCAAATAAAAAACAAAACAAAACAAAAAAACCATAGCTTACTATTTTTTTGATAAACAATAGTGGTACTTTGAAAAAATAGTTTATCTTCAAAAATTTTATTCACATAAAGCTTTAGAGTTTTAATCTGTTTAATCTGAAGTAATTTGAACTCCTAATTATTTTATGTTAATATTAGTTAGCCAAACAAAAATAACTGTAACTGGGGCACCTGGGTGGCTCAGTTGGTTAAGCATCTGACTTTGGCTCAGGTCATGATCTCAGTGTCCTGAGATGGAGCCCTGCCCAGCAGGAAGTCTGCTTGTCTCTCTGCCCCTCCCCCATCCCTGGCTCCTGCGAGGCTCGCTCTCTCTCTCTCTCTCTCTCAAATAAAAAAATAAAATCTTTTAAAAAATAGTAAGAATAACGTGACTGTTTTTGCTAGTGAAATAGAGGGGAAAAAAGTTATATTTAGGAAGTCAGTCATCATACAACTAACTACATCATGTCATCTATATATTTTAGCCCATAATTATGAACAGTTGAAAGTATAACTTTATAATACTAACATGAATTGGTTAAAATTGTTATCATAAGAATCTCTGCCATTGCTATAAGTGTACTACAAATTTAAAGTTTTCTAGATACTGGTATTTTATTTTATTTTTAGGTAGCTAAATTTCAAGGAAGAAACATCAGGGAAGCTATTTTCCCTGCTGTTCTTTATAAAGCTAAAATCATTTAGAGAAGATCCTACATATATTTACTCACACTCAAAAACTGTTACAGAATAAAATTATAAACTGAGTTGCAAATTAACTCTTTAGTCAAGAATGAAGGTCACTACAATATTTTTCCAGTGGGTTCCCGCCACATTTAGAAAAAAGAATCTAAAGTCTTAAACATGGTCTATATAAAGATCAACCCAGGGTTAGCCCATCCCACTTCTCTAACCTCATTCATCTCTCATCTCTTTCACTGGCTTGCCAACCTCTGACTACGGTGGCCCTGTTCCCACAACACAACAAGCTTATTCTGTACTTCCTATTCTCTAGGCTACAGACTCTTCCAGATCATCCACAGACTGAATCCTCCTCACCTACCATACAAATATCACCTCAAGTACCCCCCTTCAGAGACTTTTCTATCATGGCTCCCCTGTTCCAATTATATTCCACTGCCATGTAGCTCCCCCCATCATTCTTTATTTGATATCACATTACCCTATTTTGTTTTTTCATTATACTTATCACAAAAATTATTTTATTCATTTATATTAAATGTTTGTCTCCTCCACTAGAATATAAATTCCATAAGAACAAGTACTGCTGCATTTATCTTTTTACTACAATCTCTCGAGGACCTAAAATGAATTAATACTATACTATTAAATGTACAGGCTGAGATGAAGATGTTGATATTTTGTAACCATTCTCACACATATTGCTCTCTTAGGCTTCTTCCTTTTTTTTCCACCCATTAGCACTTACCATGAGAGAACTGCTTAACTCCAAGAAATATGGGCAAACAAGCAGATGTTATCCTGTATAATCAGTTCAGAAACTGACCCAAAGTTTCAGAATTAATGGTATATCTTTCAAATTATACACTGATCCTACATACCAGTAAACATTAATAATTATGCATTAATTTATATTATGTTTAAATAAAAACTATCAGATAAAATTTAGCATTTATGACTGATACATATTCATGCATATCATGAAATACAAATGAAAATTAGTGAACATAATTTAGAAATAAAACAAGCATCATTTTAGAATTTAACACATAGTGGTGGTTTTTTTTAAACAAACCTTTTTTTTTTTTTAAGATTTTATTTATTTATTTGACAAAGAGAGAGGCAGTGAGAGAGGGAACACAAGCAGGGGGAGTGGGAGAGGGAGAAGCAGGCTTCCCGCTGAGCAGGGAGCCCAATGCAGGGCTCGATCCCAGAATGCTGGGATCATGACCTGAGCCAAAAGCAGACGTTTAACAATTGAGCCACCCAGGCACCCTGAATTTAACACATAGTTTAGATAGCATCTTCTATCTAGAATGTAATTTTATCTGAAATTAAAGAAATCATGTTTAAAGAATTAAAGGAAAGCATGACAACTATAACTCAAAAAATGGGCAATCTTAATAAAGATATAGGTACTACATTAAAAAAAAACAGGAATAAATGGAAATTCTGGAGATGAAAAGTATGATTCAAGAGTTGAAAAGTACAACAGCCAAAACTAAAAATTCACTAGCAGAGCTCAGTAGCAGATTTGAGATGACAGAAGAGTCAGTGAACTTGGAGATGTATCAATAGAAATTACGAATTCTGAAGAACAGAAAAAAAGAATTTCAAAAAATGAACAGAGCCTCAGAGACTTAAGGGATACCATTAAGCACCCAACATGCATGTAATGTGAGTTCCAGAAGGAACAAAAAGGGAGAAAAGGACAGAAAAAATATTTGAAGAAATTATGGTCAAAACTTGCCAAACTGTTAAAAAAATATTAATCTATAGATTAAAGTTTAATGAATCCAAAGTAGGATAAACACAAAGAGATCCACACCCAGACATATCATTATTGAAAGCCAAAGACAGAGAAAATCTTAAAAGCACAAAGAGAAAAACAATGGAAGCCAGAAAGCAAGAGACAACATAGTCAAGGTGCTGCAAGAAAAAAAATCTGTAACAAAGAATTCTATAACCAGTAAAACTGTTCATCAAAAACAAAGGCAAAATAAAAACAATCCTAAAAAAACAAAAACTGAAATAATTCATTGATAACAGACCTGCCTTACAAGAAATCCTAAAGGAAGTGCAACAGACTGAAAGAAAATAATCAGCCCATAACTCAAATACACAAAAAGAAATAAGAAGCACCATAAAAGGTAAACATATGTGTAAACATAAAAGACTGCTTAATATTTTTTCTTCTCAGGGTGCCTAGGTGGCTCAGTCAGTTAAGCATCTGCCTTCGGCTCAGGTCATGATCCCAGAGTCCCAGGACTGAGCCCCACATAGGCTCCCTGCTCAGCAGAGAACCTGTTTCTCCCTCTCTCTCTGCCCAATGCTCCCCTTGCTTGTGTTCTCTCTCTCTCAGTCAAATAAATAAATAAAAGCTTTAAAAAGTATTTTTTTCCTTCTCTTAGTTGTTTTAAAAGACATACATAAAAGACATACAACTGCATGAAAAATATAAAACAGTGCTGTCAGGCTTCTAACGCATAAAAACTTAATACATATGACAATACTAACAAATAGGATGGGGAGGAAATGGAGCAAAGTTTCTACATTTTACCATAATTAAATTAGTCGATCTGAAGTAGACTGTGACGAAGACGCATATTGTAATCCCTAGAGCAACCTAAGAAAATAACCCAAAAGATCTAGTTAAAACACTAACAAAGGAATTCAAATGACACTCTGGAAAATACTTATTAATTCCAGAAGAGGCAGAAGAGGGTGAGCAAAGAAATAAAAAAGAAATGAGATGGGGCACCTGGGTGGCTCAGTCGGTTGAGCATCTGCCTTTGGCTTGGGTCATGATCCTGGGGTCCTGGGATTGAGCCCCACATCAGGCTCCTTGCTCAGCAGGGAGTCTGCTTCTCTCTCTCCCTCTGCCCCTCTCTCACGCATGCACGCATGCTCTCTCTCTCTCTCTAATTAAAAAAAAAAAATGAGATACTTCATTGCAGATATAAATCTATCAGTGATTACATTAAATGTGAACAGATTAAACCCTCCAATCAAAAAGCAGAAATGGTCGCACTTTTTAAAAAAACAAAGCATGTTAACTACATGCTGTTTATAAGACAAACTTTAGACTCAAAAAACAAACAGATTGAAAGTAAAAAGATGGAAGAATAGTTGCAAAACAGACAGTAAGCATAAGAGAGCTGGAGTGCCTACACCAATACCAGACAAAATAAAACTAGAGACAAAGAGGAATCTTTCATAATGATAAAGGTCAGCTTATCAGTAAAAGAATTATGTATATATAGCATAACTAACACCACTACCCCCAAACCATGGAGCAAAAATTGACAGAACTGAAAGGAAAAATAGATATTCCAATAATAATAGGTATTTCAATCTGTCTCTCAATAATTGATAGTATAGCTAGACAGAAAATCACCACAGACATTGAAGGCTTGAAACATTCCACCCAACAACAGCAGAATACATATTTTTTTCTAGTACACAGGGAACATTCTTCAGAAAAGATTACAAACTAGGCCATAAAATTATCTCAATAAATTTAAAATGAGAAAATTATACAAACTGTATGTTCTCCTACTACAGGGGAATTAAATAAAAAATCAACAACAACGAAATGTGGCGAATCCCCAAATAATTGAAAATTAAACACTACATTTCTAAATAATCCATAGGTCAAAGAAGACATCACAAAGGAAATTTAAAAATATTTAGAAGTGAATAAAAATTTTAAAAAGCAAAACATAAGGGCATCTGGGTGGCTCCTTTAAGTGTCTGCCCTCGGCTCAGGTCACGATCCCAGGGTTTTGGGATGGAGCCCCATGTCAGTCTCCCTGCTCAGCTGGGAGTCTGCTTCTCCCTCTCCCTCTGTCCCTCTCCTGGCTCATTCTCTCCCTCTCTCTATCATAATAAATAAATACATAAAATCTTTAAAAATATTATTTAAAAACAATAATAAATAAAATCTTTTTAAAAATAAAAATAAATAAAAAGAACATTAAAAAATGCATAGGATGCAGCTGACCCAGTGTCTGAAAGGAAATTTAGAGCTTTAAATGCCTATATCAGTAAAGAAGAAAGATCTCAAATCAATAGCCTACACTTCTACCTTAAGAAGCTAGAAAAAGGCAAACTAAACCCAAAGCATGCAGAAGGATGGAAATTATAAAAGTTAAAATGGAAATCAGTGAAATAGAAAACAGAAAATGGGGGGAGGGAGGATCAATTAAACCAAAACTTGTTTCTTTGAAAATAGCAGCAAAATTGACAAACTTTTAGCTAGAATGACCAAGTAAAACAGAGAGAATACACATGCTACCAAAATTAAGAATGAAAGAGGGACATCACTATCTGCACTAGTAAAATTAAAAGTACATACAAGAATATCATGAACTTTTTGCCAAAAATATTAAATAATTTAGATGAAACAGACAAATCCCAAGAAGCAATTACTGAAACTACTTCAAAAGGAAGCAGAAAATGTGAACAAACCTGTAACAAGTAAAGAAACTGAATTAGCAGATTAAAATTTTTCCAAAGGAACAAAATCCAGGCCCAGATGCTTTCACTGGTAAATTCCATCAAATGTATTAAAAGAAAGAATAACACCAGTCATTCACAAACTCTTACAGAAAATAAAAGAGGAAACACTTCTCAATTCATTCTATGAGGCTAGTATTTCTACGTTAAAAATCCAAAGACATCACAAGGAAAAAAAAAAAACTACAAACCAGTATCTTTCATAAATATAGATACAAAAACGTTCAACTAAACATTAGCAAAGGAAAGCCAGCAACTATAGTAAGAATCATATACCATGACAAACTGAGATTTATCCTAGGACTAAGGCTGGCTTATTATCTGAGAATCAATTAATATAACACACAATATCAATGGAATAAAGGACAGGAACCACATGCTCATCTGAGACACTGAGGTGACCAACCATACTGATTTGTCCAGGACAGAGGGGTTTCCCAAAATGCAGGAATTTCAGTGCTAAAACTAGAACAGTCTTGGGCAAACCGTGACAGTCGGTCATGCTAACAGATGCAGAAAAAGCATCTGACAAAATCTAATACCCATTCATGATAAAAACTCAGAACAAATACTGCATTGTACACTTAAAAAGTTCAGAAAGTATATTTCATGTTAGATGATCTTACCACATTAAAATAAAAAAATTTAAGTATAAGATATATACACTGAAATTACAAAACATCACTGAAAAAAATTAAAGATCGATAAATCAATAGAAATTTTCATGTTTGTGTATTAGAAAACACAATATCTCAAGATTTGAAATTCTCCCCAAACTAATCTACAGATTCAATGCATTCCCATCAAAATTCCAAGACTGTTTTGCAGACATTTATAAGCAAATCCTAAAATTTTTATGTAGGGTCCAGAAGAGCTACAACTTTTAAAAACAAAAACAAAATTAGAGGGCTTACACTACCCAGTTTCATAAGTTACCATAGGGCACAATAATCAAGACAGAGTAGTATTAGCTAGGATAAAGACAGATATATAATGTAACAGAATTGAGCCCAGAAATAAATAAATCATTACATTTATAATCAATGGAGAAATGATATCTTTTCAACAAAGATATGTTATCTTTTCAACAAATTGTTCTAAGACAATCCATATGCAACAGATGAATTTAGACCCTTATTTCACACCATACATAAAAATTAAAATGAATCCTAAATCTAAGAGCAAAAACTATAAAACATCTGGAAGAAAACAAAGGAGAAAATCCTCAAGACCCTGGATTAGGCAAAGAGTTCTTAAAACTAAAGCATGATCTATAAAAGAAAAATCTGAGAAATCAAACTCCATCAAAATTAAAATTCTGGGGAGCACCTGGCTGGCTCAGTTGGTGGTGCATGCGACTCTAGATTATGGGATCATGAGTTCAAGCCCCACATTGGGCCTAGGGCATACCTAAAAAATAAAAACTCTAAAAAATATATGTATTTTAGAATGTTTACACTTCAAAGGGATTCAATTAAAAAATGAAAAGACAAGCCCCACACTGGGAGAAAATATTTGCAAATCATGTATCTAATAAAAGGCTTGTATCCAGAATACATAAAGAACTTTTACAACCGGGGGAGGGGGTGACTGGGTGGCTCAGTCAGTTAGGCATCTGACTCTTGATTTCAGCTCAGGTCATAATCTCAGTTGATTTCAGTTCAGGTCATGATCCCAGGGTTGTGAGACTGAGCCCCAGGTCAGGCTCCCTGCTCAATGGGGAGTCTGCTTGACATTCTCTCTGTCCCTTATTCTTTGCCCCTCCCCCAATAAATAAATAAATCTTTTTTTTTTTTTAAGATTTTATTTATTTATTCGACAGAGATAGAGACAGCCAGAGAGAGAGAGGGAACACAGTCAGGGGGAGTGGGAGAGGAAGAAGCAGGCTCATAGCGGAGGAGCCTGATGTGGGGCTCGATCCCATAACGCCGGGATCACGCCCTGAGCCGAAGGCAGACGCTTAACCGCTGTGCCACCCAGGCGCCCCTAAATAAATCTTTTTTTAAAACAAAATTTACAATTCAATAATAAGGTAGAAAATGGGCAAAAGATTTTAGTGGCTACTTCAACAAATGGAATATATGAATGGCTAATAATTATATGAAAAAATCCTCAATGCCCTGAATCTTTAAGAAAATGTGAACTTAAACCACAATGAGTTAACCACTTCATACCTACTGGAATGGCTATAATAAAAAGGATAATAATAATGTGTTGAAAAGGATGTGAAGAAACTGGAACTCTCATACGCTGCTATTAGAAATGTAAATATATGGGACTCCCAGGTGGCTCAGTCAGTTAAGCGTCTGACTCTTGGTTTCAGCTCAGGTCATGATCTCAGGGTCATGGAATCAAGCCCCACATTGGGCTCCCAACTCAGTGGGAAGTCTGCTTAAAATTCTCTCTCCCTATCCCTCTGCCCCTCCCCCTACACGGACTCGTGCCTGTGTGTGCATGTGATTTCTCGCTTTCAAATGAATAAATAAAATCTTAAAAAAAAAAGAAAGAAAGAAAGAAGGAAAGAAATGTAAACCAATGGCCACTTTAGAAGAGTTCTACAGTTTCTTAAAAAGTTAAACAGATGAGCCAGCAATTCTATTCCTAGTATCTACCCAAGAGAATGAAACCATATATTCACATAAAGACTTGTATTCATATGTTCAAGCTGCATTATTTCAACAATCAAAACTGGAAACAATCCAAATGCCTATCATCTGGTCAATAATAAAATGTGGAATATCCACACAACAGAATACTATTCAGCAATAAAAAGAAACAAAGTACCGGTACATGTTATAGCATGGATAAATCCAAAAAACATTATGCTAAGTGAAAAAAGCCAGATGCAAAACACTACATATTGTATGATACGGCGCGCCTGGGTGGCTTAGTTAGTTAAGCGACCAGCTCTTGATTTCAGCTCAGGTCAGGATCTCAGGATCTCAAGACTACATCCCACTCAGCACGAAGTAGGCTTGAGATTCTCTCTCTCTTTCCCCCTCTGCTCCTCACCCTGCTTGCATGCACACACACTCTCTCTCAGATAAATGAATAAAAGCTAAGACTAAATACTGTATGATTCCGTTGTTATAAACTATCCAGAAAAGGCAAATCCACAAAGACAAAACACAAATCAGCTTTTGCCTGGGACTGGGTTGGAGGGGGCAGGGGAAGGGTTAACTGCAAACAGACTAGAGGTAGATTTTGGAAGGCACAGAAATGTTCTACATCTGGCTCATAAGCTTAAACCAGTCCTGCTGTCAGTCTGTAGGAGTCAGGCATCCTGCATCTCACTGAGCCTCTGCTGTCTTCCCTCTTGCTGAAGATGAGCTCCGCCTCTCCATCCCAGGCACCTGGCCTCCTGCTGGCCCAGTGTGGAGTCCAGCAACTTCATGCAGATAAGCTCTGCCCCTGCCCACCAGCAGGACCTGTCAATCTCAGGAGATCCTGGGCTCTTCCCCCTGGCCAGCTGGGCCACCAGCTTCCTTCCCCCGACTCGGGGGGAGTCCCGGGGGGGGGGGTACTATCTTCTCAGTCCTCTCTCACAACCTTCCTTTGCTGAGTTAAAGTTTGTAAATGGTTTTAAAGATAAATGAACAAACGAATCTGGCTTATAATGATAGTATAACAATTCTATATGCTTACTAAAAATAACTGAATTGTTTATATGGCTAAGTAATATTCCACTGTACATATACATAACACAACACCTCTTCTTTATCCATTCATCAGTCAATGGACATTTGGGCTCTTTCCATAATTTGGTGTATAATAATGCTGTTATAACACTGGGGTGCATGTGTCCCTTCAAATCACAATTTTTGTATCCTTTGGGTAAATGCCTAGTAGTGCAAATTGCTGGGTTATAGGGTAGTTCTAGTTCTAACTTTTTGAGGAACTTCCATACTGTTTTCCAGAGTGGCTGCACCAGTTTGCATTCCCACCAACAGTGTAAGAGGGTTCCCCTTTCTCTACATCCTCATCAACATCTGTTGTTCCCTGTGTTGTTAATTTTAGACATTATGACAGATGTGAAGTGGTATCTCAAAATATTTTGGGAAAAAATAAAAATAAAAAATAACTGAATTGTGTACCCCAAATAGACTCATTTTTGGTATTAAATAACTCAAGACACTAATTTTTTTTTAATTGAAGTGTAGCTGACACACAATATTAGTTCCAGGTATACAACACAGAGATTCAGCATTCATACAGATTACAAAGTGAGATCACCACAATAAATCTAGCTACCACCTATCACCATAAGAGGCTGTTATATATTATTAACTACAATCCTTGCACTCTACATTGTAGCCCTGTGTCTAATTTATTTTATAACCGGATATTTGTACCTTTTAATCCCCTTTGCCTATTTTTTCCAACCCCTGCCCCATCTCCCTTCTGGCAACCACTAAATTGTTCTCTGTATCTACAGGCCTGTTTCTGTTTTCTTTTGTGGTTGTTCACTTGTTTTGTTTTTTTTTATTCCACATATAAGTGATATCATACAGTATTTGTCTTTCTCTGACTTATTTCATGTAGTATAATACCCTCCAGATCCATTCATGTTGTTGCAAATGGCAAGATTTCATTCTTTTGTATGGTTGAGTAATATCACATCTTTATCCATTCATGTCTTATTGATGGACACTCAGGTTGCTTCCATATCTTGCCTATACTAAGTTATGCTACAATGAACACAGAGGGGTGTTTATCTTTTAAAATTCGTGTTTTCATTTTCTTCAGATATGTAGCCCGAAGTGGGTTTGCTGGATTGTATGGTAGTTCTATTTTTAGTTTGCAGAAGCTCCATACTGTTTTCCATTGTACCTGCACCATTTTGCATTCCCACCAACAGTGCACAAGAGTTCTCTTTTCTCACATCTTTGCCAACACTTGTTATTTCTTGTCTTTTTGATAATAGCCATTCTAACAGGTGTGAAGTGTTATCTTACTGTGGTTTTGACTGGCATTTCCTTGATTAGTAGTGATGTTGAGCATCTTTTCATGTGTCTGTTGGCCATCTGTCTGTCTTTTTGGAGAAATGTCTATTTGGGTCCTCTGCCCATCTTTTAATTGGATTTTGTTTAATATTTTGAGTTGTAAGTTCTTTATATATTTTGGATTATTGACACCCTCCCTTATCAGTTACATCATTTACAAATATCTTCTCCCATTTATCAGGTTCCTTTTTCATTTTGTTTACGGTCTCTTTCACTGAGCAAAAGCTTTTTAATTTGATGTAGTCCTACTTATTTTTGCTTTGCTGCCCTTGCCTGAGGAGACAAGTCCAAAAAAATACTGTTCAGACAAATGTCCAAAAGCTTACTGCCTACGTTTGCTTCTACAACTTTGATGGTTTCCGGTTTTACATTGAAGTCTTTAATCCATTTTGAGTTTATTTTCGTATATGGTATAAGAAAGTGGTCCAGGGGCACCTGCTGGCTCAATCAGTGGAGTATTTGGCTCTTGATCTCAGGGTCATGAGTTCAGGCCCTACGTTGGGCACAGAGATTACTTTAAAAATAAATAAAAATTTAAAAAACCAAGAAAGTGGTCCGGTTTCATTCTTTTGCCATGTAGCTGTCCAGTTTTCCCAGCACCATTTATTGAAGAGCCTATCTTTTCCCTATTGTAGCTTCTTGCCTCCTCTGTCAAACATTAATTGACCTTATAAGAATGGGTTTATTTCTGGACTCTATCCTGTTCCATTGATCTGCATCTGTTTTTGAGCAAGTACCATACTCCTTTGACTACTATAGCTTTATAGCATAGTTTGAAATCAGGGAACCTAATATCTTCAGCTTTGTTCTTCTTTCCCAAGATTGCTTTGGCTATCCAGGGTCTTTTGTATACAAATAAAATTCTATATAAATTTTAGGATTATTTGTTCTACTTCTGTGAAAAATGCCATTGGAATTTTAATAGGGATTGCAATGAATCCGTAGATTGCTTCAGATAATAATGAACATTTTAACAATATTAATTTTTCTAATCCATGCGTATGGTTTATCTTTCCATTTATTTATATCATCTTCAATTTCTTTCATCAATATTTTACAGTTTTCAGAGTAAGGTCTCTTAACTCTTTGGTTAAATTTACTCCTCAGTATTTTATTCTTTTTGATGCAATTGTGAGTGGGATTGTTTTCTTCTCTTTCTGATAGTTCATTATTAGTGTATAGAAATGCAACAAACTAAAGCATATTAATTTTCTATGCTGTGTACATACCCAAAAGAAATGAAAACACATCCACAAAAAATGTGTACAAAATGTTCACAGCAGCATTGTTCATAATAGGTAAAAAGTGGAAACTCAAATGTCCACTAATTAACAAATACCGTGTTATATCCATGCAACAGAATATTACTCAACAGTAAAAATAATGACATAGGCTACAACATGAATGAACTGTGGAAATATTATGCTAAGTAAAATGAAACTAGTCATAAAAAATCACATATTGTATGATTCTACCTTTCTTTTTTAAGAGAGAGCAAGTGCCTGCTCAAGCAAGGAGGGTGGGGGGAGAGAATCTTAAGCAGGCTCCACCCCCAGCTCGACTTCAAGACCCTAAGATCATGACCTGAGCTGAAATCAAGAGTCGATGCTCAACGGACTGAACCACCCAGGCACCCCTGTATGATTCTTCTCATAAGAAATGTCCAGAATAGGTTAAATCTATAGAGACAGAAAGATCAGTGGTTGCCTAGAGCTGGGGATCTTGGGGGTAAAGGAGAGTAACCAACCACTAATGGGTATAGGATTCCTTTTCAGAATGATGAAAATGTCCTAAAATGGATTATGGTGATAATTGCACGACTCTGTGAATATACTAAAAACCACTAAATTGTACACTTTAAATTGGTGGATTGAGTGGTATATGAAATATACCTCAATAAAACGGTTACCAAACAAAACAAAACAAAACAAAGCAAAACAAAAAACTTGGTGTTCAAAGCCAACAACACTGGTGGGCCTACCGTATCCAAAGTTACCAATCTATTATTCAGGACAGAAAAATCTCAAAATTGTAAGTATCTTCCAATCATACCCTCATAATTTTGTAAATGAGTATATATACCTGAAATTAGAAGCAACAATTAATCAAAGTAATTAGTTAAGTCACTAACCTTAAAAAACAGGCCAACATTAAATATTCAAATTTCAAATGCCCAAGATATTTCAATTTTCTACTTCATGTGTTTATGAGGAGATAGCTCGATGATATTCATATGAATGCACTGCATAAACTGTACTGCACTACATATAAACTTTAATCATTCCTGAATTCCTTAAATGTAATTCAATAATTTCCAGGCTTATATAAAGTCATTTTTACCGTTTAAAGAAAGAATCTCTGAAACGCAAATATCCAATCCTACCTTAGTGAAGTGTACATTCTTCTGTGATTTTGGCACTATTCCGTGATTATGGCACTAGAGAAAGTGCATGATTTACCTCTCTATAGTGACTCATAGGTAAAAAGAAAAGCAAATCTGATTACCAAACACAAGATTACTGTTGTATCATCACCGGATTAAAATTTAAACCACACAGCTGAAATAAATGTTCATGAAGGGGGGAAATTTTACAGTTTTCGAATGAAGTGTTCCCCCCTCACTCCTTTAAACAAGTATTAATAACTTAAAGAAAGGCTGTTCTGCAGCGAATCTAGGTCCCAGAAAGAGAGCCCAGGATGCTGGCACATAAACATTAGAAACAGTGCAATCTGGATTACTCTTGGCCTTACGGAATATTGTCTCTGTCCTTTATTGACATGGAATAAAAATGCCCAACTGGAGCGGGGAGGGGGGGTTCGACTACTCTGCTCGCAAAGCTGCTCCAGCAGTCAGCACCAGCCCTAGCAGACCGTTCCTTTCCCGCGCCCCCGAAACATCCAGTAGCACGGTCCCAAGGGGACAGCTTCTCCAAGAGAGGATCCAGAAGGCGGTCACTGGACGCGCGTTACAGAGCCCGTTTTTGTTTTGTTTAAAAAACAGATTCCTATCACAGCTAAGCCTCCCTACCCCCGAGGGAACTGGGGGAAGTGGCAGCAGGGGGCTGGCGTGGAAAGCGAGAATAAAAGAATAACCGAGTACAACCTGCCAGGCAAGCTAGCCGCGGAGAGAAGGAAAGGTAAGAGGCGGCGATAAGGCCCGACGGGGAAGGAAACTGGTCTCCAACCCTCCACGCCACCCGGAGCGGCCGTAGCCTCCCAGGTCCCGCCCCGAGCTCGCTGCCCTGCCCCGGCGCCGGCCGCAGCCTCCCGCCCTACCAGACCCTCCCAGGACGCGCTTCCTCCGGAGCCGGACCCCCGCCCTGGCCTCCGCGCGGGATAAGGCGGGTCAGTTCTGTCCGCTTCTCGGCAGAGGTGACTCGCGCGGAGATGTAAACACAGCGAGACCAGCTGCGTTCAGCCCATCCCCCCCCCGCCGGGGTCCGTAACCTCTTCCCTCAGCCCTGCCCCGCGCCCCGCGCTCTCCGCGGGCAGGCGAGCAACGCGCCTTCCCCTTTCTCCAAGTCCCGCTTCCCGACCGTTGCCCGGGGGCACTCAGCCCCCTTCCCCAGCTCCCAGCCGTTGTCACCGCCACAGCCTCCGGAAAACCCTCGGCAAACCCCGGAGCAAACAACACAGGCGCGGGGCGGGGGTGCGGAGGGAGGAGGCGGCACTCGGGACAGCCAGGCTTTATCGCCGCGCCCTCCGCGCTCCCTCCCACCAGCCTCGGCTACCCGCGCTCTTACCTGCTCTCCGCGTCGCCTGGGAAGACCACGGCGTCGCTTTCCCTCCCGGCAGGGCCGCGGACTAGCACCGCCGCCGCCGTTGGCCGGGCGTCCCGAGGGAGCCGGGGCCTCCCCGGCAGCCCGAACCGCTCCACTGGGAGAGGAGGAAACAAAACAGCGGCGAGCCGCCCCGCGCAGCGCCCCCCGCCCGCGCCGCCCCACCGATCCCCAACCGCCGAGGCGACGGCGGCGACACAGAGCCCGGCGCGGGGAGCAATGGTGGCCCCCGCCCTCGCCCCGCTCCCGGCCCCCTCCCTCCACCCCCCGCCTCAGCTCCTCCCCCTCGGCCTCCTGCCGCCGCCACCAGGACACTCGAGTCCGCCTCCCCCACCCCGCCCGCTCGGAGCGCTCCTCCCCTCCCCACGCGGCGAGGGGGGGCGGCACCGCCAGTCACCGCAGCGTCTGTCAAACCGGGGCCGACTATTTATACCTCGCGGGGCCCCACCGTCCCCGGCCCCCACCAGCCCGCCAACCTGCCTCAGGGGTTCTTTCGACTCTCGCCCGCCCCTTATCCCTTAACTTCTCCCAAACCCGCCTTCTCAGGTAAAGACTCTGGCCACTTGTCCCGCTCTCTGCTCGGGGCTCCCCCATCCCATTCTCGGCTCCAACCCCAGACTGGTGCAGGGGCGCCAAGGCGCGGGCAGGCGCATGGGGGCAGCGGGGCCGCGCGTGCACCTGCAGCGCCCGCCCGCCCCCTTCTCCCAGCTGGCCGGGACCGCACGCACACACCCTCGCCACTCTCTGAAGCCTCCCGCGGGCCCCGCCTGTCACTCCATCCCCAGCTCCGGACTCCCGCCCTTCTCCAGGGACAGCTCCTCACTCGGGCCGTCTGACAGATACTGGGGGGCGAGGGGTGAATAAACTCCTAGCCCAGGTCCCTCCAGTCTCCACTCCACAGCCTCCGCTAAGTGAAAGGTGGGGGCGCGGGCGGGCCAGAGCGCGCCGCCGGCCCCGCCCCGGCCCCTCCCAGGTCGGTGACGCTCGTGGCGCACCGCCCCTCCAGCCTCGCGCGCTCGGCGCAGCCCGCTCCTCCTCCTCGCTCGCAGGCGCCCGGCCTTGTACACCCGCGACCCCGCCCCATTCCCAGAAATTACCACCCGCCCAACGGCCGGGCCGCGCGGCGGTTGGTGCCCGCGTTTGCTGACGGTCGGGTGGCGGGGCTCAGCGCGCAGCTGCGGAGCGCGGCGGGCGGCCCCTTGGCGCTGCCCCCCGAGCTGCGGGCGCCCGCACCGAGCCATTGTCGCTCCTCGCTCGGTCAGCGACGGATAAGTAACTCAAGTCCGAGTATTGTTGTTGCGAGAATGCGGGAGTGTATTGGTGCGGGAGTATTTTGGTCCAAGTGCCTAACGAATTCGAAAATGAAAACCCAGCAGTAGCTGCACGCCTCTGGTTTCCCCACTTTCACACAAAGGGGAAACCTTTGAGCAGGGCACTCACGCGCCTTCAAATGCACAAAAGCCAATGACACGGTGCCCTGGACGGTCCGGCTTTTGGAGCGCCTCACTAATGATCTTTCTTACGCACACTTATGCATACAAACGCAAAGTTATACCTCCATCTCTTCCCCCACGACCACACTTCGCCGCCGCCGCGTTTTCTTGTATTTGTTTAACAAAGAGCGATGACTGTCCCGGTGCGCGGAGGGACTAATTCTAGTCCTCTTTCGGGCTCCTGCAGCCCCACTCCGATAATATCCAGTATCCACCAGGTTCATCGCTGGGCTCCAGCCTTAGTCTTTTTGCGGCTCCATAACCAGGCATGAGAGAAGAAAAAAACCCTTAAGAATGTAAGTGGTAGCTGTTCTTTAACGTGGGAACCGTGGAAATAACCTTAGAGTAGGGCTCAAATGTCAGAGGACTGTCAGCCCCATTGATTCGTTCCTGAAGAACCTAAGAATTTAATGATCTCTTTCTTTTTTAAAGCTATTAGTGTCTTTTTATTTACGGGGGGGGGTACGGGGGTGGAACTGGGATTCTTCCTTTCCTATCTGGGAAAGCAACTCTGGTGACTCCTTAAGAGATTTTTACTTTTAAACGTAGGGGAAACCTGGATAGCAAATAAGGTTAATCAAAGAGAGCCTCTTAACTCTGATGAAGTTTTATGGATCCCTTAGTTCTAAAACATGGCGACTCTTCACAGTCTTTTGAACTAAAGAATTCAAACCTTTAATACACAATAAACAGGATACTACAAACATAGCAACCTTTCTAGCAGTATTTCTAATCTCATATTTGCTGTAAAATGGGGAACCATTGTCCACTTGGTATATGTAAAGAATTAATAATACTACTGCATTTCCATGACAATAACGTGTCATATTAAGGAGCATGCAAGGACAAAGCCCGATTCGTGTAGTTAGGAACAGATCTCATCTGCTGGCTCAAATCATTCCTGTTTCCAGTTACCATGAGAAGAAATACATCTCTCCTACTGCCAACTGGAAGTAAACTGTAAAGTCCCAGGTGGATAACAAGAGTGAATAACATCACTGTTCCCAATTCTTCCATGTTCTTTCCATGCATAGAAATTGAATTGTGCATGGAATTGAAATGTGGCTCTGCAGTTCTGCTTAGAGGCAGAAAGTTTCTCCACCCTACTGATGTTGGACTTAGATTATTCCACTTGGTTTTGGCCAAAACAATATGGGCATAAGTGACAGTGTAACAGTTCTGAGCCTGTCCTTTTGCATGTTTCTGCTTGCCTCTCTCCCACACCTGCCTTTCACAATGTGAAGAACATGGCCTGTGTAGTCTGCTGGTAAAACAAGAACAAGAGACATGAAGCAGGTCTAGAACTATCCCCAGCTTGGAGCCAGTGACCTGCAGAAAAAAGAAATCGTTATTTTAAGCATTGTGTTTGGTTGTGGTTTGCTACCCAGAACTAGTTTTCCAGTGGCTGGCTGGTAGAATGAAGACGGAGCAATCTGTTCTCTTGGTATTGGCCTTGAAGGTACCAAACAGATGTCTCTGAGGCATCTCTTTCATAGTGGGTCTTGGAAAGGCACATCCTTTGTGGAAGCCAAGTAAAAAAACCTAGAAAGTTTGTAGCAAGGCATTCTAAAGACCTCAGATTCAGTAGGAAAGGGATAATGTGGTCAGTGGTCCTAGCTAATGAACATAGACTACAAGATCTCCAGGTTGTAAATAAATTGCTCTTGCTTCTGGGGTGCCTGGGTGGCTCAGTCAGTTAAGCAACCCACTCTTGATTTCTGTTCAGGTCATGATCTCAGGGTCATGGGATCGGGCTCCTCATTGGGCTCCATGCTCTGTGCGGACTATCCCTCTGCTCCTCCCCCTCCTCATACTCTCCCTCTCTCTAAAATCAATAATTTTTTTTTAAAGTTGCTCTTGCTTCTGTTTTTTTAATATTATACAATTTATTTTGTAATTATACAAGTGCTTCATTAATGCATTCTCATCAATTTTCAAATAATACAAAACAGACATTTTAAAAAGCCAAGTGTCCTCCTTTCCTTCTCTATTTCCCTTTCCACTTCTCACCCCGCGTACGTAACAGTCTTTCAACACCTCTACCCTTCCACAGGTAACCATAAATGATAAATTAGCATTTCAGCTTCCTGATGTTTTTCTGTGCTTTTATATACATACACATGTAATTACGTAGACTAACTATAAATGAAATGGTATAATATGTGTATTAGATAGAATGCTTCTGTACTTCTTTTCTCAATTTACCCTTTGTTCTCTCTTATTACCTGAGAAAATATTTTTAAAATTTCTGCCTGTCTTCAGTATGATGGGTTAACCAAAAGAAGAGGTTTTCCCACTTTTATATCAGAATGCTAAATGGGAAAAGGAGCTGTTAGGGTCAGTTTAGGGGTGGGAGTGATAATCAACATGAGGAACTAAATTCTCCTAGGGCTAGCCAGTAAATCATTTGCCCTTCCGAAACTGGAAATTCTCTTCCTTGGGATAATCCTTGGACACTTTGAGTTAGAGTTGATTAAATAAGGCTATATTCCCTTACAACATTTCAAAGTGAGTAGTCCAAAAGAAGGGAATGCTGTGCTACCTTTTCTGACCTAGCCTCAGGAGTCTCCCTCCCTCGCTCTCTCTCTCTCTCTCTCACACACACACACACACACACACACGCGTGCGCCACTGAGGATTATTGGAAGCTAGCTACCACAAGGGCATTCGGCAGTAGTGAACTTTGAATTACTGGCAGTCTTTAAACCTGTTGGATTCCCTCATTGCAGATGGGCAAATCCCTAGGTTACCAACAACTATGTAGACTTTACAACAACAGCCGGAGAAATCTCTTTTTTTGCTTCTCCTTAAAGAATAAGTGGTTCTGGGGCGCCTGGGTGGGTCAGTTGGTTAAGCGTCTGCCTTCGGCTCGGGTCATGATCTCAGGGTCCTGGAATCAAGTCCCACATCAGTCTCTCTGCTCATTGGGGAGTCAGCGCCTCACTCTCACTCTCGCTCTCACATAAATAAATAAAATCTTAAAAAAAAAAAAAAAAGAAGTGGTTCTGGGTGCTATTGTCCAGTTACATCCTGGTATTAACCCACCTTATTTAAAAGCCACTATGTTATATCCATCCCTTCCACCACCCCTTTCTGGGCTTCTTCAAAGATGATTATTCATAACTCCCCCATAATCTGGTTTTGCAAAGGAACTCAGGCTCCAGACTCACGTTTGTTTTAGGTATCATTTTGCCTTGTATTAATCAGAATCTCTTAAACATTATATAGTAAACAAGTTACAAGAGGCTTTCCCCCAGAGAATGTTCAAAACCACAGGGTGCCAANTTTGAATATAGAAGGGAAGTTAAATCCTCCCAGAAGAGAAGTTAAATCCTTATGAGTCGCACATGTAGTTTTACCATGTACTGTTAGTAAAATAAGTACTTAAAGTCATTTCATACTCTTGAGTTCTTGATATATTTTTAAAGCAGCTTTCTCTTTAAGATAGTGCTTTAGTTGGAAGCATTTTATTAATTCTATCAACAAATAAATTACTTTTAGCATACATCTTATTGCTTTGTTAAAATATTAGAAGTGTTAAAATGGATTATATTTTATTCTAGTTAGAATTTCTAATATTTTCAATGATAAAACCAATTTTTGTAAGCAGATTTGCCTTCTTGTCTTTATTCTAAAAATTAAAAATCCAAATGAAATGTACATGAGGACATTTTATTAGTGATTTAAGATCATATTAATCTTTAGAGTTTCTGAATAAAATTGGTTTCTTAATAAAATTCAGGATAAATGCCATAGTAGTTAATTAAAATACAAAGATAAATATATTCCATGGGGAAAGTTCTGAAATAAATTTCCATATTTGTGAGCTGACTAGTTTTCAAGGGCATTTAACTCTGTTTCTTCCATGCTACTAAGTTAAAATGAATTAATAGAATGTTTTCTTTCCATTTATTTCCTGGATCACTCTAAAGATTGAAAAGCAAACCAAAAGCTTTGTTTTTTTCCACTATTTACTTGCTTTCTTCTCTGCAATTTTTTCCTGTTGGGCAGCTAACCAGAGTGGGTGGCATTATTTTGCCAATACTAAATAATAATGACAATCATAACAATAATATTGACTACTATTAGTGTACTGCTAGGTACTTTGTATTCTCAATCTTATCAGTTTTTACAAGTACCTCCATCTTCAGTTCACATACGAGGGAAGAAAGGTTAAGCCACTCATTCAGAGTTACACAGTTGACAATAGAGTTGGATATTGAATCCTTCTCCAGATGCTCTTAACCACCAGCACTTCTAAAGTGCAGGTGTGTTTTAACTGTTCATGACCAAACATCAAGGACAAAAAATATTGCCCTCTTCTCCAACTTTGACACCAGCCTCACGTCCTATTCCCCCAAATTCACGGCTTGGATGCCACCTTGCAGTTCTACTCACCTCTGCTTGGCTCCTGCTCTGCCTAACATAGCAGCCCCTGCTGCAGATGATTGTTCCTGGCCATCTTCCCAATCTCCCTCTCTCCAGACACTCCTTCCTCCCCTGGTTGCCAACATATTCTCTCTCTTCCAGTCCCTGTTTCCTGTTCTTCCTGTCTGCTTCATTGTTTCGAGTAGACCTCCCGTATCTGCTGATGACACTGACCACTAAGCAAAAAAAGCGAGAGAAATTAGCGTCAGGATAAGAAGCCAATCAATATGGAGGATGAAAGGGTCATTACAATTAAGAAGAACAATAATTAAAATGTGAATACCAGGCAGACAAAAAAATGGAATACATAGGAAGATGGGGTGAGAATTTTAAAATACTGTGAATCTAGGGGCGCCTGGGTGTCTCAGTAGGTCAGGTGTCCAGCTCCTGGTTTCGGCTCAGGTCACAATCTCAGGGTCGTGACATCTAGCCCAGCCACAGGCTCTGCACTCAGCAGGAGTCTGCTTGAGAATCTCTCCCTCCTCCTCTGCCCCTCCCCTGCTCTTGCGGGCTCTCTCTCTCTCACTGTCTTTCTAAAATAAATAAATAAACCTTTAAAATACCATGAATCTATATGAATGACTGGAAACTCCTATAATGTGAAGGAGAGAGGAAAATAATAATAGTTCTATAGTTAAAGTTCATATTCAAGAGTTCATGATAGGTATAGTAATTGATAATACCTGTACTTACATGTGATCAGAGTCCTAAATACCAACAAAATACTTTTGAAATGTAGCATCATCTCAATAATGTTGATCGAATGTGTTCTTTCTTTTAATCTTTTATTTGAATCCCCATAACAACCCAATCAGGAAAATACTGTTATCATTTGCAGATTATGACACGGAGGGCACTGAAGAGTAAAGCAACTTTTTCAGGACCACCAGCAAGTGAGTAGGGGAGCCAGGCAGGAAACCCAAGCAGGCCGGCTCCAGACTCCACGCTCCCAACATTCTGCTCAGCTTCCTCCTCCTCCCCATTGTCCTCTCCAGGATTGAAGGAGAGACCAGGCCGTCTTCTCCCTATCCTGTGCTCTCCTTATGAATAAGCCAATACCTCTGACCCGTGATTTGAAGTAAAAGGGCACAATTCATAATTCAGCAAGCCTAAAAATGTCTTATAGTCTACTAGCAGAGAATTTTCGGAGCCCACCTACTAAGTCTCCATTTTTATTTGGTTACCTGGGTGGAGAAAGAAAATTAATATGTTTTTTAAGCTTTTATTTATTTATTTGACAGAGAGAGAGAGAATGCATGAGCAGGGGGAGCAGCAGGCAGAGGGAGAGGGAGAAGCAGACTCTCCGCTGAGCAGAGAGCCCACCAATGTGGGGCTCGATCCCAGGACCCTGAGATTTTGACCTGAGCTGAAGGCAGACACTTAACCAACTGAGCCACTCAGGCGCCCCGAGAAGTAAGCTTCGGCAGATGGGAGAGGCAAGGTTGGAATCTCCAGCCTCAGCTTTTAGTCTTTTAGATCTGTCAGGAATATTATATGTTTACTCTGACCCAATTGTTCTACCGTTAAGAACAGTGAGGCCTAAAAATAAGTGACTTGCTTTTGTTAAGGCAGGCAAGCAGAGTTGGAATTTGAATCCAGCTTTTCTTATTTTTACAAGCTCCCTTTTTGAGGTCAGGGAGGTGAAAGTTGGGGAAGAGGAAGGTCTTTAGAAATGTTGACACCTTTGAGCCTAATGGGGGAAGTTTAGCAATAACAGCCTCCCTCTCGCTGACTAGGTGGGGCAGGGCAGGAAGGGAGGGACAGAGTAAGGAGATGGGGGGCAAGAAGCCAGGGGTAGAATGACAGAGACAGACTTGGATCTGGTGAGGCAGAGAGAGTTGGGAAATTAAGGAGCCAAGGAAAATGTCAGGAAAGAACTAAAATTGGTTAGGCAAACTGTGAACTCAAATGTAGGCAGTTATCTACTTTACAGTTGTGTCTATAGCTGGCCATACCCATATGTGCAAAATTATTTTGCTTTTCAGTTTTTCCTCAAGATGTCCTGTATATTTTTATAAGGTGGTTTACATTTATTATAAGTCAATTTTGGTGTTTTTCCAACACTTATATGGTGGAAAACTTAATCATTCTTATATTGTTCTTTTGAAATTTCGACCTTTAATATTTTTTATTTACCATTAACCCAAAGAGCCCTTTAATCACTCACGTAGTACTTGTTGAATTAGGCAGGAACTAGATATCCTGAACTTACAAATGACAGGGGCTGAGAAGAGCAAGGGACAAATTTGTATTGAAGCAATTTTGCACATCTGGTTATCAGACCAAATGATTAGCACGGAGTCTTTTTGAGTGTAAAAAAAAATTTTTTTTAAGATTTTTTATTTATTTATTCAACAGAGATAGAGACAGCCAACGAGAGAGGGAACACAAGCAGGGGGAGTGGGAGAGGAAGAAGCAGACTCACAGTGGAGGAGCCTGATGTGGGGCTTGATCCCATAACGCCGGGATCACGCCCTGAGCCAAAGGCAGACGCCTAACCGCTGTGCCACCCAGGAGCCCCTGAGTGTAAAATTTTTAAATGGCAACAGCAGGTGCTTTTGTAAGTGGTCTAGATAACTTGAAAGGAGATTAATGAGTAGTTCATAGGACCATGGTGCATGTGATTGACTTTGTGAAACCCTCTCCCCACAAAAATAAAAAACTGGGATCCTATTTTCCAGTAGCAGGTTTTTGGGGTGGGATAAATAAATGAGGTACAGGAAAGAAAAAGTAAGATAAGAAAACAAGAGTCTTTTGTGCACTCCAGGTATACTGATTGTTTCTATTCTTAGAGCAAAACATTTCAAAGATCTAATGCAAGAGGGGTGCCTGGCTGGCTCAGTCATTAGAGCATTAACTCTTGATGTCGGGTGTTGTAAGTTTGAGCCTCCCGTTGGGTGTAGAGATTACATAAAAATAAAATCTCGTAAAAAGAAAAAGAAAGAAAGAAAGAAAGAAAGAAAGAAAGAAAGAAAGAGAAAAAGAAAGAAAGAAAAGAAGAAAGAGTATGGTAAATCTAGGGCCTAAGGTCGAGAAAGAGAGAGAAAGAAAGAGAAAGAAAGAAAAAGAAAGAAAGAAAGAAAGAAAGAAAGAAAGAAAGAAAGAAAGAAAGAAAAAGAAAAAGAAAGAAGAAAAAGAAAAATAAGAAACAAAGTATGGTAAATCCAGGGCCTAAGGTCATCAGTATGCTACGTAACAATCACTTCATGTCTGGGGCCCCTAGTGGCTCAGTTGGTAGAGCATGTGACTCTTGATCTTGGGGTTGTGAGTTCAAGCCCCATGTTTAGCATAGAAATTACTTAAGTAAATAATCTAAAAAAAAAAAGACTTCAGGGGCGCCTGGGTAGCGCAGTCGTTAAAGCGTCTGCCTTCGGCTCGGGGCGTGATCCCGGAGTTCCGGGATCGAGTCCCACATCGGGCTCCTCTGCTGGGAGCCTGCTTCTTCCTCTCTCACTCGCTTGCTGTGTTCCCTCTCTCGCTGGCTGTCTCTCTGTCACATAAATAAATAAAATCTTTAAAAAA
Organism: Ursus maritimus; assembly: GCF_017311325.1. NCBI lineage: Eukaryota > Metazoa > Chordata > Mammalia > Carnivora > Ursidae > Ursus > Ursus maritimus. Next base: position 29,892,433 of record NW_024423453.1, read on the forward strand.
AAAAAGAAAAAAAAGAAAAAAAAAAAGACTTCATGTTTGTTTTTTTAAATGTTAGAAGTTACAAAATTCACATCAATCTGAAATGATTATTGAGGTTAGTGTATGAAAAATCTTCTTGATGAGCCATAAAGAGATGAAATGTTTTTTTAAAAATATTCTCACAGTTGAGCTTTGAAATGTTATAAAGGAATATGGCCTCACTTAATCAAGCTAATTCAAAGCCTCCAAGAATTAGGCCAAGAAAGTGAATTTCCAGATTGGGAGGGGCAACAGGTTTACCCACTACCACTCTGAGAATGTAGTCCTCCCTGGGACCCTCCCTTTGATGATCACTGCCAGTCCTATACTGAGCCAGAAAGGCCGTGCCTCCCAATTAACATTTTGGTTGGCATCTCGTTAGTTGTGAAGCACACTAGTTTTCCATCCATTCTTCTATACTCTCATTCTTACTCAGGACCCCTGTAGTTCAACATCAAGGGGATGTCTTTGGGGTTTGACCTGCTCAAAGCCAACCCCATTCTCTGATAACCAGGCCTTGGTCCTGTCCCCAAGCAGCCATGCAATGCCATGTGACTTTGCTCTCTTTGGCTAAAATTGAATGATTGAACCAGCAAGGTGTACCTCATCTAAACTGGGCCTATCAATTTGTTCTTTCAGGAATTTGAATTGGGCTCAGTCATTAAGTGCCTGCCTTTGGCTCAGGTCATGATCCCGGAGTCCCGGGAGTCTCTCTCTCAAATAAATAAATAAAATATTTAAAAAAAAAAAAAAAGGAATTTGAATTGGGACCAACAGGCCATCTACTGTCTCTTAATGTGTCTGGAAGCTTGTGTATATGTATGTTGGTAGTTGTGGGAGAGCCATACTCTACCATATGAAAACTAAGAACAGGGAAAGCTAAGCCTGTGGCTCAGCCACAAGCAGAAGCAGACAACAGAAAGCAATGGAGAAGTGTGTGGGTTCCTGGTAGCCTTCTGGATCCAGTCCATTCCAGTGGCTGAGGGTGAATCCAATTTTTGTAGAACCTAATGCTTATATAATTTGGGAGCCCTCTTTGAAGAAAAAAATAGAAAATTACGATTACAAAATTAGGTGTGAATATGCATACTTATTTAGAATAGGAAATAAATCACAAAAAATGACATTTTCTAAAAAAATTTTTTTAAAGATTTTATCTACTTATTTGTCAGAACAAGAGAGAGAGCACAAGCAGGGGGAGTGGCAGGCAGAGCAGACAGAGGGAGACCGCGGGCTCCCCACTGAGCGAGGAGCCCAGATGCGGGACTGGATTCCAGGACCCTGGGATCATGACCTGAACCGAAGGCAGACGCTTAAGTGACTGACCCACCCAGGCATCCCCAAAAATGGCATTTTCAAAAGCTGATCAATATCTCAAATATTATAAAATCCAGAAGAATGAGATATACGATACTATTTTTATTAATCAACTGCCTGACATGCCTCTAAAGTAATTTTATTACATTCACTAGCTACATGTTCTTTCATTGCTTCTCCATGTGATGAATTTGCAAATATTATTTTCTATAGAAAGAATACAAAGATAATTAAATTTTTTGTCTAGCTTAGAATATTAACATTGCCTTTTTTTTAAATTTTTAAAGATTTTATTTATTTGAGAGGGAGCAGAGTAAAAGAGATTGTGAGCACGAGTGGGGGGGAGGGGCAGAGGAAAAGGCAGACTCCCCACTGAGCCGGGAGCCCAACGTGGGGTTCCATCCCAGGACCCAGAGATCATGACCTGAGCTGAAGACAGCCGCTTAATCCACTGAGCTACCTAGGCACCCCAGAAAGTGTGTTTAAATGCTGCAGCTAAAGATTAGAAATGGTTCATCTAAAAAAAAACCAAACCAACCCATGTACGTGTTGCGAAATACTGAACTAGTCTACAGCTTCAGGTACTGTTGAGGCAGCTGTCCCCATTTCCAACCCTCTCCCAACAGAAAAAATAGCCAGTAGTGGCTGGTACAGACTCCAGAAATAAGTGAATGGAGAGAAGTGATCTTAACCAACTGTGGTTAAAATGTCTCACTTTTACAAAGTTTACAGAAACACTTACCCACTGTGAGTATATTGACGGGGCCCATCCCAGGTTCTCCACAGCAGTCAGTTTAAGAAGCCCTGAACTTAAAGCTTATTAACCTGAGGCCCAGCTGCCCACCTGCCCCAGGGTTTTCTGAATCCTCTCAGTTCTCTTATAAAATACTCTCCTTCTTGGCTTAGGCTACATTAAGTTGGTTCCCATTTTTTGCAAACCAAAGTGTCTCATACAAGACTCTATTATACTGTTATTATTTTCCCCAGATTACTACATTAGACTTGTAACTAGCATGCTTTTTTTTTTTTTAGGTAAGATCTACACCCAACATGGGACTCAAACTCACAACCCCAAGATCAAGAGTCCCATGTTCCTGTAAGCCAGCCAGGCGCCCCTCTAATTGGTATACCTAGTGCTGTTTCTAATTCCAATTGGCTTCATACATCCTTGCCAGATTAATCTTCCTAAAGCATAGCTCTGATGATGTCATTATTCAGAATCTCTGAGCACAGACTCCCTCCCCAGCTTGGCGCTAGAAGTGATGGGGTTCAGGACACATTGCCCCAAAATTTGGCACCTTGGCATATTACATATTTTTTTGGCGTGTTAAATATTTTAAGCTGAAGGAGTCCGATAAAATGGCAGAAGCAGAAGGGTCACTCTGACCTCCTACCCCCTGCCCCATAAAACCCTCTGTCTGAAGCGCCCTCTCTATGCCCAGAGGAAAGGAGTACCCTTACCCCTGAAGACAAAGGAACAAATTTGTTATTTGCTATTTTATATTAAAAATCTTTTTTAAAAAAGGATTAAATGAGAAGTATTTAGAACAGTAACTTTACAGAGTAAGTACTCTGTAAATGTTGGCTATTATTATTATTTCACTAATATGTCCTCCCTATGCACGTTTTCTGGGGACAGGGACACCATCTTACACAATTTTACATCCTTACAGTGACTCCAATAGTGCCTGGTACACATGAGTCAGTCAAAAAATAGTTGAAAATCAGATAATGTTTCCCTCCCTTAAAATATTGAATCACATCGATTTTTTTTTCTTTTAAAGAAATCATTTCAAAGCATCAGGGCACTGAAATCATTTTTTCGTTTGTTTGTTTTTTGTTTAAATAATCTCAGTGCTCAGTGTGGGGCTCAAACTCACGACCCTGAGATCAAGAGTCGCATGCTCTACCGACTGAACCTCCCAGGCGTCCTGAATTACATTGGTTTTAATTTTTACAAGCTTTTATAAAAAAAATAAAACAAACGTATATTCATGAAAACCTGAATGACTTTCCTACCCTCTTAAGCTGTCTTTACCATTTTCTGCAAAATTCTTCCTTGCAAGAAGTCTCCCAGGTGGCATGAATAGCTTCCTGATAAGGAGTTATTCAGGCACCAGAGTTGGACTGTAAATTACTTGGGGATAAATGTTGACTTTGGCTTCTCTGGGTTTTCCTAAGGACATTTGCGCTATAGAAACTGATCTTTAAAGCTGGTAATTCATGATCTGTGGTTTCCCAACGGAGCAGGCAGGCGCCCCCTTTTTGTATCTTTTAAATAAAAATAATAATACCAACTGATCCCCACTCCAAATTTGATGACAGAGTAATAAACACAATGCTTAGAAAGTTAATAGGACTACAGTCTATTAGTTAAAAGACTCCGCTGTCAGAGATGACATTTTTCTCCTCTTTCACAGCTCACATCTTTCAAAGGGACCACATGGAGAGATAGAGAAAAGGAGACCCTCAAGCAGCATCATCACTGAAACAATCTTTCCAATCAATGGGATGACCGAGGTGTGAGACAGATAGAGCTTTGTTAACCCAAGTAGGCGTCAAATGCTCCTCTCTTAGTTTAACAAATGGAGAAATCTTATTCTTCTAGCAGCTGGTGTGATCGTTTCTCTTAGGAATGAGACGTATCTTTGGGAAGGTTCCATGTTCAGCCCGCAGAAAAGCTGAGATTTAAGTGTGAAGAGCTATTCATCAAAAGGAGAATAAGGGGAGGAATTTGTTGATTGCACTGAAGAGGTAGGGGATGGAGTTGGAGCCATGGAGATGATGGACAGTTAGCTGTGCCCTGTGAGAGGCATTCATTCAGCAATGCCACAAATCCTTGGCAAAATTATTAACCTCACAAAGTACTTGGCGGGTATGGAATTCCAGTGGAAAACAGTGAAGAGCATGCTTCTAACATTCATTTAACCTAAGGTCCAGGGAGCCCCAAGGAAGTAAGCTTTAAGGAATTCACAGAAATCTAAAAGCAGATTCTGGGCTCTCACAGTCCATAAAATAAATGAGTGCTGGGACCAAGTTTTCCTAAATCTCTGAAGCATGGGAGTCCCCAGTCCTATTTGCTCTGCATTATTAGTAGTATTAGGATGAGGGTAGCTTATTTTCAAAATTATGAATAATTAAACAAAATGAGGGGAGATAAGAAATAAACATCTTAAGTTTTTTTTTTTAAGATTTTATTTATTTATTTTGACAGAGAGAGACAGCAAGAGAGGGAACACAAGCAGAGGGAGTGTGAGAGGAAGAAGCAGGCTTCCCGCCAAGCAGGGAGCCCGATACAGGGCTCGATCCCAGGACCCTGGGATCATGACCTGAGCTGAAGGCAGACACTAAACGGCTGAGCCACTCAGGAGCTCCGATTTTAAGTACTTTTAACACAAACAGTAGAGCATTTGCCTACAAAACCAAGGAGATCACTTTCACTATTAGAGCAGAAATAAATTATAAGAAACTTCCTTGCTATATTAACAACTTTGAGCAAAATGTGAGAAAAGGACTTTAAAAACAGGGATTGCTCTACTTTATTGTGGCACCTACCCTTATCCTGCCTAGGAATTAAGAGCCCTCAAACAGAAATAAAAATTTTATCCTTTCTTATCTGAATATTTAATTTTTTAAGAATAAAGTTGGCTTTGAGATGCCTGGGTGATGCAGTTGGTTAAGCGTCAGACCCTTGATTTCCGCTCAGGTCATGATCTCAGGGTCGTGAACTCAGGGCTGTGAGATCAGAGCTCTGTGTTGGCTCCAGGCTCAGTACCAAGCCGGCTTGAGACTTTCTCTCCCTTTTCTCTGCCCCTCCATTCCTGCATACGCTCTCTCTCTCAAATAAATAAATCTTAAAAAAAAAGAAAAAAGTTGACCTTTTTTCTCACTGTAAAAGCAACATTTTTTTTAAAGATTTTATTTATTTATTCGACAGAGAGAGAGACAGGCAGTGAGAGAGGGAACATAAGCAGGGGGAGTGGGAGAGGAAGAAGCAGGCTCTCAGCAGAGGAGCCCGATGCGGGGCTCGATCCCAGAATGCCGGGATCATGCCCTGAGCCAAAGGCAGACGCTTAATGACTGAGCCACCCAGGCGCCCCCATGTAAAAGCAACATCTGACCATTTTGGAAAAGTTTTAAAACTTGAGAGAGTAAATCCATGCCATTTTAAAAAATATTTATTTGGGGGCGCCTGGGTGGCTCAGTCAGTTAAGTGTCTACCTGGGGCTCAGGTTGTGATCTCAGATCCTAGCATCAAGCCCTATATCAGGCTCTCTGTTCAGCAGGGAGTCTGCTTCTCCTTCTCACTCTCTCTCTGTGCGCTTTCTCTCTCAAATAAATAAATAAAATCTTTAAAAAGATAAATAAAATATAATTTGTTTTATTTTTATAGTAATCTCTACACTCAATCTGGGGCTCGAACTCACAACCCAAGATCAAGGGTCATATGCGCCACTGACTGAGCCAGCCAAGCAACCACATGCCTTTTTAAATTATAAAGTAAACTGATCTCTAGCTTCCCCTAAATGCAAAGATCAGTCCCAGTAGTATCCCTATAGTAAATAGCATATGATGAGAGTGAATTAGTGGTGAAAGTTATAGAACTGTCATTGTATCTTTGTCATTTGTATTGTACAAATAAGCAATAAATCTGAATGCCCTTGATACCCCTAAATAAAAAATAAGATAAAAGATAAAAGGAGAAAGAACTTTGGGTTTTACCCATTGAATCATCGGGACTCTTGATGGCACATGACAATGTGAAAATTAATGATGAGAAAACTCACAGGTGCCTGGCCGACTCAGTCAGAAGAGTTTGTGGCTCTTGATCTCAGGTTCATGAGTTCGAGCCCCCTGTTGGGTGTAGAGATTACTAAAAAAATAAATAAATAAACGTTGGGGGGGGGGAGAGAAACTTCACTAAAATGGAGTTGGGAGTAGGGGGAGCTCCCCCATCCTACCATTCCTAGTCAATTGCAGACCCAATAGGAAAAGATGGTCTTGACCTTACACAGGCTTGACCTTGCGCATGGATACTATTTGGCTATTACCCTTAACCTCCACAGCTCAGCCAATGAGAAGCCATTACACTTCAAACTCCCAGTTTATTCCAATGGACTTTTAGTTTATAACAGTCTTCCCAACTTACTCTTTTTCTCCATTAAAAAAACCATACCTCTCCTTTGTGCTCCAGACTCAATTCTGGTTTTGCCAGCAGCTTATTTGCCCCAGATTGCAGTTCTCTTTTATTCCTGAGTAAACCCATTTTTGCTGGTAAAATAACTGGTAGTTTTTATTTTTAAGATTAACAGCAAAAACTGACTTGAGCCAGCTAAGCCAAATACAGCAATACATTTATTGGCTCACGTATCCAAACCACAGGACAGGCAAGGACGATTGTGACAAAGCCGTTTACTTTCAAGATGCTCACTCTCCATCTTCTGTCCTTCTCTTAGTAGTTGGGTTTATTCCCTAAGCCAGCTCGCTACATTGGAGATAGTATAGCCTTCAGACTCACATCCTCTGTGTCCCTTGGCATCATGGACTCATTCTTACCATAAACAGGAGTCCTATTTCCATAAGAATAGAAAAACCTTGGGATAAAACAAAATTTCAATATCTTTCATTCTTTGGCTGCCGCCTCCTCCACCGCCCACACTCATACACATAACTTCTTCCCATACATGCAATCCCAAAAGTGTCCTTGCCTAGCCATCACGCAGTCTTGTCCCAGCTACGGGATCTTCATGTCATATCAATTCATGATCAAGATGTTGAAGCATCTCGTTTCCTTACAACTTACAAATAAGCAATAAATCTGAATGCCCTTGATACCCCTAAATAAAAAATAAGATAAACATTCCTTCCAAAGGAATGTTCAAAAGAGGGAAAATGGAAAAAGCAATACACAGAGCACAGGCCACTTCCTCCTGGAGAGGGATAGCAAGTCTTTTGTTGTCTCAGAGCATTGATTCTTGGAGGGAGCTTTGTAGAAGGCCCTACCAAGTCTCTCTATGTCTACATGTCTTAGCTGAATGGGTAGAATTATGAATTTATAGATAGGGTGCAACTGATACAGTTTTCATGTGATGACTTTTGGAGCCCCAAATTTTTTAGAAGCTGCTTGGACATAACTGAACCCAGTAGCATTTAAATTAAATGGAGGTTAGAAAAAGAAAGAAAGATGCCATGCATACAGATGTCAAACCATTACCTTGATTACCCTGTACGCTTTACTAATGGCTTTCTTTTTCTTTTTCTCTTTCTTTTTCTTTTTCTTTTTCAAAGTAAGCTCTACACCCAGCATGGGGCTTGATCTCACAATCCCGAGATCAAGAGTGGTGTGCAACTGAGGCGGGCAGGTGCCCCCACCCTGGACGCTTTAAACTTATACGATGTTACGTGTCAGGTATAGTTCAGTAAGAATGGAAAAAATGAAATAAAAAATAAATTTAAAAAGAAAAAAGGAAGACCGGCAAGACCTAAGCAAGGGAACATGTACTTGGTATCTTTCACAATAGACATTTACACCTTATTGTTGTATTGTGTTCAGGATTTTAGGCCTCTATGATTTGAGTAGAAGGTAAAGAAACTCCTAAGGATATCCTTCTCTTTATTGAGAAGAGTATTTAGAATATTATAAGAAATATTATAATTTCCTTATTTTTATGAAGTAACAAATATATTAGTAAGTATGAATATTGACAAAGAAAGTAAATCCATGAAATGGCCAGTATCTAAAGAACAACTTGAAAGAGAAGACATGTAAATATGGCATCAAAGACAAGCAAATGAACAGTACAGTCAATTATTTGGTTCTAGACTGACCCTTTTAGTATTTAGATCTAAGTTCAGTGGGTCCATTTGAAGCCAGCTGAGGTAATGCTGACCATATTTAACCCAGATATCCCTGCTGTGGGGCAACTATGGGAGAAGAGTCTGATACTGAGCCTGACCTTTATGTGTGCCCAAACTGAAGGCTTGGGGTGGGGAGGGTGGAGTGGGGGGGAACCAACTACCAAAGTATCCTCAGTGAACAAGCATGCTAAATAATTCCTTCTTTTACTTCAGTGTTCTAGATTCAATGGATTCATAAAAATGTAGTCATCTGCATAGCGTATCACAAAGTACAAAATTTATTATAGATGTTTCAAAAATATAAGTTTTATGACAGTTCCATTCATACAACTAAGAAAATACAAAAGTTAAGTTTTTTCAAATAAGAGTTAATACCACATCATTCACATACAATTCTGTCAATTTTGAATGTAAACCTATTGTTTAAATAAAAAATAGAATGGAATTTACAAAGAAATGATTATTTGAGGGGTGCCTGGGTGGCTTAGTGTCTGCCTTCAGCTCTGGTCGTGATCCTGGAGATCTGGGATCAAGCCCCACCTCCGGCTCTCTGCTCAGCAGGGAGTCTGCCTTTCCACCACCCCGCCTTGTGTTCTCTCTCTCTCCCTCGCTCACTCTCTTTCTCAAAAAAAAAAACCAAAAAAACAAACAAACAAAAAAACCTAAAAAAAAAAGTTAAGGTAAACTGTTTATTTAAAAATGGTTAAGATGGTAAATTTTACATTATATGTATTTTACTACAATTAAAACAACTGAAAAAAAAAGTTAAGGTGGAATTGGACTTACAGATGGCTGTGCATCTTAGATACATCATTAAATTTGCTACTTAACTGATTAGTTGCATATTTTTTCATGACCAAAAATTAATATGTTCTAGACCTGCGCTGTCTGATATGGTAGTCACTAGCCACATGTGGCTTCTGAGCACTTTTGTTGTGGTTTGTCCAAATTGACATGTGGTGTAAATAGAAAATACTCCAGATTTCAAAGACCTAGTAACACTCCCCCTCCAAAAAAGGTAAAATAGCTCAGTAATAATTTTTTATTGATAACATGGTGATGATAATATTTTGGATATATTGAGTTAAATAAACTATATCAAAATTAATTTCACCTTTTTAACTTTTTTTACAATGTGGATATTAAAACAGTGAAAATTATACACGTAGCTGGCACTCTATTTTCGCTGAACAGTGCTGCTCTGCACAGACTTTCTGACAGCAGGAAGAGCTTAGCCCTTGTCTGCACATCCTGGGGAAAGGGAGGTGAGGAACAGTGTGGGCAGTTCTCCCAGAAAAGGAAAACCTCAAATCTAAAAATCAAGACATTATTCTTACAACGGGATACTGAAATATTTGCTTTGAACTGTATAAGCCTGAAATCTGTTCAGAGTCATCATTTTAAGAATTTTTACTTTATAGGTTTAAACACAAAAGCTAAATTCTCTGACAATCTACCCACAACATTTGAAAAGGAATTTTCCAGTGTAGATTAAAACAGTGAACTATAGTATTTTTCCTTCTAGAACAGAATTTTACAGAATTTACTGCAAGATTTCCATGTTAAAAAAAAATTGAAATAGAACTAGGTGGCAGGGGCACCTGGGTGGCTCAGTTGGTTAAGCATCTGCCTTTGGCTCGGGTCATGATCCCAGGGTCCTGGGATCGAGTCCCGCATCGGTCTCCCTGCTCAGCTGAGAGCCTGCCTCTCCCTCTGCCTGCCACTCTTCCTGCTTGTGCTTTCTCTCTGTCGAATAAATAAGTAAAATCTTAAAAAACAAAAACAAAAACAAAACAACAACAACAAAAAAACCAACTGGGTGGCAGTAAGACCAAAACAATTTGTTTCATCGCAGTCTAGTCTTTGTATATTAGAAAACGAACACACAGACAGGATCTTTTTGGCAACTTGTTTCCTTTGGGTACACATAGCATTGAGCGTCAGTGAGCAGTCTACCCCGTCAGTCGTCGCAAGTCAACCTCTTCTTCAGAGCACCTCTCACAAAATCTTTTCAAACCCGATCCCTTGTTCCAAATCCCAGTTGCTTTCCAGCATGAAGGAGAACTCGCACGAATATTCACCTTCTGGCTGCAGGTGTCGTTGAGCTTGATTATGAATCCCTGTGGAGAGCGGTGTTTGAAGCTCTCAGATTGAGTGCCCTCTTCTGTTTACAACTTTCAGCGCGCATCCAGGCAATTTGCCTCGTTCTACTGTTGGGAGGAGCAAGCCTACTAGGTTCGTCTGCAGGTTGAGAATTGTGTAAATGGAAGCTTCTAAGAAATGTGGGAACAACCAAAGGGATTCAAAAGGACTGTGTTTTCATTGTCTGAAGAGCAATATGTCTGAAAATTAGATTCGTCTCACTTCCTTTTTCCGAAACGATGCCCAATATTTTTGGATTCGCGATATTTCTGATTTCGTGACTATCGGCACACTTTTAAAAGTCAACAAAACCAAGATTGCTTGCTTGCTTTGCTTGCTTGATAGGATGGGTAGGAACCTGGGGTTGCAAGAAAGAAAGTTAGCCCTAAAAATTGCTTCAGCCGGCCGCTCATACTTCAGCAGATTGTGTAAAACAAGCTACCGGAACCAGGATATGTATTCACAGCCACGATCTTAGCTAAAATGACTTCCCTTCTTTTTGGTATATCTAGTATTTATACTTCCCCAAAGAGATATTTTATGTGAGTCAGTTTATCACCGTTTATTGGGGGGGAGTCTCATTCTGGGGCAAAATGCTAGCCAGACACCCTTAGAGGCAGCTGGTCTACCTCATGCCCTTATGGTGTTGCCTTCAACTTGGGCTCCAGTCCTCAAGCCAGTCTGCCAAGAGGAAGAGCACAACAGGCCTCGTTTCACCTTAGTGCACACCCTAAGGCAGACGAGCTCAGACAGGAAGCAACCATTCAGCCATTACTTTGGACAGAGCTCCTAGCATATAATCTATGCCTAGTAGAATATATTTTGCTATATATATTGCCATATATATATATAAACTTGAGTTACATATCTCCTCCATTCTTTCCCTTCGCCCATTCATTCATTTATTCATTCATTCACCCATTTATTTGTACTGTCACCCAACAAAAATATATCAAGTCCTCTGGTGTCTAGTGCCTTCATTGTCCTGTCCCACCCACCCTCTCGAAGGCCCTCAGGATACCCTGTGCAGGTAGTTGTCATGATCCAGACCTAGTCAAGCTGCCTTCTTTTTTTTTTTAAGATTTTATTTACTTATTTGACAGAGAGAGAGAGCGCGTGCGCACAAGCAGGGAGAGCAGCAGAGGGAGAGGGAGAAGCAGGCTCCCCAATGAGCAGGGAGCCCACTGATGTGGGGCTCGGTGCCAGGACCCTGGGATCATGTCCAGAGCCAAAGGCAGATGCTCAACCAACTGAGCCATCCAGACGCCCTCAAACTGCTTCTTCATATCAAAAATCAATGTTTCAATCCTTCAGATATCTGCTACTTTCAATGAGTTATTTAGCACATTAATTAATGTGAAAAGATGGTGTTAACTGGTGTTAATAGGGTCTTTTGAGTAAATTATTTGCTCATAAAATAAGGCCCTTCTGAAGACAATGCTTTCACCCAAAGGAGCAGGACCACATAACTTGCTACATAATTTGTGGGGCCCAGTGCAAAATGAAAATCCAGGCCTTCTTGTTAAAAATGATTAAGAATTTCAGTACAACATCAGCAGAACATTATACCAAGCACAGGGCCCTTCTAAGTGAAAGCACCTCTGTATCTGCACGCCCATGAAGCCAGCTCTACAAAGCAGTGATGTCAAGCTGGAATTTGAAGCAACAGAACAGGCCATCAGGGAAGATGATTTAGATGGACAGTCCTTCGAATTATACCATGTAGGCAAATTTGTTGAAACAACTTATAAAACTGTATTTACTGGGGTAGAGAAAAGAGTAAATTTCTCTGGAGGTCACTAGAATGTGGGAAGAAAGAACAGTCAAACAATAATAGAAATAATAGAGAGGTTAAACAATGTACCCAAGGTCACATATTCAGTAAGATTTGAGTCAAGACTGAAAAATTCCTGTTCACCTTGTCTACCCCTCTGGCAGTATAACATCCACAAAGCTTGGAAACTTAAGTAAAATAGCATATTTAGTTAGTTCAGTTTGACGTTTGAACCCGTTGCTTTAAATGTACCCGAAAAGGTATCTAAAGGCTGAAAACAACATATTTGGCATATTTTTTGAAAATGTAACTAACATACTGTTTAAAAATAAATTTGTCTTGGGGCGCCTGGGTGGCTCGGTTGGTGAAGCGTCTGCCTTTGTCTCAGGTCATGATCCCAGGACAGGTCATGATCCCAGGGTCCTGGGATTGAGTCCCGCTTGGAGCTCCTTGCTTAACAGGGAGCCTGCTTCTCCCTCTCCCTCTGCTGCTCCCCCTGCTTGTGCACATGCACTCTCTCTCTCTCTGACAAATAAATAAAAAAAGATCTTTAAAATAAATTTACCTCAGTGGACGCAGTTGTACAACATTGTGAGTACATTTCATGCCAATGAACTGTACATCTAAAAATGGTTAGGGGCGCCTGGGTGGCACAGCGGTTAAGCGTCTGCCTTCGGCTCAGGGCATGATCCCTGCGTTATGGGATCGAGCCCCACATCAGGCTCCTCCGCTATGAGCCTGCGTCTTCCTCTCCTACTCCCCCTGCTTGTGTTCCCTCTCTTGCTGGCTGTCTCTCTCTGTCAAATAAATAAATAAAATCTTAAAAAAAAAATTTTTTTTAATGGTTAAAATGGTAAATTGTGTTATGTATGTTTTAGCACTATAAACTTCTTTACAGTTTGGTACCTGTGTAAGTCTGTTTGTGTCACCATAACAAAATACTACAGATGGAGTAGCTTAAACAACAGAACATTCTGGAAGTTTGAAGTCCATAGTCAAAGTGGCAGCAAATTTGGTTTCTGATGAGAGCTCTCTTCCTGGCTTGTAAATAGCCACCTTTCTCCCTGTGTCCTCAGATGGCCTTTCATTTGTGCACGTGTGGAGAAAGAGAGAAAGAGTTGTGGTGCCTCTTCCTCTTCTGATAAGGAAACCAGCCTTACCGGACAGAATAGGGCCCCACCCTTATGACCTCATTTAACCTTCCCTAAAGGTCCTATCTCCAAGTATAGTCACATTGGGGTTAAGGCATCAAAATATAAATGGGGGGGGGACACAATTCAGTCCATTGCAATACCTTTTGTTGACATGTCTTTCAGATAGATTGCACAAATGTATACTCCTGTGCCCTGTGTTTGCAAAGACCTACGCTGTGTTCTCCCCAAGAGTTTCACATTTAGAAATGCTGACTATTTTGAAAATGGATCTTTTGGACCTTCAGAGTGGGACAAATGTTCATTATTGCACAAACAGGAGGTTCGACTAAGGGACTTCGGTCAGGACATACGTTTCATTATTAAATGCTTCTGACTCTCAGATCCATTTTCTTGCTGTGAGCTCCATACCACCTACAAACCTTGATGCATCCTTGGGTCTCGGAGGCACCCCCAGCTCATAACACGGAAAATCTCACATGGGCACTTACCGACTCTGCTAAACCCTGACAGAAGCAGTGCCTAGGTGCAAGGTTTAGAAAAGATGGGAATGAATTGCTGAGAAGGAACTAAAAAGTATTCTGGTAGATGAATTAGGTGAAATATTGAAAGAATGTGAAGGGAGGGGTCATCCTGAGCAATGGGATTGAGAAGAATTCTTTGATATTAAGTTCCACAGCCGGAGGGTACACGGTATGTATTAGATCACAGCTGCTTTTCTAATCCCTCGTGGCAGCTGAGCCTTCAAGAGTCCTTTTTTTAATTCAAATCGATCAGGGAAATCATGACCCTTTCTCTGTGTGGATCTCCTTGCCTGACAGGAGTAGGCCATCTAGTCCTACCCTCTGGACGAGAGAATGCAATAGACTTTTCTGTGTATACTGAAGTCCTACTACAGAACGCAGAAGCCCAGCTGCTTTCAGGAGAGGAGAAAGGGCAGCTGCTAGTTCTTTGCCCACTTCCTCTCACTCCCTAGGTAGTGTGGTCTCAGACGTCTTTCACAGAGGACAGAGTCCCCATGGAAACGGCAGAGCAAAAGTACTTGGCATTTATTTTATTGTTTACATTTAAGAATAGCTTTTCTGCTTTTATTTTTTTTTAATAATATATGCCCCTCTTAATACATTCAAACACAGGAAAGTGTAAAGTACAGCATATAAAGTCATCTAGAGATTTTTTTTTAAAGATTTTTTTTTTAAGTAATCTCTGTACCCAACATGGAACTCAAACCCACAACCCCGGCATGAAGAGTCCCATGCTCTACCGACTGAGCCAGCCAGGTGGCCCTCACCTAGAGACTTATGGAGACAACCAATGTCATAATTATAGATACAGAAAATAATTTTATGTAAATAAGCTCATACATGTAATTCTTGACCTATTTTATTCAACCCTAAGCATGCAATCTTTTTGAGTCAGTAAATACGGAATAATATCATCATTATTCATGATTGCATAGTATTTTTCTGAATATAAATATATCATAGTTCACTTAGCCAGGTCTCAACTAAGTTGTTTCCCATTTGTGAAGCTACTATAACCAAAGCAAAGCCTGATTCTTTGTTTCTAAAAAAAGAAAAAGAAACACTGGTGAGATCAATGTCCTTGTACATATCTTTCACTACCTTTAGAGATATTTAAATGAGCACGTCTGATGTCTTTGGGATAGACAACATATTATGGATTATGAAGTCGTGGTTAGGAGAGATCGAAAATATGCACAGTCTATTCTCTATTTACATCCATAGAAAGTAGTACAAGGAGCTTGAAGGGCTTTCATTTGGATCACCCCCTCGTCCTCTCTCTTGTCTCACATGATACTGCGTTCAGAATTTGGGCTCTATTTTGTTATTTTTTTATTGCTTTACTTCAATTTTTTAAAAGATTTTATTTATTTATTTGACAGAGAGAGAGAGAGAGAGCACAGCAGGGGGAGCAGCAGAGGGAGAATCAGGCTTCCCGCTGATCCCCCTGGGATCATGACCTGAGCTGAAGGCAGACGCTTAACTGACTGAGCCACCCAATGCCCCTAATTTTTTTAACTTGAAAATTTTCAAGCACACAGAAAAGTAGAAAAAAAAAAAAAGTTCACAAAAACACCTGTAAGCACCTCGCCTATCTTTTTTTTTTTTTTTTAAGATTTTGTTTATTTTTTTGACAGAGAGACAGCCAGCGAGATAGGGAACACAAGCAGGGGGAGTGGGAGAGGAAGAAGCAGGCTCCCAGAGGAGGAGCCTGATGTGGGGCTCGATCCCATAACGCCGGGATCACGCCCTGAGCTGAAGGCAGACGCTTAACGACTGAGCCACTCAGGTGCGCCAGCACCCCGCCCATCTTTATCAACTGTTAACATCTCTCTCCCCCTTCCATTTCTTCCTCTCACTCTCAGATATTTCTTACCCTTATGCAAGCTCAGCCATGCATTTAAAAGAACATTTATTATATCTTATCCCAGATTTCCAGATATTCTATGGCAAGAAGTTTTTCAGGTTATCTGGTCAACTGTAATTCCAGAAATGGAGGTCCTAAATTTATCAATTTGTATTCCCCTTTTCAGAGAACATCACACAATTCTTTCATGCTGCCGCAAGAACAATTGGCTGCAAATTTATTCTTTATAGTCTTCTGGAAAATAATTAAAAATAATCAATTTGTTATTTCTTCAAAAGCAATAATTGCATTCAACTTCCACCTGTAACTTGTGTGGTAACACCCTTCTTCAGTCTCTTACACATCTATTTATAGTCCCTACATATATTTAATTTTATTTTCATAAAAACTTTGCCCTTGTTTTGCTCCATTAAAAAAAAGACATTTCGAGTATGTTGGATAGGGAAAAAATAAACAAACAGCAGCCTGCATCATGCTGTGTTTCTGACATGGAAAAGGAGCAAGCAGCATCCCAGGCCGAGGGACTTGCGCACAGACAGCTTTGTGGCAGAAGGAGGCAGGGCACATTTTCAGGACTAGGAAGAAGGACGCGTCCTTGAGCACAGCCAATGGAAGGAATGAGGTTCGCCTGAAGAGGTAGATGGGGTGACTCTCAGGACCTGGGAGATAGTGTTGTTGAAGTTGCTAAGCAACCCAGGGGTTTCATCAGACCTGGATTTGGAAAGATGACTCTGACTGCATTGGCAAGAGCAGTCTGGAAGGCACCAGAGTAGGTATGGGAAGACCAATAGAGATTATTGTAATAGCCCTAGCAAGAAATAATGGCTTGAAACGGGGTGCTGGCGGTAGTGATGGAAAAAGCAAAAGAGAAAGAGAATAGCTAGGTAACGATCTTGCTAAAGTTACGAGCAAAACATTTTCAAGGGTCCTCTACCGGGATGGAAAGAAAATCATCTGACAAAGAGAAAGCTTCTTGCTGCGGGAGCCATGAAGGCTCCATGCTTGGATCTCCTTTCAAGGAAGAACTTGCTGTTCAGCTGCAAGGAGCTATTCACCGAAGCCACACTCCACCTGGAGATTCCCAGCCAGCTAGCGCACATGGCAGGCTTACTGGGGCGGATCATTTCTGCCCAGTGCTGGACCCCTCTCACGGACAGTCAGCTCTGTGTGGGTCAGCCGAGACCGTATCAGATCTGCTTAGGCCTGAGGCTCTCTCTGCCTTGTCCTGCGTCCTCCCCCTTTCTGTTTCATAGGCTTTATTCGCCCGTAGATCTCAGTCTCATTATCTGCTTTTCGTAGGACTCCACTCAGCCGTCCGCTAAATACTGAGGTTAGGGATATCTGATGAAGGACATCTGACCCCCTATGACATTATTGCCACAAAGGCCAGAGCTAGGCCACAATTCACTAATTGTTTGCTAAATTTTTTCAGAGTATTAGGCAATCAGATTCTCCCACGCTTCCAAGGAGTCCTGTGTCTCGTTTTGGAGTAGCTGCTGGGAGATGCAGAAGTCAGAGGGATCAGAGCACAGAAGAGACAGTCGGGCCTTATCTTCTCTTCAGGCAGAAGGACAGGCTATGAAAAGAACTAGCCCAGGCGTCATCTAGTTCACTGTGAGGTGTGTGATTGATTGGTTTCCCACCCATAATATTATTTAACAGTCTTCAGACAATGTACTTTGGAGCCGCACTGTAAAAACCAAAGGCCAGAATTCACACCTATACTTGGGATGAATTTTCTCGGAAAGAAAACTATGTTCCCACTGTCACTAAGCCTGGGAGAAAGTTGGTTCAGGGACAGAAAGCAGCTGAGGATTTAGAGAGGTGGACTGTGGCTCAAAGGAGAGACGGTCTTCCTCTTCTCTTTGGGACTTAGCGCGGGTTGGGAATTGTTGGGTCTGGATTCTGAGGCAGGGACAGAGCGATTAGAGTGGTTTAAGCAGATTTGGTGGGGACAGAGCAAGCTGCCCCAGATTAATTACAATGGCGTGGGAACTGAACAGGAGCTAATGCAGCCAGGGGCTCTAGCGGATCTAGGATTGAGCTGTAGTTATAAGTTATTTTCTGTGTTGTGCTCCCTCCTTGAGCCTCTCCAGTAAAACCATGGCTTAAGTTGTGCTGTGGAGAATTAGTTAAAAGTTGTGCCTACATTTGGGCAAAGGCTATGAAAGGAGCTCCATTCCCAGGCCTTATGCCCATGTGAACCTCACCCACCATGCAGGTCAGAACTTGGAGGGCCCGATGAAGGATGTCCCCGGTTCCTGTCCACTTGTGGAACCAACTGAGACACAGATGGAAGAGTAAGGCAGAAGGACAGAAAAAAATACCACCTTTATTGCCACTAAAAGCAGTCGAGGCATGTGGTTTAGGGGTGTCAGCCCAGGGGTGACCTACTATACCCCCCCTTAATTGAACTTCCCTGTCTCCTCATCAGCAGAGCTGGACGGCTACCTGGAAAAGCAGAGCAGATTGTGTGTGCCTTGCAGGCCGGCAAAACTCAAAGAGAAAAGAAGGAGGAAGAAGTTGAACACGAGCGAGTGTGAGTGTCAAGGCTAATAACTCCTGCTCGGGGTGTATAAAAACACGTTTGCCTTCTACACCCCACGCTGTTGTTCCTCTCGTCCTCTTTTACATCTCTTTCCCGTCCTGCCTCTTCAGTGCTCAGTGCTTCCTCTGTCTGCCCTTTCATCTCCAGTGTAGCACCCAGGAGTAGGTCTGTGTTTCCCTCAGGCAAAATTCAGACCATTAACTTTACATCCTAAGGCTTCATACCAAAACTTTTGAGTGTTTCTAGCTACAAAAAGCTCCTATCTATCCTTTCCTGTTTGAAAGAACCAACCAACTTGTACTAAAGTAGTAGTTTCCAACATTGGTCTATACCAGTCAAATCGTTTTTTTTCTTTTTAAGATTTTATTTATTTATATGTCAGAGAGAGAGAAACAGAGGGCACAAGCAGGGCAAGCAGCAGGCAGAGGGAGAAGCAGACTCCCTGCTGAGCAAGGAGCCCGACATGGGACTCGATCCCAGGACCCTGGGATCATGACCCGAGCCGAAGGCAGACGCTTAACCGACTGAGCCACCCAGATGCCCTTTGTTTTACATTTGTGTATGTAAATTAAATACCTAACGTCGTATAATGAAATCACCTACAAGGTAGTGTCTTAAAACATCAATAATGATTTATTATGGGGAGCCTGGCTGGCTCAGTCAGTAGAGCACGTGACTCTTAATCTCAGGGTCATGAGTACAAGCCCCTCATTGGGAGTGGAGCCTACCTAAAATAAAAAAAAATAATAATGATTTATCCTCTCTTATTTCTGATTATCAGAAATTCGGGAGTAGTTTGGCTGTGCTGCCCTGGTTCTCAGTGTCTTATGAGGTTGTAGTCAAATGTTGGCTGGGGCTACAGTTGTCTGAAGACCTGACTGGGTGTGGAGGCTCTGCTTCCAAAATGGTGTAGCCACATATGTCCCAAGCTGTTGCTGGCTGTGGCAGGAGGCCTTCGTCTCGACATGGGCTGCTTGAACACCACCACTTCATGTCTGCCAGCTTCCTCTGGAGCAAGGAATCCATGGGATCAGGCAGAAGCTTCTGTGAGTTCTATGACCTGGCTTTGGAAGTCAGCAGCATCTTTTCAGCCATCTTCTATTGGTCATACAGACCAACCCTGATTCAGTGTGGAAATAGACTGCAAAATGGTGATGACGAGAATTGGAGGCCATCTTAGAGCCTGACTACTGCATAGGTTTAGAGACATGTGTTAAGCATGACACCAATTTTTTAAATGGACAATAGATATTTAACACTAAAAATGTGAATACAGTAGCTCCCCATTATTCAAAATTTCACTTTCCCCGATTTGTTGCCTACGGTTAACCGTGGTCTGGAACACATCCTCAGAAGGCCAATAGTAGCCTAACACTACGTCACAATGCCTGCGTCATTCACCTCACTTCATCTCCTCATGGAGGCATTTTATTATCTCACAAGAAGAGGGGTGAGTACAGTACAATAAAATATTTGGAAAGAAAGAGACCACATTCACATAACTTTAATTACAGTATATTGTTATAATTGTTCTATTATTAGTTATTGTTGTTAATCTCTTACTGTGCCTAATTTATAAATTAAACTTTATCATAGGTATGTATATATAGGAAAAAGCATTATATATATAGGGTTTGGTACTATCCATGGTTTCAGATGTCCACTTGGGGGTCTTGGAACATATCCCATGGGAGGAAGGGGACTATTATAGTTTTATTTTTCTAGAAATATTTAATGCCACTTAACTAATTTTTTAATAGTAAAATAAAAACTTTAGCTTTTAAAAATCATTTAAATTTTAAAATGTACTATTCATTAATTATAATTGGCATTTTGTTTTTTCTGCCTTAATAGGTAATTTAAGATATTTTACAAGAAAAAGATTTGCGGGGAACATATATGAAGATAATTAAATTTTACTCTAATTTATAATGTTTTATTAAAACACTCAAATTTTGTATATTTTGAATGCAGTTACAGTTTATTTTTTTAATCTTTTAGATCATTGATGCTATTTTCACAAGTTTTGTGAAAATCTTGGTCACAACAGCATTATTAGTGATTTGCTGAAACTAAGACCAGGGAAATAAATATACAAAAATTTGTGAATTATGATTGCCTTTATTTTATAATCACAATAGAATACCCAGATGTGCACTAATAATTAAATTCACTCATCTTTCATATTTTGCCTATTTTTAGTCATATTAAAAAGCACAGCTTTACACATATTTCAATTTTATCACTCTGAAGGGATATTTTTCAAGGCAGAAGGATAAAATAGGTTTTATTAAACAGTTTTCCTGCTTGAATTATAATCTATGCGTGTGTAGACATATGGTATGTGGGCCTCCATTTGAATTCTTGCCCTCCTTTCATGACTTAGCCTAGGAAACCTGCAGCCCTCTTGTGGTAAGGTATAGAGGAATGGAACCTGTCCAAATCAGTTTATCATGAGGGGTGCTTTTGGTCTAAGTCTAAGACAGAGAACAGACCTATTCCTTGCTTTTGTGGCAAAATAAACAAAATCTGCCCCATGGAACTTGGCCAATTGTGTATGTCAGAATTGAGGGGCCATAAGCATCTCCACCCCCCACAATATCCAAGGACCTGTAATCTGGCAGTCCAGGCATGTCAGCAGGAGTCTCTTAGTGGGGAGCTCTTATTCAGTGAGGTGAGTGGCAGTATTGGTGGTCCATCTAGCCTCCAGCAGGACCCCAGATAAGCTATAGGAGATGGAGGCCTAGTCCAATCTCTTGAAAAATGGCAGGCACCTGGACGGCTCAGTCAGTTAAGTGTCTGACTCTTGATTTCGGCTAGCATCATGATCTCAGGGTTGCTAGATCGAGCCCCGTATCAGACTCGCTGGGTGTGGACACTGCTTAAGATTCTCTTTCTCCCTGTCCCTCTGCCCCTCCCCCACCAAGCTCTTGCTCTCCCTCTCTCTAAAAAGAAAAAAGAAAAGAAAAAATGGAAAAACCTAAGCATATTTTGAGTATCCCAATCCAGTAAGTTCGTAATAAGGAAAGATTCCACTTCTGACAGAGGATCTTGGTGTCTAAAGCATATATGGCAGCAAAAGTTTAAGCACACACATCCGAGGGAAGCATAGTGGGTGATTAAGGGGCAGCTTAAGGGACAGATACTAGGGCACCAGAATTCACCCTGGAAGTGTGAAAGTGGCAGAAGTATAGGGCTGATAACAGAAATAAGCCTAGACACCACCTGCGGGTAAAAATGAGCTCTATTTTATTTTATTTTTACCCTTTATTGATCTTTTTTTTTGTTTTTGTTCTTAAGTAATCTCTACTCACAACGTGGGGCTTGAACTCAAGACCCAAAGATCAAGCATCGCATGCTCTACACACTGAGCCAGCCAGGCGCCCCCAAAATGATGTATGCCTGCCTGGGTCAGGACTGTCTCCAAAACTGGAAAGCCCATGGTTACAGTGTTGATCTGGAAGAGCAAGGACTATGGAGCATCAGTAGTTGGCTTCCGGGCAGCCATTTCTGAGTAGAAGGTCTTTCAGCACCCATCCCATACAGCCTTCAGATTACCCACTCCCACAAGACATTACATAAATCAATTCTAGTTGCTGAGTGATGACATTATGCCATAGAGGGGGAAGCAGGCCAAGTGATGGTGACACTGCAGAGCAGTCCCCCTTAGGGTCAGTGCATGATGGTGTCTAGAACTAGAGAGTCGGTAGTGGAGATTGGAGGAAGTGGGGTGATCTGGTAGAGTAAAGAAGAGAAAGCTGCCGAAAGAGAAAGAGGAGAAAATTACCAAAGCAGAATTCTTGGGAGGAAAGGTGGGGATAACAGCAGAGCACAGGGAAGGCTGGCTTGGGCATTTATTTTAGTAGGAGAGAAGGCAGAAAACATGGGACAGAGGATACACAGGTTTATTCAAGTCCTACTATATCCCAGGACTGCCCAAATGAGTTCTATGATCTTAACTCATTTAATTCTCCCCCAAACTCTATGAGACAGGTATTGTTATCATTCTCATCTTACAGAAGAAGAAATTCAGCCACTGGGCGGATAAGTTGCCCCCAGTGCCCATAACTAGCAAGTGGCAGAGTTGAGATTTGAGCTATTGTATTGACTCCACACTTTGAGCTCGTAACACCAGTAGTAAAGCCCTGCACACGGGGAAGATGGTAGATTTGATGGTGGGAAGATCGGCAGAGAATGAATAATTACGCTTCCCAAGAAATTTGCTTTATGAAAGACCTCCAATAAACAAAAAATAATACTTCTTACATGAAATCCCCAAATATAGTGCCTCCCACTTAGCATTGGAAGAATCTAGGATGTGTTCTTTTTTTTTTTTTTTTAATTTTTTATTATGTGAGTCACCATACAGTACATCCTTAGTTTTTGATGCAGTGTTCCACGATTTATTGTTTGCATATAACACCCAGTGCTCCATGCAATATGTGCCCTCCTTAATACCCATCACCGGTCTATCCCAATCCCCCACCCCTTTCCCCTCTGAAGCCCTCAGTTTATTTCCCAGAGTCCATAGTCTCTAGTGGTTCTAACAAACACAATAGCCTTTTTTCATTTTGGCCACTAGGGGGAAGAGTGGAATATAAAAAAAATCAGTTATCTTCCGGGATTCTCAGTGGCTGGTCATTGGTGTTAGTTCTTTCCCTAACATTAGCAAGTATATAAAACTTCTTTTGTGTTTTTTACTTATCAGAGATCATTTTCAAATAAGACTCATTAAAGCATCCATAAATGTTTTTCTCCACTTTCTAATATATATGTCATATATATTTATGCTAAATGAAAGAAAATAGACACAAGAAACCATATAGTGTATGATTCCATTTATATGAAATGTCCAGAGAAGGCAAAGCTCTAAAGACAGAACATAGATTAGCAGTTGCCCGGATATGGGCTCAGGGGAACGGGGCTGACAGTGAATGTATGTGAGGGATCCTACTGAGTGATCAAAATGTTCTAAACTGATACGGTGATGGCCACATAGGTAAAATAGTAAAATAAGTGTATGAAAAAATCATTGACTCGTACACTTGAAAGGACTGAATTATAGGATATGTAAAATATGCCTTGAAAAACTGTTGGAAAAAAAGAAACGTAACATTTTATGAATCATTTTATGAATCAAACAACGAAAAACCCCATGGATTCAAGAAGATTAAAAATATAGGTTTATGGGGCGCCTGGGTGGCACAGCGGTTAAGCGTCTGCCTTCGGCTCAGGGCGTGATCCCGGCGTTCTGGGATCGAGCCCCACATCAGGCTCCTCCGCTGGGAGCCTGCTTCTTCCTCTCCCACTCCCCCTGCTTGTGTTCCCTCTCTCGCTGGCTGGCTCTCTCTGTCGAATAAATAAATAAAATCTTTAAAAAATATATAGGTTTATGTATGCGTAGAAATGTCTAGGGTCACTATTAGGAGTGATTAACTCTCAGAAATGCTGTTGTAAGGGTGCCGGGGTAGCTCAGTCCAACTCTTGATTTTGGTTCAGGTCGTGATCTCAGGGTTGTGAGATGGAGCCCCATGTCAGGCGCCACGCTCAGCGGGCAGTCTGCTTGGGATTCTCTCTCTCCCTCTCCCCCTCCCCCTCCCCACCACAGTCTCTCTCTCTCAAATAAATACATAAATCTTTTTAAAAAATGCTATTGTAGGGGAAAACTGGGAGATGTTTTATATACTCTTTCTGTATGATTTTTGGGGCAATAATTAAAAATTTAAAAACTAAATTTTAAGAGATAGGAAGTGAAGATGCAGGAAATGCACCGGAATTATGATTATATAATATATCTAATGATATATATAATTATAAATCATGAACTTCAGATAGTAGAATGACTCATTTTTTATCTTTCTGTTTATTTTTTAATTAAAAATGATTCATATTACTTTTACAGTAAAAACTGGAAAGAGCTTAATTTAAAAAGCCAGAAAACACTGAGGTAGCTTTTTTTAAAAGTTAACTTCAGCACAATGTTTATTGTATTTCATATGTAACAGGGCATTTTTTAGCTCCACAAAGGCCTGGGGCTTAGTTAGATAAAAAGAACTGGCTTTGGAGCTTGGACCCTATCTAGTGAAGCTGAAAGGTATTCTCCTCTCATTTTTTGCATCTACAAATTAGTGTAGGGATGGTAAGAAAAAACTGTGGTGAGATTAGAAGTTGGGATGTAGATCCTTTCTTTGAAGGTTCACATGTATTAGTACATGTCTGATGGCTGTGGGGAGCCAGATAGGAATCAGACAGATAAACTATCAGAGAGTTAAAATGAGGGAGGAAAAAAAATTTTTTTTTAGATTTTTAAAAAAATTGTATTTACTTGAGAGAAAGAGCAGAGCAAGAGAGCAAGCAAGAGAGAGAGAGAGAGAGCACAAACAGAGGTGCGGGGCAGAGGGAGAGGGGGAAGCAGACTCCCCACTGAGCAAGGAGCAAGAGGTGGGACTCGATCTCAGAACCCTGGGATCATGACCTGAACTGAAGGCAGATACTTAACCAACCAAGCCACCCAGGCGCCCCAGGAGAAGAAAATCCTTGAGAGGACATTTGCTGAGGGGAGGAACAATCTGGACTGATGATCCACACCTTTCTGTAGGACCTGAATCACTGGAGGCAGATGTTCACTTGGGGTCCAGTGTGTAGTTGAGGCAGGGGTTTCTCCGTACCTAGATACCGTTAGAATGTCTTGAAGAAAAATGTCAGCTTGGGATGGATTGGAAGAACTGTGCTGAGAAGGCCATTTCTGAGAGTGACACTGGAGCAAAGTGCCTGGAAGAAACAGCCCCAGGCACGCTGGCGGAGACCTGTCTCAGGAGCCATGGAGACACAGCAGGGCCCCAGGGCTGACCCGAACTCACCTTAGAATATAAGTCTCTGGAAGATGAAGATTTCTGTCTGTCCCGGCGTCTGCTTAGAACAGTGCGGACATGTAGCAGGCGCTATAACTACTTACAGATGATGCGGGAACGGGAGCGTGAACGTGTGAGTGGGGGCCCAGGCAGACCTTTGGCCTGTGGTGCTGTTGTGGTTGCAGCCCACAACAGCTGTCCTGGCAGGAAGGCCACGGTTCCAGCGGCCACAGGCAAGGGCAGGCAAGGTCTGCCGGTCAGTGATGCATGTGTCACGCACGACTGACTCGTACAAGGAAAACCTCTCACTAACTCATGTTTAGAAAGTCAAGAGTCGGGGCGCCCGGGTGGCACAGCGGTTAAGCGTCTGCCTTCGGCTCAGGGCGTGATCCCGGCGTTCTGGGATCGAGCCCCACATCAGGCTCCTCTGCTATGAGCCTGCTTCTTCCTCTCCCACTCCCCCTGCTGTGTTCCCTCTCTTGCTGGCTGTCTCTATCTCTGTCTAATAAATAAAAATCTTTAAAAAAAAAAAAAAAGTCAAGAGTGAGGGTGCTCCGGCATCCTTCAGACACTGAACTGACCCTCCCCGCTCATGTGTGCTCTCCTTGGGGCTGCAGCTCCGATCCGAGAGAGCGACCTTGCAGCGAACGACGGAGACGGTTCTGGACATAGCATGTGCCAAGTTTCTGAAACAGAAATGATAACTTGGTGTGGTCCAGAAACACGGTTGTAATCTTGCTTAGAGTTTTAGGGGGGCGGTTTAGGGAGAAGTGAAGAGAAGGTGGAATGAATGCCAGGAAATATGCTTTAAAATAATGGTAGTTTTTAGGGGCGCCTGGGTGGCTCGGTCATTAAGTGTCTGCCTTCGGCTCAGGGCGTGATCCCAGAGTCCTGGGATCGAGCCCCACATCAGGCTCCTCCGCTGGGAGCCTGCTTCTTCCTCTCCCACTCCCCCTGCCTGTGTTCCCTCTCTCGCTGGCTGTCTCTCTGTGTCAAATAAATAAATAAATAAATAAAATCTTTAAAAAATAATAATAAAATAAAATAATGGTAGTTTTTAAAAAACAGCATCTCTGAAGTGGGTCACATTTAGAATGGAATGGTTAGGCTGTAGATGCATGTGTTATTTTTCCTGAAAAATGAAGATCTAAATTCAAAAATTCTAATAAAATGCCTTATCACATATTTGTCTCCTTTGAACCAAGAAAATGCCCAAGAATGTCATAATTATCCAACGTGTATTGCTTTAGAAAAAAAGGGAAACTTCTGATTGGAAAGTGGAGCAACGCAATCCAGATAGCTTAGCTGAGACAGAGCGGTCAATAACGTCCTTGCCTGATGCTAAGAAGAGTTGCCTGTAGGGACTGCTGTTCTGATTACATAACAGCCACATTAAAAAAAAAATTAGTTCATGTGAAAGCACGGAAATGCTTCAGGCATGAATACAGCAGTAACTGTGTGAAAGGACCAGAAAAGCAATGCTCCTGTCCGAAAATGCCCCAGCTCTGCAATTATCATGGTTATATTCCAAGATGTTCATGCTCCAGGGAGCGCTGACGTTCGTTCAGCAGCCGGCACACACCCTCATGTAGAGTAGTTGTGCCGACAGGCGTTACCTACAGACCCCAAACATCTTAGACTCTGCATGGTCACCTGGAAGGCCCGCTGACCCCCGTCCCCACTTCTTCTTCTGGTCAATGCTACTCACCCTTCAAAACTCAGGGGAGAAATTGTCTTTGCCTAGAAGCCTTCCGTGACCACGGTTCCCTTCCCCACGTTCATAGGCTCCCAGAGCTATTTTAACACTGTGTGTCTTACCAATTTTATAGCACATGTTGTCTGTCTTTCTCTCTGATGAGAATGTAAGCTTTTCCATCTATCCGGGCACCTAGTACAATGCCAGTGCCCTAGCAGGCCGTTCGAGAAATGTCCATTAATAAATGTCATTCAGAGTCTTGAAAAGTAGTAAATTGATCTGACCAAATAAAAGTAGTTGCTTCGAGAGCTCCCGATAGCAAGTATTGACGGTGCAAAGCTTTTCAGTGATCATGAAAAGAGGAAAAAAATTAAGAAGCACTGTTGAGTTTTCTTTCAGTTTCTTCTCTCCAAAAGCCCAGTAAGAATTCACTATGGCTTTCTCCTTATACTCAGAAAAAATCTAAAAATGAGGATGATCACCTTTCTTTCCGTTTTCAGCAAGGGCTCTTGTTGTGTGGCAAGGAAGATGCCAGGCAGGGATGGCTCTGGAGAACCTGGACCCTTACCTTCTCTTCCAGGTTCAGGATGGCACATTCCCAACTCCCTCCTGACCACAAAAAGTAAGAATCTAGCCTCAAATCTGCAACACCTATCACTAATGAGGAAAACTGTTCTCAAATTTCCATTTGACAGAAATACGACAAAACCACCGGTCTTTGATCAACCTGGCTAATCACAGAAGCTGTAACAGATCCCGGGAGGGAATCCGAGGAGAATATTTGGTTCTACGGGCCAAGCAACCTCGAAATGGAGCTGGAAGCTTTACCATACAATCGAGCGACAGATTTTTTAGTTTTTAGTCCAATCTTTTTAATCAATTGTAAAAGATGGCATGTACTTTTCTTGGAATATTTTAGACAGGGCCTTTTATAAGTATTATTTGTCCCGAAGTCAGGGAGATCTTCCTTCATCCCTAACCCACATTTTACATTTCAGAAAAGAAAGCAGGAAATTACTTCAAGAAAATCCCTGGCAGAAAATCAAATATTTTCAAACCATTCAGAGGAATGGAATCTTTTTAAATTAAAACTTGCCAAGGTGGGGTTGAGGGGAGCAAGTAATGTCCAATCCTTTTTTTTTTTTTTAAGATTTCATTTATTTATTTTTAAGAGAGAGAGAGCACAAGCACAAGCAGGGGGAGCTTCAGGCAGAGGGAGAGGGAGAAACAGGCTCCCCACTGAGCAGGGAGCCTGATACGGGACTCCATCACTGAACCCTGGGATCATGACCTGAGCCGAAGGCAAACTTAACTGACCGAGCCATCAAGCATCCTAATTCTTAATGTCCCAAAGGAGGCGGGTGGGGGACTGTCATTCTGCTATCTATCCATCATAATCAGACACAATTTATCATTTCTATCTGGGAACACATTGGGACCCACTCTGACCTCCTATGTCCCAGCAGTCCAAACGAGGTAAAAAGGCAGCTTTTTGTCTGCATTTTCGGGCCATGGAGAGCGCTCTGGCTGTCACCTGCATCTCCGCTTCTAAGTCTTTAGTGACTGGGGAGGTGCTTAGCTGGTTGCATCTTTTCTGAGTGTGGAAGCTGCAGTAGAGAACCAGAAACACCTTCCAGAAAATGCCATTTATTTGTGCAGTCTGGGTATTTCCTTTCTGGAGGCAGAAAAGAATTCTATGACTTTTACTAAGTCCTAAGATTTTGAGAGGTAGTGAATCTCATTCTCATTTTAATGGAATGAATTCTTATTACTGTATTTCTTTTCTATGTTAAATATATTCACGCTCCTTGAAAATTAGAATTACCGAAGTAATTACTGAAGTCAGTGCAGTGAGTGGTTAACTTTCAGGAAGGTTTAGAGTACCAGTAGAGAGGACTCCTGGGTGGCCCAGTCGGTTGAGCACCTGCCTTTGGCTCAGATTGCGATCCCAACTTCCTGGGATCGAGACCAGCAACAGGCTCCTTACTCAGCGGGGAGCCTGCTTCTCCCTCTGCCTGTCCCTTCCCCCTGCTGTGCTCTATCTCACTATCTCTCTCTCTCAAATAAATAAATAAATAAGATATTTTTAAAAATTCTCCTATGTGGCTTTCCCCTATTTCATTTCTCTCCCTCCTCAGAGGTAACCGCATATTCTAAGATCATATGCATCCTGTGTATGCATATATTTACACTTTTATACATGGGTATCTATAAATAACAGAATCTTTTTCTTATTTTTAAGTATATGGTATCACACATTATGTACCACTCACGTTTTCCACTCGACGAATTTTTGAGATTTATCCATGTTAATAAGTGTCGTTCTAGTTCCTTCATTTTCACTGCTATATACTGTTCCCATTCTTTGCCCCCCCCACTGCTTTTCTGCTTATACAAATATAAATATATAAACCTCCAATTTTTTTATTCATTATTGATTACAAGAAAACTTGAAATAACGGGTCCTAAATTTCTTTCTTTTTTTAATAGAGTATTTATTTATTTATTTTGAGAGAGAGTACGCGCGCACGAAGGGAGGAGGGACAGAAGGACAGGGAGAAAGAGAATCCCGAGCAGGCTTCATGCTCCGCTTGGAGCTTGAGGCAGAGTCTGATTCGGGGCTCAATGTCACAACCCAGAGAACATGACCCCAGCCAAGATCAAGTCTAGCACTTAACCAACAGCGCCACCCAGGTGCCCCTAGGTCCTAAATTTCAATAGCACTTAATGAAAAAGCAGCAGTAAGCTGTTGAAACAGATTTTGAGAACTCCAAGCACAATTCTCTTTTCTTTAGAAAGAAATGTAAGGGTGAATATTATATTTGCATATCAGTTACCAAAAATTTAAAGAAATCTATGTACTTGTTCTATCTTGTCACCAGAAAATTGGTTTTCTTTTTTTTTTTTTTTTTTTTTTTTTAAAGATTTTATTTATTTATTTGACAGAGAGAGAGACAGCCAGCGAGAGAGGGAACACAAGTAGGGGGAGTGGGAGAGAAAGAAGCAGGCTCACAGCGGAGGAGCCTGATGTGGGGCTCGATCCCATAACCCCAGGATCACGCCCTGAGCCGAAGGCAGACGCTTAACCGCTGTGCCACCCAGGCGCCCCAGAAAATTGGTTTTCTAAGTTTGTTTACTGAAAATGGCAAAAAAAACCCACAACAAACCCACACCAAAAAAACCCACAACCCACCTTTCCTGTAACATTTACAGTTTTATTTTAATAGGTAATTGCGTTGGTTAAAATGTGTGCTGTAGAAAACTTAGTTTTCTTTAAATTATAAATAATGTTTGCATAGGAGGTAGATTTTGTTCAATAATTTTGTCATATTTAACCAATTATCACTGATAATCACAACTGATAATGTAAAACAAGCTTTTTCTTATCAATCTGAATATATAATTGATATATAATATATATATAATATGTAGGGGTATTCTTCTTTATAAATAAGTTTTTTGCCTAGAAAAATAAATTACTTGAACAGATTAATTTTAATATCCATGCAGAATCTCAATTTTCTAGGATAAAATTATATCAACAAATCATACTTTATTTTTCATTTCCTTTTTTTAAAATTTTTCAAATGTTTAAAAATTTTAAATTTTTTTAACTAAGTTCTAGGCCCAATGTGGGGCCTGAACTCATGAGCCCAAGATGAAGAGTCACATGCTCTACCAATT
This sequence comes from Ursus maritimus, assembly GCF_017311325.1. Taxonomy (NCBI): domain Eukaryota; kingdom Metazoa; phylum Chordata; class Mammalia; order Carnivora; family Ursidae; genus Ursus; species Ursus maritimus. The sequence continues at coordinate 29,922,863 of NW_024423453.1, forward strand.
GAGCCAGCCAGGAGCCCCAAATTAGTCAATCTTTTTATTCTGTTTTGTAATTTTGTGTCTGAGGTATCCTTCCCTGTTCTAAAGTCAAAGAAATATTTTCTCCCAAAAATATTAAATTTTTTCATCTCACTTGAACATTGTTCATCCATTTGGAATTTTCTGACTGCATATTGTAAGGTAATGGGCTAATTTTGTTTTATTTTTCCATTTGGATACCCAATAATCCCTGCACCACTTATTAAAGATTTCATCATTTCCTCACTAATTTCTTTATTTTTTTAAAGTTTTTTTTTTTTTTAAGTAATCTCTATACCTATGTGGGGCTCAAACTCACAGCCTCGAGATCAAGAGTTGCCTCCTCCACCAGCTGAGCCAGCCCCTCACCGGCACCCCCTCACTGATTTCTAATCAGCCATGATTCTTTCCATTTATGTGCAGGCTTATTCCTCAGCTCCCCATTCTTTTCCATTGGCTGTTACCATCTAGTTGCTATAGCTTTATAGCTCTTTATATCTAGTAGAGTAAGTTCCCATACACAACGTTCTCCATGTTTTAACCATCTATTTTTAGCCACAGATTGATAAAAGACTGCAAACAATGGGGATTTGACTCATCCACGTGATGACATTCCACAGAGTCCAGATGATGGCCAACTGTGAGCACGGACAAGAATATGAGAAATTCTGCTTCCCATTAATACTGAGTTATGAGGAAACAGGAAATTGACTTTCAGGGAGAAGCAGAAAATATGACTGTAACCAACATAGCCAATAGGTAAAAAAGAGTTAAGGTGGTCCTGGGAATCCCGCTTCGTGACCGCTGGATTCACTGGTAAATTTTTTTAAGTGTGTTATCATTGGACAAGAAATGTCTTTGCGAGAATTTATATAAGCTCTCATGTCAACTTTATTATACTGATTTGATTTTTGAATGATTTTTAAGAAATAATATGACGATACTTCTGGATATTTCTGTTCAGCTTTCAGCTGAGGAGAAAGCCAGGCACTGTCATGAAGAGTCATGTTTAACTACTTGGGAAACAATCTCTTCAGGAGCAGTGAAGCCAGAATAACGTGAAGTGGCACCTGTGATTGCACTGGAATCTGCCTGGGGCTCCAGTTCTCGTGTAAATTGATGTATGTGGTGATGCTTGTTCTAAAGCAGCAGAGGCTTCCCAGAGCACTGTTGAACCAAACCGCCACGCTTGTTCTCTCTAGATGACTAACAGAGATACGATGGGAAACGGTCTCCATACAAACCCGAGCAAGACATCTATAAATGGAATGCTTTGGGGGGGGGGGATACAAATGGAATGAAAATTCCATTCCGAATAACAAGTGGGCTTTGTACTATGAGAAGAAAAATATAGGCCAATTTCTTTATGGAAAAACACACATTTATATTTGAGAATATCTTCACTCAGGTTTCCATACAATCAGAGAAAATTTTGTATTTACCTTAGAAGCTATAATTATTTTAGTGAAATCAACAATCTGAACTTTTCTCAAGATTTACCTCTTGGAATATATTTATAAAATTGCTGTTTTGGGGGGGGCGCACCTGGGTGGCTCAGTTGGTTAAGCGTCTGACTTTGGCTCAGGTCATGATCTCAGGGTCCTGGGATCGAGCTCCACTTCAGGCTCCACACTCAGCGGGGAGTCTGTTTCTCTCACTCTGCCCTTCCCTTTTCTTGCTCTCTCTCTCAAATAAATAAGTTAATTTAAAAAAAAGAAATTGCTGGTTTTGTAGATCAAGATGGCCGAATATCAGCAGTAAGTAGCGGTCAATTCTATAGACCAGGCCATAACTCTCTAAGCCTCATAATTTCATTCAACAAACTATTGAGGGGCCTAATATGGTGTTTCTTCTCAGGCAACTTCCATTCTATTTAGAGATTCTAAAATGTAAACAAATAATTGAAAAACAGAACGATAAATACAATGATAGAGAAGGTTCAGAATGACACGAAGGAAGGTGTGGAAGATTCAGCTCAGTCCAATGAGGAAAGGTGTTGAGAAGCAGATGATGTTTGAGCTGAGTAACTAGACAGCTGTTGAGTGAGGAATTGGGAGTGTCTTTCCAGGTGGAGGGAACTACATGTACAAATCTTTGAGGCATAAAATAGGATGACAAGTTCAAGTAATGATGCTGTTAAGTCATTTAGGCTATTTGGATCAAGGATGAGGGAAAGTGGCTGGAAGCTGCAGGAAAACAGGAGCCAGGACAGAAAATACGAAAGGGGAGAGACTGAACGGGTGTGGTTTGTGGAGGGCCTCAGATGTCACACCACAGAATAAGAATTTTGACTGTAGTGTAATCACAAATTTAAATGTCCTCAACTGGATATTGGTGGGCTGGTGAAAGCTTTAAACTGGGAGGTAACATGTTCAACTTATCTTTTTAGAAGGATAACTCTGTAAATGGCATGGTAGGGAAACTCGCTATGCTACAGGTGTGAGGAACTGAGCTAAGGGAACAGTTTGGAGACAGTATGGGGATGGAGAGGACTGGGAGGAGTGAGAGGTGTGATGCTGGGAAGTTCAAAAGAGTTTGGTTTCAGGATATTTTCTACCATTTGAGTTCTTTTTAAAAATGTTACATTTTCCTTATTGAAAGTTTTAATTTGAGTAAAATAACTGGGTCAAGGCTTTGCAAATCTGCTTTGTAAATATCTTAACAAGAGGGGCGCCTGGGTGGCTCAGTTGTTAAGCGTCTGCCTTCGGCTCAGGGCGTGATCCCGGGGTCCTGGAATCGAGCCCAGCATTGGGCTCCTTGCTCTGCTGGGAGCCTGCTTCTTCCTTTCCCACTCCCCCAGCTTGTGTTCCCTCTCTCGCTGTCTCTCTCTCTCTCTCTGTCAAATAAATAGATAATATCTTTAAAAAAAATCTTAACAATAGAATAAAATCACTGCATGATTAATTCAATTATCATCTAATTGAAAAATTAATTTTCTTTCTTTCTTTCTTTTTTTTTTTTTAGACAGAGAGTGCGTGCACAAGCGGGGGTGGGTGGATGAGGGCCGAGAGAGAGAGGGAGAGGGAGAGAATCTTAAGCAGGCTCCAAGCTCAGCACAGAGCCCCACTGGGGGCTTGATCTTAAGACCCTGAGATTACAACCTGAGCAGAAACCAAGATTCAGGCGCCCAACTGACTGAGTCATCCAGGCATCCCTGGAAAGATGAATTTTAAAAATCACTTTAAGGGAGCCTGGGTGGCTCAGTCAGTCAACCGTCTAACTTCGGGGCAGGTCGCGATCTCAGGACCCTGGGATCAAACCCCGTGCAGGGCTCTGCTGCATGCCCAGGGTAGAGTCTGCTTGTCCCTCTCCCTCTGCCCCTCCCCCTGCTCGTGCTCTCTCTCTCTCTCTCAAATAAATAAATAAAATCTTTCAAAAAATCAGTTTAATTGGTCATTCTATGTGGTTTCTGCTTGAGACATAATAGATAAAACCACAGTCTACAAATCTTCCACTCCGAAGGAACGTTCTTCCCCTAATCCTGAGGGAAAGCATTTCTTTTCTTTCTTTTTTTTAGGGGGGGGGGCATTTCTGTTATGTGAGAAGGGATTCTCATTCTTAAACGGGAGTAATAATGTCCACAATATTCTCATCTTCATGTCAACTGATAAAGGAAAAAGCTAATTTTCTCTTCATCCTCTTCCTCCACCCCAGAAAATCATTATCCATAAGAAATAATCTCAGAAAATAATTACCATAGTTTAATCATTAATTTGGACAATGATTACTTAAAATGATATATCGATGTGAAAAATTTAAATATTAATACTTAGCTGGCCAAATTCCTCCCATTTATTCGCTAAAACTTGCCCCAGAAATTAAGTAAAATGAATAAATCTTTTTCTAGATATTTCTTTACAGGTATTTTTAACTGAGGAAAAACCTTATACAATGTGCTTTAATATAATGGACACTGTTGCTTCTGGTCAACAGATGCTATCTGACAGGACAAATACTTGGCACAGAAATTACTAACACATTCAGAAACTAATCTTCGCTGAATTCAGCGTTGCCTCGAAGCTGGCTGTGGAATACATGGCATTGGAAAATTCACGTTTAAAAAAAATGGACAGAGTAGTTATTTCAGGTATGTCAAGACTACTCCATACATTTCTTTCAATAGTAAAAATAATGTTTAAATTTCAGGGGCATGTCATTGATTAAAACGTATGTTGTGTCTTTATAAATTCAGTCCTCTTTTATATCCCTGTCTTCATCAAAAAGAACGTGGTTATCTTATTCTGCTGCCATTTTTTTTTTTTTATTCGACAGAGACAGCCAGCGAGAGAGGGAACACAAGCAGGGGGAGTGGGAGAGGAAGAAGCAGGCTCATAGCGGAGGAGCCTGACGTGGGGCTCGATCCCATAACGCCGGGATCACACCCTGAGCCGAAGGCAGACACTTAACCGCTGTGCCACCCAGGCGCCCCTCTGCTGCCATTTTTAATCTTCCATAATTGGTTTCATATTCTAAGCCCCGCACTCTGTCCCATTTTGATTTTTTTAAGGTATATTTTTAATTTTATTAAAATCAGCCAATGGGGCACCTGGGTGGCTCAGTTGGTTAAGCATCTGCCTTCGGCTTAGGTCATGATCCCAGGGTCCTGGGATCGAGTCCTGAGTCAGGCTCCCTGCTCAGCGGGAAGTCTGCTTGTCCCTCACCCTCTGCTCTCCTGGTGCTGTGTCTGTCTCTCTCTCAAATAATAAAATCTTTAAAAATCAATCAATCAATCAATCAGCTAGTGGTCTAATAATAAAAATGTTCTTTATGAAATACTGTTGTTAAACTTTCATTACATTGCTTGTTAAAGTCTAAAAAAGGCTAATAAAATATAGATTGTTTTTGGACTTGATAGCTGCTTTTTCAAAAGGTTGTTCTAAATAAATACTGGATTTTATTTTTTTTTTTTTTTGAAGATTTTATTTATTTATTTGAGGGTTAGCGCTAGCTCTGGTGGGGCCTCTCTCTGCATAAGGTCTCTTATTCTGATGGAGACCACGTGGTGGTCTCAAGGTCCCAAGGAAGTGAGAGCTCTCACGAAAATCACTTCCACAGCATTCCATCAAAGCAAGCTCAAACTCAAGGAGATGGAAAAATAGTCTCCATCTCTTGATGGGAAGAGATGTAAACGCATACTTCACAAGACCGTATATGTGGAAAGAATATGTGACTGTTTTTTTCCAGTCTACCACACTAACGATGGCTCAAAATTCACAAATAATATGGAAAAAGGTTGATCAGTTTAATTATGCAAAAAGAAAAAAAATTAAAAAAACCTCTCGTACTACCAAAACACCATAAGTAAAGTAAGAAGATGAATGACAGACTTGGAAAATACTTGTAATTTATATCAGACAAAAGTTTGCTGTCTCTAGTACATAGAGAATTACTAAAAAATAGAAAAGTAAAGGACTAACAAGACTATAAAAAAATGCATTGGAGGGGCGCCTGAGTGGCTCATCCGACTCTTGGTTTCATGGCTCAGGTCATGATCTCAGGGTCCTGGGATTGAGCCGCAGGTGGGGTTCTGTGCTCAGTGGGGAGGCTGCTTGAGATTCTCTCTCCCTCTCTCTCTGCCCTTCCCCCCCCCATGCTTGCTCTCTCTAAAATAAATAAATACATCTTTAAAAAAAAGTAATGAGGACTATCTCTATGTACTACAATAGAGTGATCTCCAGGTGCATAGTTAAATGGAAAAAAAGCAAGGTGGAAAAAAAAATATATAGAATGTTACTGTTTATCTAAGAAGGAAGGGTAACTATATATATAGTTTATATATATTTACTATACTTTAATATATATATATATATATATATATATATATTTACTATACTTTAACCCAAAATATGGAAGGAAAAACCCCCCACAAAGTTTAATAGTTTCTTATAGCAGAATGGAAGGAATAAAAAGGTAGACTTCTCTGCATATATTTTGTTCTATAGATTTGACTTTAGAACCAAATAAGTAGTTTACATTGTTATTAAGAACTTTGGGGACGCCTGGGTGGCTCAGCCGATTAAGAGGCTGCCTTCAGCTCAGGTCATGATCCCAGGGTCCTGAGATCGAGCCCCGCATTGGGCTCCCTGCTCAGTGGAGAGCCTGCTTCTCCCTCTCCCTCTGTCCCTCCTCCTTGCTCGTGTTCACTCTCTCTCTCTCTCAAATAAATAAAATTAAAAAAAAAGAAATTTGATATAGGGGTACCGGTGGCTCACTTAGTTAGTTAAGTGTCCAACTCTTGATTTTGGCTCAGGTCATGATCTCAGGGTCATGGGATTGAGCCCTGTGGTGGACTCTGGGCTCAGCGTGGAGTCTGCTAGAGATTCTTTCCCCTTCTTTTCCCTCCCGCTCTGCTCCTCACTATCCCCACTCAGGCTCTTTCTCTCTCTAAAATAAATAAATAAATAAATAAAATCTTAAAAAAAAAAAGGAACTTAATCAAATAAGCAAATATTGACCAACTGCAATTTGCGGACTTTAATTGGATTTTAATTCAAAGAAGAAATTGAAGGAAAGAAAACCCTTTTGAGGCAGTTGAAGAAATTTAATCACTGACTAGAAAATTAGTCAATATAAAGGATTGTTACTGTTATCATTATTATTATTTTACATACAGGCAGTGGTGGTGATGAAAGATAAGTGGGTGGGACTAAAAATACAGGATTTGCCTAGAGTTGATAATTGGTAACTGGGATGCAGGGCATATGAAGGTTCCCTTATACTGTTCTCACTACTTTCATTTGAAATTTTCCACAATAAAATGTTAAAAAGAAAAAAAATGTATTTAAATTATTTTTTTAAGATGAGGAAATTCTTCTTGTTGAAAGACTTCTGGTGGGCATTGTTATGTCTGAATAAAATACTTGGAATTGTGGTGATTCATCCTGTGATTATGAGAAAAGCCTACCGAGGATAAAGCCAAAACACTTTTGATAGCAGAGCAGAATAATAGAAACAACCTGGTTCTTGATGACTGAACCACAGAATAAACCAAGCTCGGAGCAGCTCAACCTCTGGATACCTAGTTAGGTCATTACTGTCTTTGTTGTTCAACCCATTTTGAGCTGGTTTCTGTTCTTTGCAGCAGAAACCATCCCAAGCAAAACAGTGGAGAATAATGTGTTTTTGTGTGGATGTTGAAGTCATGAATGTGGTACTGGGTAGTGTTTCTGCTTTTATCTTGCAGAATGTTCGGTAAAACAGCATCCCTTAATTGTGCTGTAGGCCTTAGGCTTATGAGTCTAAGGCAGAGTTGACCCTGAGACAAATTCAAAACAAACACAAGGTACCGTCCTTATCTCAGGGTGAAACACTGTCCTGTGATGATTAAGTCCATATAGTTACTGTTTCTTTGTACTTCTCAAATTCCAGAGGCATTAAGCCAACAGTGTGTTACCTTCCACCTAAAGGCATACGTCGTTTTATTGTGCTTCATGGATATTACATTTTTTACAAACTGGAGGTTTGTTGGCAACCCCACAACGAGCAAGTCATTCACCATCACTTTTTTCATTTTTCTTTTGTAAGATTTTAAAATTTTATTTATTTATTTGAGGGAGAGAGGGACAGGTCACACATGAGCTGGGGGGAGGGGGAGGGGCAGTGGGAGAGGGAGTAGCAGACTCCCTGCTGAGCAGGGAGCCCAGTGAAGACCTCGATCCCAGGACCCTGGGATCATGACCTGAGCTGAAGGTAGATGCTTAACCATTGAGCCACCCAGGCTCCCGCCACCATTTTTTTCAACAGCATTTACTCCTTTTTGTGTGTCTGTTCACATATTGGTAATTCTTGCAATATTTCAAACTTCTTCATTATTATTAGATTCGTTATGTGATCTGTGATGAGTGATTACTACTTATTGAAAGCTCAGATGATGATTAGCATTTTTTTAGCAAAAAAAAAAAAAAGTATTTTTTTAAAGTAGGCTTCCCACCCAACATGGGGCTTGAACTCACAACTCGGAGATCAAGAGTCACATGCTCTACCAACTAAGCCAGCTTGATTTCATGACCCTGAGATGAAATCAAAAGTCAGACTTAACCAACTAAGCCACCCAGGCGCCCCCAGACACAACTTTATATGCACTGAAACGCCAAATATCCATTTGACTTGGTTTATTGCAAAACCCACTTTATTGCAGTGGTCTGGAACCAGACCCCCAGTATCTCCGAGGTATGCCCATATATTCCATCCTAGTTCACCATGGGTGAAAATCTCAGCAATCACATTGCACAGAATGCCAGGAACCAGCAATCTTCCACCGACCACCAGTTTATGAGGTCCTTGTTACCACCTAGCTGAAGAGTGACACAATTCCTGAATCCTTTTCTTAGTGTCTGCTCCCTAGGACCACATCTAGTACCAATTATCTTAGGTGGAGTTCCCTAGAAACAGAGCCAGAATTTGGGGGCAAGTCATCTATTGAAGAGGCGCTGTTGGGAGAATAATAGGGAGGAAAGCAGGATAGGACAGGAGAGAAGAGCTAAGCAAAGATCTAATCTAGATTGGAAACCAGCTTCAACCTGAGCCCCCGGGGAGCTCTGGAGCATGAGTTGTTGCACAGAGTTGGCCCCACCTTTTGTACCACTGTGGCAGTCAGTCATTGGTTGTGAGCTGCTGGGGTGAAGGAAGGTGTGTGCGTGTATACCACTCACAGAAGCTGGGACTAAAGGGCTCAGTAAGGGGACCCAGGCAGAGCATCAGCAGGATCCACTAGAACACCCCAACTTACTCCAAGTAACAGCCCAAATCGTATAAGACCCTGCATGATACGGCCCATCCCTGCAGAACCATTGAATTCTTTCTGAGATCATCTCCAATTACTCTCTCTCCTTTTCACTTCACTTTAGCCACTTGGCCACCTTACAATTCCTCAAATTCTCTAGCATGTTCATGCTTCATTCGGATCCTTTGCACGTCTCAATTCCCTCATCTGGAATGACTCTTCTTCCCCTATCCCCCCATGTCTTCATGACTAGGTCCCTTGTACATCCTTCAGGTTTTTACTCACTAGACAGCTTCTTAGTAAGGCTGTCTCTGGCCATCCCATCTAAAATTACACCTTCCACCCCCAGCCAACACTTATAAATCCCTTCCCATTCACTACCTCTCTTTTTAAACACCTATCAGTATCTAACATACTATATAGTTTTCTTATGTAGCTTGTTTATTATCTGATCGTATTCTAGAATATAAGCTGGGAAGGTAGGATTTTTTTGTCTTTTTTTTTTTAACCTCGACACTTAAAACAGTGCCTTGTTGGTTATAGGTGCTCACTTAGTATCTGCTGAATACTTGAATGAATGAATGAATGAATGATTCCTGGCACTAAGTATAAATCCTCAGTAAACATTGTTTGAACTGAAATAAACTGAAATCAAAGATGTTGGCACAGTCCCCCATGCAATGTAGACAGAACAGACATGTCCATTGCTATAGGCAGAGCTGTCCATAGACGATATGTTTTCTTTGTTCATGCGCTGCTGTATGTTAATCCATAATCAATACTATAACATATTTTATTATATTATACATGATCTTTAATATTATAGACTATATATATATATATATATTAGCAAATAAAAACAGAGGCACTACAGATTTTCCAATTTTATTTAAATGAGTTCAAAGCAAAACTCAAGAATCCAGATTACCATACACTAAGGTACAGGCGCAGCAAAATTAAAGTGAATGCAGATTGTACAGATAGCTCAATTCCTATGACATAAAACTTAAATGCAAAGATGGGACTCCGTAAGCTCTTTACCGCAAGGTCATAGTCTGACCTCAGAGAGCAGGAAACTATTGGGACATGTAAAACCTCAAGTCTCAATCCCCAAATCTATCTGTAGATACCAAAAATCTTCAAGGCACATTCAAGTTTTCTAGCAAAGAAGACCACTTTAAAACTACGATGACCGAAACTACAAAAGCACCTATGAGACACTCGATGGCATTTTTGCCTGAAGTGTCCATCAGCAAGACATTAGCCTTGGGCCGGGGTGGCGTCGGAAGCGGCGCTGGCTTCCTCCGGTAAAACACCGCCAGTAGAGGCTTCTGATTCCACGAGAGGATTCTTTTCTTCCCGTTCAGCGTTTTCACCAGGGCACTCCTCCTCCGCTGTCCCTTTGTCGTCATTTCCGGCAACAGCTTCAGCCAAAGCTGCATTCTGAGCCTCTGAGGGCATTTCAGGGCCCACGTCTGCGGCGGCGCCCAGCGCGGCCTGTGTCACCTCGGGCCCAACTTCAGCGCCCACGGCGTCGCTCTCGGCCGGGGCGGCCCCCGCATCCGCCGCACTGGCTGGAGCCTCTTCTCCCGCGGCCGCAACTGTAGCGACCGCAGTGTCTTCGGCATCGACCTCCGGAACTTCCGCGAAAGACACCGCGCAGACTTCGGAGGAACTTGCTTGCTCAGCTCCTGCCACGTTCTCTTTTTCACCTTTAAGATTTAGTCCATTAAGTAAAGGGTTAAAGAGCATGAGAATACAGTGGAAGTCTGCGCATTTTTAAAAAATGAGACAAATCTATCGGTACTGATACGAAATGGTCTTCAAGACAGCCTGTTAAGGGAAAAAAGCAAGGAAGAGAGCAACGTATGCCGTGTGGTCCTATTTGTGCTAGGACAAAAGGGGGTAAGATATACCTAGATACTTTTTATTTGCAAAGACTCCCTAGGAGGATACAAAGAAGCTGGAATTATTGATTGCCTCTGGCGAGGGAAAATGGGAATCTGCTTTTTCATAAATGCTTTTGAACCTGTTAAACTTAAAAAAAATTACAAATATTATTTATTTAAATGCAAGGAACATGAAAATAAACAGCCAACCTTGCATGTGAAATAGCATAGAAAAGAAGCCAACATACTAGTTGATGACTGAGCAATCACTAATCCTCTCGCAACCTCAGTTTTATCAACTGTAAAATGGGACTATTGATAATATCTGCCTCAAAGAGCTATTGTGAGGATTGATTAAAATCATGCGTGTGATAAGGGGTTTAAAACCAAAAGTGTGGGGCACCTGGGTGGCTCAGTAGGTTAAGCACCTGACTCTTGATTTTGGCTCAGGTCATGATCTCAGGGTTGTGAGATGGAGCCCCTCAGTGGGCTTGGGACTCCCTCTGCCCCCTCCACTCTAAATAAATACATACATACAAACATACATACATACATACATACATAGTGCTATGGAAATGTTGTATTTCGTTATTATTACAACCAGCCTTCTCATCATTATATTCAGTAATGTTTATTGATGGTATTCCATTTCTTACTATTGTCATGACTAAAAGGTTAAAATTGGTTCATAAGTAGCAAATATCTGTCCCTAAATAATGATCATAGTAATTGATAATAATGGCATTATAATTGAGATGGAAAAGCAAGCAGTTTAAGGCAAAAAACATACATTAGGGTGAAAATGTAAAGTTTCATGTCTAGTAGTTGCCATTTTATCAATCAGATCAACTGCGGGACTTAACAGACAGGATTGATTATGCTAATGTCAAGTGTGCTTTGGGCAAAGACACATGGGTGATCTTAGCCAAAACTGAAACAAAAATTAGTTTTATATGGGGTGCCTCGGTGGCTCAGTCATTAAGTGTCTGCCTTCGGCCCAGGGCGTGAGCCAGGGTCCCGGGATCGAGCCCCACATCGGGCTCCTCCCCTGGGAGTCTGCTTCTTCCTCTCCCACTTCCCCTGCCCGTGTTCCCTCTCTTGCTGGCTGTCTCTCTCTCCATCAAATAAATGAACAAAATCTTTAAAGAAAAAATAGTTTTATGATTTAAAAAAAATGAGGGAAATGAGAGGTGAAGCTGCTGAGAGAGACAAATACTAAATTACGCCCGCCTGAATGGAAGCCTGAGTAGGGGAAAAGTAATATTAGCACACAAAGACTTCAAAGCCACTGGTCAGCAGTACAAATGTAGAATGTTTCATTTATCTAAAGCACTCACCCAAAACATATAACAATGTTCTTTAGGTTTTGTTGGGCTTTCCCTTTCTGAGTGAACTCCTGCCCAGAGCCATTCTGTCAAGTTAGTAAAGAAGCCAAAAGCAAATAGTGTTCATTGCTAGGCTAAGATCGTGGAAATCAGTGCCGCAAGGGAAAAAAATAATAAATTCACTTTACCTTGAAGTGGATGTAACTCTGCTTTGGTTTTTTCTTTCAAATTTGTTCTATGTTCCGTGTGTTTGGCTTGCTCTGATGTGACCGTCTTGTAAGTCTGAAAGTAAATGTGTGCTTAAGTTTATTTCTTGAGCTCTAAGACTCATCATGCCAAGTTCAAAGGCATATACAATTCAGGGGCGCCTGGGTGGCACAGCGGTTAAGCATCTGCCTTCGGCTCAGGGCGTGATCCCGGGGTCCTGGGATCAAGCCCCACATCAGGCTCCTCCGCTGTGAGCCTGCTTCTTCCTCTCCCACTCCCCCTGCTTGTGTTCCTTCTCTCGCTGGCTGTCTCTGTCTCTGTCGAATAAATAAATAAAATCTTTAAAAAAAAATTTTTTTTTTAAAAAGGCATATACAATGCAAAGACGAGAAACCAATGTATACCAGCTATTCTTCTGCTTCCCCTTTGGAAACTTTTGCTATTAAGTAGAACACTTTAAAAAGGAAAGAAACAAATGCTCTAACAGGAGTCAAAGATAACAGAAAACACACAGTAGATACAAAGATGAAGACAAGGAAGAAAAAACAAATTATGCTAGAATCAAAATATTCTGACAGGCATTTGCAGATATCCTCTGGCATTTATCCCAGAGAAATAGGAACACAAGAGTTCATGGTTGCTTTATTTGTAGTAGCCAAAAGCTGGAATCAGGCTGGGTGTCCCACAACAGGTGAATGGTTAAGCAAACTGTGATGCATCCGAACACGGAACGCTACTCGGGATTAAAAAGGAATGAACTGTCAATACAGGTGTAACAATTTGGATGAGTCTCCAGGTAATTATGCTGAGTGAAAAAAGCCAGTCTCAAAAGATTATATACCTTATGATTCCATTTATGTAACATTCTTGAAATGGAAAGTTATAGAACTAGAGAACAGATCTGTGGTTCCCAGGGCAGGAGGAAGGGAGGAGAGGAAAAAGAGACTGAAGGCAGTTATAAAGGGCTACACAAGGGGTCCTGAGTCTTGGCAGTGGTGGTGAATACACAAATCTACATGTCACAGAACAACCTGGAACTAAACACACACACACACACACAAGTGCAAGTAAAAGTCGTGACATCTGAATAAGGACAATGGATTGTATCAATGTCCATTTCCTGGTTGTGATATTGGATTATCACTATATAGGGTGTTAATCACAGGGGGAAATGAAGCGAAGACTATATGAGATCTCTCTGTATTAGCTCTTACAACTGCATGTGAAACTCAATCATCTCATAATAAGTTTAGAAAAAATCTTCCAAAATAGCATATTTGTAGACCCTAATGAAGATTCCTTAAGTAAGCTAAGGTTATTCCTGCAGCACTATGACCTGACCATCGGTTATTTCAGAAACAGAATCGGGAATAAAGCTATCTTCATCACAGATCCAATGTGCAGGCTTCCTTTCATTTCATATTCAAGTAGTTGTCTCTGACCGATATGCATTTTAACCAATGATATCTTAAAAATGGAAATCTCACTAGTTAGATAATATTGTTTAAATTAGCTCAGCTTTAAAAAAAAATAGGTAGGGACTGATCTCTTAGTAGTAGGATTACAGATTTTTAAAATTTGTATATTTATATATAGTATTCTCTAAATTTGTAATAATCAAAACCCAAGCATCTTATTAAAAATTATACTTTGTAAATTATGAACCATTTTATACCATGTTAAAATTAAACTGTGAGGGGCGCCTGGATGGCTCAGTCGTTAAGTGTCTGCCTTTGGCTCAGGGCGTGATCCCAGAGTCCTGCTTCTTCCTCTCCCACTCCCCCTGCTTGTGTTCCCTCTCTCGCTGGCTTTCTCTCTCTCTGTGTCAAATAAATAAATAAAATCTTAAAAAAAAAAAAAAGAAATCTAATCTTAAAAAAAAAATTAAGCTGTGAAAATGGAAAATCTATAACCTCAGGGGTGGAAATGATAACGAAGCGGCCCTAACAAATCCCCCAGAGTTTGGTGAATTCAGACTTGAATCATCTGGGTTTGAAACCTGCAGAGCAAACAGAATCACCAGGAATGAAAGTCCCCATTTCTGAATAAGAGCAGGGAATACTTTTCTAGTAGGGTGGGAGCTCCTGATAGATTAAATCACTATGCTGAGTCGACCCCCTCCGTTCTCAGTACACGAAAGCTGAGTCTGGGCAGAGGTTCGCATTTCTGAAATGGCCATCCCAGCAGTGACATCCCAAAGAACGTTACTTTTTTTTTGTTCAAGGGGCTAAAACACAAGGTGAGAAGAAAGACTAGTTTAGGCAGAATCGAAGAGATGATATTAGAATGATTCATACTCGTGGCCGAAAGAGTCTAGCTTTTCCAAAGCTAACGTGGTCCAAACAGAGTAGAAAAAAAGGCCTATCAGAAAAGGCCTTTGGAAAGCCTCAAATCTAGACTTTGGAAGTTATTTCCAAATGATTTTCACTTATTATATTGTAAGCATTTTAAAATATCCCACAAATATCTCAGATCCTCAAAAAACTGACGTGACCTGGCTTCTCTTAGATTCTATGAGGCCCTCATAGTAGAAGATTTTACTTGGAAACGAAAAACTGGCTTATGAGCATCTGTGCATTCAATTCAGACAGATCTAGTGCAGGACTTATTTCAGTACAGGATAAGGAAGGGAAGGGGGGCTACTTGAATACAGGTTTTCAGGTGCCTCACATTCTGTATTTCGTCCTGACAAGAGCCTAAGATTCTTGGGAATTAAGGCTTCCACCATTCAAGAGTAAATCCACATATTCTTAGAGGTGGAAGTTTTGGAGATTATCGCCTTGTCTAACTTCCGCTCCCATGGTGAGACAACAAGGCCAGAAAGGGCTCGAAGGCACAGCCCATTTATAACCTTCCAGTTTACAATTGCTTTTGCAAAGAAAGATTTAGTGGACTGGAGAGGTTCATGTCTGGCAGTAATAAACATAATTATGGGTATAGTGAGTTCCAGATGAAATTCCATCTTCCAGCTCCCCACATAATCACTTGGCCCAGGCCAATCTCTGTTTCTCAAATGGCCTACATCCAACCATAGTAGCCCTGGGCCGTGAATTCAACATCAAGCAGTAGATGGTAGAAGGGAAGGAATCCGGGTATGAGTGAAAGCTGATGGATCAGTGGAGGACAATAATATAAGTGACATAGTTGAAGTTTCCTAGTTTCTTGAGGCTGTTGAAATTCTGAAGATTAGAATAAGTTATTTTGGTTTGGCCATCTTACATAGAAACTGCTCCTAGTTATGCCTAAAATCCCTTTATGCATATTTCTGTAGGGTCTAACCAAAACGTAGTGACTCTTGTGTACAAGATCTTAGGGTTTCCAAAGAATTTATATTTATTTTGCTTTTATTCACAATGAAGATTAAATTTTGATTTAGAAAGTTTATGACAGGGGCGCCTGGGTGGCTTAGTCGTTAAGCGTCTGCCTTCGGCTCAGGGCATGATCCCGGAGTCCTGGGATCGAGCCCCACATCAGGCTCCTCCTCTGGGAGCCTGCTTCTTCCTCTCCCACTCCCCCTGCCTGTGTTCCCTCTCTCGCTAGCTGTCTCTCTCTCTGTCAAATGAATAAATAAAATCTTTAAAAAAAAAAAAGAAAAGAAAGTTTATGACAAAATGGAGAATGATTTAATAGACTTATCTTATTTAATGCACAAATACGTCATCATTTTAGTCCCAAAATTATACTATCAAAAGCTTTGTTTTACAGTGATTACCCGGGAGGAATGGGTAAAGAGACCAGGAAAGAAAACATTCTTTTAATTTTGCATATGTCTATTTTGAATTTTTAAAAAATATATGAATAAATATTACCTTTTTAAAATAATGAAAGTAAATAAAGATATATAAAACTAGTAAAAACTACGGAGACAGTAAAGAGATTCGGGGAGGAAAGAATGAAGAGGTGGAACACAGGGAATTTTTAGGGCAGTGAAAATATTCTGTATGATACTATAATGGATAGATCATTGTACATTTGTCCAAACCCATAGAACGTAAAATACCAAAGGTGAGCCCTAATGTACACTATAGACTTCAGTTAGTAATAATGTATTGCTATTGAGTCATCAGTTGTAACAAATGTACCACACTAATACGAGATTGTTGATGGAGGGAATGTTGAGAGGAGGTATGAGAAGTCTGTACTTTCTGCTGATTCTTCTGTAAACCTAACATGCTCTAAAAAGAAATAGTCTATTGGGCACCTGAGTGGCTCAGTCAGTTAAGCATTTTCCTTCGGCTCAGGTCATGATCTCAGGGTCCTGGGATCTAGCCCCACATCAGGGTCCCTGCTCAGCAGAGAGCCTGCTTCTCCCTCTCCCTCTGCCCCTCCCCACTACTACTGCTCTCTTGCTCTCTCTCAAATAAATAAATAAAATCTTTTAAAAAATGGTTTATTAATTTAAGTTAATCTTTCAAAACAGTTCTTGTTAAATGTTAATAGTACCTACCGTACAGAATTGCTGTAATTATTAAATGAGCCATGAGTCTGTCATGTGATAAACACTCAAATGTCAACTATTATTATCAGTATTTATAATAACAGCATTTTTACTGAAAGTCACCTGTACTTGGCAGTGTATGTTGTATAAGAAATGCTGATTTTACTTAAAAAAAAAATCTTCATAGGGGCGCCTGGGTGGCACAACGGTTAAGCATCTGCCTTCGGCTCAGGGCGTGATCCCGGCGTTATGGGATCGAGCCCCACATCAGGCTCCTCTGCTATGAGCCTGCTTCTTCCTCTCCCACTCCCCCTGCTTGTGTTCCCTCTCTCGCTGGCTGTCTCTATCTCTGTCAAATAAATAAATAAAATCTTCAAAAAAAATCTTCATAATCTGGTATATTTAATTAATCCCATGTCCTGACCTTGATAATGTTGAATTTTACCATAGGTTGTAAATTATATGAATTCCTGGACATTATGGTTCCTTAAACACTTACATAATATCCACCAGCACTGACTGTGACACCCACAACCAGATAATAGATCATATTTGATCCAGGTGATCCAGGCAATTTGTTAGACGACATCCAGCGAAGAGATGCTAGGAAAACAAGTTGAAACACAGTTAGCTACACCACTTAAGCAAAACTATTTAAAATAATTATATCTTCAAACATTTTCCCCTTCAGTGAACTTAGAGTCTCTTAACATCAAGTGATTTTAGCCTAAGGGAATACGGTATCACAAGGTAGGGTAATAATTCCATTTGACATTTTCCCAATCTCATTTGATTACTTACGAAACCTGTCACCTTCGTGCTTTAGCACCACGCTTTTCTTGGAAAGAGTGCAGGCGTGGGTAGGGAGAAATGACAAAGGCACTGAACAATTTTTTTTTTTTAAAGATTTTATTTTTTATTTATTTATTTGACAGAGATAGAGACAGCCAGTGAGAGATGGAACACAAGCAGGGGGAGTGGTAGAGGAAGAAGCAGGCTTCCAGTGGAGGAGCCTGATGTGGGGCTCGATTCCAGAACACCGGGATCACGCCCTGAGCCGAAGGCAGACGCTTAACGACTGAGCCACCCAGGCGCCCCTCACTGAACAATTTTAATAGTCAAACAAGATGCATAAGAAATCCATTTGGTAGATGTACTCTACCACAGGATTCAGTGGAAAAGATTATTTTTTTTCCAAAAGTTGAATTAAATATATTTGTACTTAAAACTTACATGTTAAATAAAACGTGTTGAAATCCAACACATTTCTGTAAGTCTATAATACAAATGTATATGTAGGCAGGAATCTTAATTTTTCTAACAAAAGCCTTTAAAGATGGGCAGATATAAGCTTGTTTAAGACAAAATGTGACAACATGGTCATGTCTGAAACAGTACAATTCTGTACAGACTAATAGACATAGGTAAGAGTACTGTATTATTACATCTAAGTATATAAAACTTGTATATACCATATGCCCTGGAATTGAAATTTTTATAATAGACTCAGAGCTAGAAAGTGCTTAAAGTTCATATAGCTCAAATTCTTTATTTTAAAGATAAAAAAGTAGACACATTTATTTATTCAGTCAACAGAGTTGAGCACCTACTATGTGTCTGGCCTTGTTAGAATCATTAAGGATAGAACTATGAACAAGACATACAAGGTCTGTAGCCTCAAGTAGTTCACTGCCTAGAAGGTGGGAACAAATGTACAAATAATTGTAGACAAATTACCGCAACGCAGCGTGACAAATATTGGAACAGAAGCAAGTAGAAGTTGCAACAACAGCATGAAAATTCAGGGAAAAACCTCAGCTAGTTGGCCCAAGGGACCTGTCAGAATTGGAGAGACATGACCTGGGTTTTGAAGGAAAGTAGAGGAGACTGTCAGATAAATAAGGGGAGAGAAAACTGCACCGGAGGCAGAAGGCACAGCACTGCAAGAGCCGGAGAGCTGGACAAGTGCAAAGTAATTGGATGTGGCCTGACACAGAGGATGGGTGTGAGGACAAGGAAGACGTTTTGGCTTGCGGAGGGCAAATATCAAGACATTTGCACTGATTACAAACCTTTGTAGTAGCAATACTGGAAAGATTTCCTGTATGTGTTTCCAGTTTGGATATAAGGACCATCTCTGAGAAAAAATCTTTTTTCCCCATAAATGTACCCAAAGAGGCTATCGTAAGGGGGTATGGCTTTGACTTGTAGTGGGGCTTTTGTTGGTTTAAAAATACAGCCATTACTAAACAGGGAATATGTTCTGTAGTTGTCAACCAGACATAAATATCAAAAAGATTATTTTAAATAGGAAGCAAGAAAGAAAATCATCAGAGATTTAAGTAAAGACTTAAACACAAATACAATTATGATAGTTATTTAAAGGAGAAATGAAATGGGAAATAAATATTTAATAAAGATTAATTAGTTAAATTTGAGCATATCCACACAAAGTGAAATAGCTATTAGAAGTTTTGCAGGAGAATATTTACTTACGTGAGAAAATATTTACAATATATTAAATGCAAAGTTATAGCAGAATACTCTATACAGGACTATCTCAGTTTTTGGAAATAATGTGCATAAGAATAAAATCCAAGGGGGAAAAAGGTCTGGACCGTTACATACACTAAAACGTAAATGGTGGTACTCCCTGAGTGGTAGGATTACAGGTGACTTCTATTTTGCCTTTCTGCGTTCCTTCCAGTGATCTATTACGAACCCCAATTATGTACTCATAAAAAGCTAGCTTTAAAAGCAAAAGCCAGAGAACACAATGTGATGAGGCACAGCTAAAATTTTACCCTTCAATAAAACTGAAAGTTTTCTTTTTCGTCAAGACAGAAAGCACCAATAAGAAGGTCAATTAATGTCCATGACCAAAGCCAGATTCCCGGTCAATAATAGTTCTTAAAATACACAAACAAACCAATGCTACGAAAAAAGTAATTAGATGAAAACTAGAGAAAGAACAGTGCTGCAACAGCCAGTATTGCCAACTACCGATTGAGAATTTGTAACCTACTCTTCCCTTACCCCAAGCTGGGGAAGAAATTATCTGAAACGCGTCGCTACAAAAGAGGTGTGTGCGTTTGCGCCTGAAGACGGCGGTGCCTGCGGGAGATAACGCCCAAGGCCACGGTCGCGGGCTCATCTTTCTCCCCTCCCCACCCCCAATCACAACGGCCTCGTTATCTTCAGAACCTTAAAATTAATGGCTTCTCTCTATTTCGTCAGTGAAAAAAAAAAAAAAAACTGCTCTCACTTACTCAGTATAAAGATCAAGGAAAACGAAGATGCCTTATTCTGTTACTAGTGAGGCAAGCATTTTCAGAGAAAAATAAAGCTAGCTGGACAGACCTTCCTTCCCTCCCACCACCACCATCACCGCCACAGGCCTAATCAAAGTGAATTAAAAAATGGCCCATAGAATTTTCCGCATGAGTGTTTCCCTCTCGGCTCGAATGCACGCTCTGGGCGAAACTAACTCACAAGCCTCAGGAAATGAGGCGAAGTGCAGGGAGAACTGAGAACTTTCCAAGAGGCTGTCGAAGAGCCGCTGGGCTAAGCAGGATGGAAAAGACAGGGGCGCCGGAGGAGGTGTGGGAAGGAGCCCCCGGGAGGGAACCGCGCGGGAGCGCAAAGCCGGCCCGCGGGCCGCCGGCAGCAGGGAGGACAAACACGCGTGCCCACACCTGTGAAGCCCCTACGACGTTCCAGGCACTACAGCCGGCGCGTTCGTCTTCCTCAAGTTTTAGCTCAGTAGCTTCCAGCTCGCACTGCAACTTCCCCTTTAGGAAATTTCTGAATACTAGCTCTCTTTCCATGCCTCCCCAATCTGAAGGCGACAGACACCGGGACGGCTGCGTGGAACCGCTGGATAGCTCCAGGTTTCGGCGCGGCCCCAGGGAAAGTGCTTCGAAGCTCAAGGAGTTAGGCTGCCGAGCCCCGGGCAAGCCTTGAGTTTATTTACTCGGGAGCAATTTACCCAACATTTACTGGGCCCGCACTCCCTCCCGCGCCCTGCCTGGCTCCCTCGTGCCACCCGTTTCCTCTGCCTCCTCGTGAAGCTGGAGAGCGCACGGGTTCCTGTACTAATAAAGGAGTAGGCTACGCGGGCGTTAGCCAGGCACTTTTCTAAGCGCTTTTAACTGCGTATTAACTCATTAAAATTCACAACAATTTCTGTCCCCAGTTTCGAGATGAGGACACAGGCGAAAGCACTTGCCCAAGACCAAGATTCGAACCCAGGAAGCCTAGTTCGGATGCCGAAGCCGCGCTGCAAAGGTTCCCTACTTCCCAAGACTTCAAGAACTTCGGGGCGTCTTCCCTGCGACTTTCCTCCATTTCTCCCCCATCCTCAATCCCAGGCTTCTGCAGCTCGGGCCGGTTCGGCCCACCGGGTGCCGGCAGGTACCGGGGCACCGGCAAATCCGCGCGCGAGGCGCCAGTCCTCTCCAGACTTGGACGCCCGGGTCCGCGCGGCACTCACCGTCCTTCCGGAGCGGCGCGGGGCCGGAGGGCACCCTCAGCGGCAGCGCCAGCGTTTTGGACACCGCCCTGCGCAGATACATCGCGCCCGCTGCCCGCCGCCCGCCGCGCTGAAGACTCCGCAGCCCCGCGCGCACTCAGGCGCGGGGAGCCGGGGCGACCCCGCCCCGGGGAGGAGCGCTGACCCCCGCCCGGCCCCGCCCATGTGTCCCCCCCGGGGGGGGGGGCGTTAGTCGCTCGCTTCTTCCTCGCCTCACCCAATCTCCAGACTTTGTTGCTTTCTCCGCGGTCCGAGAAACTAGCTGATGGCGCCTTCTCAGAAAAGGAATCGGGAACCGAGAAGTCACCATCACCTGCCTGCCGCGTACTGTTCCACTGAGTGGAACTCCACCGAATAGGCCGGAATTCGCATCGTGATTCGCACCGTGAATTAGATAGATATGGTTCATGATGCTGGATGAAATCTGAACCCATTTTAAGTCGGACTCCCCGTTAGCTTTCCTGGGAGTGGAAAGGGTAGCTGGAAGTTTCTTGGAGGTGGAATGAAGAGAGCAGTAGCCTCAGCCTTTCATTAGCGCACTGGGTGATGTTCAGAAGCGTATGAAAATCCCCAGGAAGAGTTGAATCTCTAGGCAATTCCTGTTACGAAAACTTTAAAAATAAAAAATGCTGTATATTCTGTACGGGTTGTGAAATTAGTATTTTCACATGAACTGAGAATGCTGAATTAATAGTTTCTTCCCCCAGATTTCAATTTCTTGTTTCATTGTGGCTACAAGAATTTGTCATGATCCGAATATGGAAACCAATAATTTATGCTTATAGCATTTTCTAAATGATTAATTTTTGGAAGGCACATTTCCTCCTATAATAATCCCTCATATGTGTTTGGTACTTGATAGTTTATAAAGCACTTGCACATATATTATCTTCTTTAATTCTCATTTCAACCGTCTGAGGAAGAGGGTAATTATTACCTTTAGCAAATGGCTTGGTGGTAGGGAGGAATGTCCAAGGACTGATGGTCATGAATTAAAAAATAAAGGACATGATCATAGTTCTTCTAGTTTCAAGTTCTCTTGGCATGATACAGGCACATCTGCACATTTGCTATGTGAATAAACACTACTCGGAGGTTCTACTTCTGCGCCCAATTCTAGTAATATTTAACATACTCCCACTTGAAGAACCCAAAGTCAATGGTTAGAACTGGTTTTTTGAGGGGTGCCTAGAAGTTTAGTCAGTTAAGTGTCTGCCTTTGGCTCAGGTCATGGGCTCAGGGTCCTGGGATCGAGACCCGCATGGAGCCCTCTGCTCAGTGGGGAGTCTGCTTTTCCTTCTCACTCTCCCTTTGTGCTCTCTCTCTCTCAAATAAATAAATAAATAAATAAAACCTAAAAAAAAAAAAAGAACTGGTTTTTTGATATTCAGAGTAGCTAGCTATCTCTAGTGATTAAACACTTGAATAAGAGCAATTAGGTAATCTGTAGTTAATGAGCCATCAAATTTAGATTTCCAAGCAGTGCAAGAAGGGGCTAGGCCTGAAAGTAGTAAAATGTGGGTTAGTGCACTTACTACCTTGACCAGCATCAAGTATACATCTCTGGCAACTAGACATGGGCTATCTCCCTGGGGTGTAGAATTTTAATGAGCTGCTAGCAGCTAGGAGTAATGGACAAATCAAACCAAATCGGCCTTCCACTATGGCTCTTTCATTCCCTGGTGTACTTGGGGATGAATTTTTCCTTGGCTGCCAGGGAGAGGAAGTGAATGCATTTAAATGAATTAATGTATGAATTATACCGTTATTTAATGCGTTAGAAGCTCCCCTAAAAAGGATTTTTTCCAAGTAAATATTTGTAAATGATGGTGGCTCTTAGGACACTGTTCAAGGCTCCTTTTCGGAATCCAGTTGTATTCTCGTTCTGGGTGTAGTCTGAGTTCTTCCAGATCACCTCCAGGTTGCATAGTAGCCACCCAATCTCAGTCAGTTAAACTCTAAGTATCTGTCAAAATGCTTACAAGATGCTTGGGACCATGCTAGATGCCGGAGATTGTTATAATTTATTTCAAAAATATTTATCAAGTATCTATTATGTTAGGCACTGTTCCAAGGCATTCTCCAATGAACAAGATAAAATTTCTGCTATCATACGGTTGTTATACTTGCAGGTACATGAGACATGGGACCAACATCTTTTCTCAGAGGTAGGTACCAAGCCCACCATCAATGGGGCAAATGATCACAAACCTCTGATCAGATATTAATAATAAATGTAATCTAAGGCCTTTGGTTAAAACCAAACTAGTTTTAACAATGCAAACTGATTGGTTTAAACAATGCAAGCATAACACACATATACAGGCCTTTAAAAGCTTTTCCCAAAGTATTGTCTCATCTATTTTTATACTTTATCCTCTGAACAATCCCAAGGGATATTGGATAATGCTGATTACCCCTATAACACATATGAGAAAAACTGAGGTAGTATAGTACTATAGTTAAGAGCATGAATTTGGGAGCCAGATACCTGGTCTATTTAACTGGTCTGAGTAAAATACGGACAATTCCTTTATTTATAGGGTTGGTGTGAACTCTAAAGCACATTAGGTATGAAATGTGCTCCCCTAGTTGGAGGAGGCAGTGCAAGATTCTGACTTCCAGCCCAAGCTGGAGCTCAAGGTTCCTTTTACCATATTCTGCTGCCTTTCAATGCACACATGACAGGATCCATTGTATTCCAGTCTCTTATCATACGGTAAGATCTAGTGGGGAGCCTATCATGTCCTCTAGGTTGGATGTGGCCATGCCAGCTGGGAGAGGCAGGAACTGTGAGTTAAAGAGTGACACTTTCCAGGTCGTATTCGTCTTAGTTAAAAGCTCGAAGCATTTCTTTTTTCCTTTTTTTCACATAAGCTCCGTGTGCAATGTGGGGCTTGAACTCACAACCCTGAAATCAAGAGCCTTACGCTCCGCCAACGGAGCCAACCAGGCACCCCAAGCTCAATGTCTCTTGGATCAAAGAGAATTTTCTACCCATTCTACTGCTCCTGTAGAATATGGGACTTTTCATTTTGATGGCAAACTCTTCACATCTTGGTGAAACACTTCCCATAGGACATGGGAGGACATGCCCATGGGTTGTCAAATTCACTCTGTGGCAAGCTGTTTCTCCCAAATGCAAGAGAATTTTAACATAGGTCTTTGCTGTAGAAGACTGAGAAGCTCAGACAATAATTTCCCAGCTGTTGGTTACATTGTTTATAATACTGCCCTTGAGCACATCCTTGACATTTTTCTTGGTCTGGTTGGGAAAACAAGAATCAAGGGTCAGGGACAATTTGGCTTACCTAAGATGGACTCCACCTAATCGTGATTGCTGACAAAGAAGATATTAATCTTGAAAACATACTGTAAGGGTCCTCTACTGGCAATATTAATCATACTTACTCAAGGTTTAAGTGCTATAAATTAAAAGCAATTTTCAAAGACTAAGTGATTTTCTGGGCTCCAACAAAAGTTAGAAAAAGCTTTTTTTCTTTTTTAAGATTTTATTTATTTAAGAGAGGGAGAGAGAACACTAGTGGGGGGAGGAATAGAGGAGGAGGGAGCAGCAGACTCCCCGCTGAGCAGGTCCCAGGACCCTGAGATCATGACCTGAGCTGAAATCAGATTAACTGACTGAGCCATCCAGGCACCCTGTTGCTTTGTTTTTCTTAACACTAAATCCTTGGGGTATAATCTGTACAAATTTGGATGGCTTAGGACAACAGAAATAGATTCTCACAGTTTGGGGCACTCCAAGTGTGAAATCAAGCTGTCAGCAGGGCCACGCCCACTCTGAAACTTGTAGGGGAGAATCCTTCCTTGCCTTTTCCAGCTTCGGAGTTTGTCGGTAATCCTTGGCTTGTGGATGCATCACTCCAGTCTCTGCCTCTATCATTACATGGAGGTCATCTCCCTGTGTGTCTATCTTCTCATAAATATGCCAGTCATATTGGAGTAAGGATCCACTCTAGGCCTGTATGAGCTCATCTTAACTAATTACATCTGCAACTACCTTATTTCCAAATAAGGTCACATTCTGAGATACTGAGGGTTAGGACTACAACATATCTTTTGGGGGGACACAATTCAACCTATTACTTCCTATACTTGAAACTGAGTTTATATAGCCTGTTTTTTCCATGGCAACTTAAGAAAATAATTTAGGGGCACCTAGCTGACTCCGTCAGAAGATCATGCAACTCTTGATCTCAGGGTTGTGAGTTCAAGTTCCACATTGGGTGTACAGCTTACTGAACAATGAATGAATGAATGAATGAATGAATAACTAAATGACTATCTCACAGGTACTAAATCTGAAAAAAGGTCTACCTTTTAAAAAAAATTATTTATTTATTTATTTGAGAGAATGAGTGAGAGAACATTGTGGGGGGGGGGGAGTGGGGCAGAGGGAGAGGGAGAAGCTGACTCCAGGCTGAGCAGAGAGCCCAAACTGGGGCTTGACCCCAGGATCCCCGGATCGTGACATGAGCTGAGGGCAGATCCCAGGACCCTGGGACCATGACATGAGCTGAAGGCAGATGCTTAACCACTGAGCCACCCAGGCGCCCCTGATTTTGATCTGATAAAAATCTTGACTCTATTTGACAAAGGATTTTGTCTGCACCTTCTTTTTTTATGGAAACTCTCCTACATTATTACTAAAGAAACCATAATTTGGCCACAGTTCCTCTTTGGAATTTAGAGTCAGAATGATTCTTGTTCAGTCCAACTACACTCTTCAACTTAGATGTAAATCTAGGAACTATTGACTGTGGCCTCATACAATGTGGATTGGGTTAGAAAAGAAAATTGTGTAAAGAAAACAGTTAGAGGGGCGCCTGGGTGGCTCAGTTGTTAAGCGTCTGCCTTCGGCTCAGGGCGTGATCCCAGCATTCTGGGATCGAGTCCCATGTCAGGCTCCTTGCTGGGAGCCTGCTTCTTCCTCTCCCGCTCCCCGTTTGTGTTCCCTCTCTTGCTGGCTGTCTCTCTGTCAAATAAATAAAAAAGAAAGAAAGAAGAAAGAAAGAAAGAAAGAAAGAAAGAAAGAAAGAAAGAAAAGAAAAGAAAAGAAAGCAAGCAGTTAGGTAGCAGGGCTAAGAGCAAGAGTTTTGATAACATTTGAGTTCCAGACCCCTTATTACTGGGCTCAGGTGCATTCCTGTTCTTGGTGTCTGTGGGTCACTCTGTATGCTCACAACTTTTTTTTTTTTTAGCTTCACACAGTTTGAGTTAGGTTTCAGTATTTAACTTAGAAATCATTTCCACCAGTGCCACTATATGCACAACTCTAGGTTACTCAAAAAATAATCTTCATCTGTGCTATCCAATAAAG
Source organism: Ursus maritimus (assembly GCF_017311325.1). Classification (NCBI taxonomy): domain Eukaryota; kingdom Metazoa; phylum Chordata; class Mammalia; order Carnivora; family Ursidae; genus Ursus; species Ursus maritimus. The sequence continues at coordinate 29,949,331 of NW_024423453.1, forward strand.
CAGCCACCAGCCTCATGCGGCTATTCAAACTAATGAAAATGAAATATTCAAAATGCGGTCACATTAATCACATTCCAAATGCTCAATATCCACATGGGACTAGTGGATAGCAGAACATTTCCACCAATACAGAAAAGTTCTTTTGGACAGCCCGGTCTTCAGGAATGGCTCCCCCTGGAGTCATACAGGCATAGTCAAGATGAAAGTCTGCACAGGGTAGCTATGTTTGCAAGGCCTGACATACAGTTGATATTGTTTATAATTTATTTTCAACTGAGGTTACCAGTTTCTGGAATTTCAAGTGTCTTGGAGTTTTCAATTCCCTTTTGGGAGCTGTATTTTTAAAAGTTTCTTTTAGTGGAATGTGCCTTGATTTGGGAGCTGATACCTGACTTCTTGTTTTTTGTTACCATGTGAGGACATTAGTCCCCTACTGCTGCTACAACAAACACTGTTTCAAAACAACACAAATTTATTATCTTACAAGTTTTGTTTTGTTTGTTTTTTTGGGTGAGAAAGCCAACACACTTCTCATTGGGCTAAAATCAAGGTGTCAGCAGGACTGTGTTCCTTTCTGGAGGCTCCAAGGGAGAATTTATTTGACTTTTCCATTCCTTGGCTCTTGGCCCCTTTCCACCTTCAAACCTAACAATGGCCAGCTGAGTCTTTCTCACATCACATCACTGACACACTCTTCTGCCTCCCCCTTCCACTTATAAGGATACTTGTGATTTCATTGGGCCCAACCAAATAATCCAGGATAATCTCACCCTCTAAATGTCAGACAGTGATTAGCAAACTTAATTCCATCTGTAACCTTAATTCCCCTTGGCCGTTTAATCTAACATGCACAGATTCCAAAGAGTAGGCGGCAGTCATCTTTGGAATCCAGCGTATCTACTACAGTGCTGGGGGGCAAATCATTCACCTCTGGTTTTTGCATTTGTATAATTGATGAGATTGGTCTGTATAACCCCTAAGGTCCTTTCCAACTCTATCAGCTACAGCTCCAAACTAACAAAAGTTCATAGTAACTATTATATCTCGCTTTTCACTGAATTTGCATTAAATAATTAATCTGAAATAATGTTAATTCTGAATTTATGTTCAGACGTGACTTCGAAAGTTATCAGGCCGTGAATCTCCCAGAGTAAGTGTTGGCCACAGGCCCAAACACACACAAAACCAATTCCAATGCTGTCTTTCCACTTAACATCAGAATGGAGACGTGAATAATGAATTTTCAAATGTGGGATACACTAAATGTTTAACTCACAAGTGAAGGAAGTGGCACATAAGTAAGTTCTAGCTGATACACAAGAAAGTTTCTTTTTCTCCCACAAGAAAGGATTTTAATCAGGGATAAATGAATTTTGTGCCTATTAACCCTCTCTCCCTTTTCTTAGGAGTTTGCCAAGTCGTATTTCAAAAAGGAATAACAAACTGGTGCTGTAACTGGAGAGTACAAAAGTCATCCAAACGACAATCCTTCAAAGTCAAGGAAATGGGGTCAGAACACACTAGAAATAAAAGTAAAGGATTCACCTTTCCTTTCTGACTTACCAGAACGGCTTCTCTAGAAGAAAACAGCATTTGGGTTCTTTAGTATTTTGAGTAATAAAGTTGTTCTATCACCCTGACACATTCAAGAATATTTGGAATAGAAATTAAACGTTGATACGAGGAGAAAAAAAAGTTGACATAAGGAGTAAATCCTTCAGCAGTGATTTTAAATCCATCTTCTTAACAAGTTTTCTTACCGATGTGTCCTGAATTACCAGTGACCCTGTTATCAGATGGTACTTTCTACATCAAAATACTTCTGGTGATGCACTTCAGAACTGACATTTTCTACATAGTCACAACACATACAATCTGAAGAATACAGAAGTATTATTTTTTCATTTAATGATGCAAAACACAAACGCTGATTTGACATACATTCACATATAATTTCTTCTCTCATTTTACAACTCAACAGATTGGTGAATCCAAAGGAACCAGTATCATCACTATATGGAGCATACCTACAATGAAGAGAAAAAAAACGAGAACTATAGCATTAACCAGCAGAAATAATATTAAAATTAGACCATTCTGAATAATTCACCTTAGAGAATCTGGGAAAGTCTAGAAAACAAATCCACAAAGAGTATCAAGCCTTCATTTTACTCAAGTTTTAGCAAAAAATACTTCATGTGACCTAGAAGATAGTAGCAAAAGCATATCTATTTCATGTTTATCTCTTGACTGGCTGACCAAAGTAGTGAGAGCAAGGTGATATTAATATGAAAAAAGAAATGAAAAATTTGGATAATTAAACCCTAAAGGGCTGAGTTTGAGAGTTGTTAAATATTTTTTAAAAAGTGTATGCTAGTGATTACTAATGTTACCTACTTTAATCAAACTAATCCATGAAAGCTAAGATTTATAAGTGATTTATTATTTTACAAAAGGATTAATATAGAATTTCTTTAAAAGGATTTTCAGAAATATACTATGTGTGCATATATATACATATATATATAAATATAAAATACACTCTTTCTTTTAAACCACAGAGCATGCAGAGTATAGTATCTTGTTCACAGCTAGACTTTACTAGGAATTATCCAATTGGGTGTTAGTTGTAGTGACAATCATAATGAAATGGTCATACAGTAAAAGATTTACCAATCTACTGCCCTTATACATTCATCCATTGTACAAATATTAAATTACCAGTAGGCCCAGGCACTGAGCAATTTGCTGAGTACATTATGATTAATAAAATAGACAGGGTTTCTGTTCTCTGGAATTTACACTCACTCAGGTGTCATTTATGACAAATTGATATTAAGAAATACATACACAAATAATGGTAACTTGTCTTCAGTGTTATAAAGTCACTGTGTAGAATACCATTAGATTTACAAAAATGATATGATTTTGGTTTCATTCTTTTTTTTTTTTTAAAGATTTTATTTGTCAGAGAGAAAGAGAGGGAGAGAGTGCGCACGCACACATGCACGCGCACATACAAGCAGGGGGAATGACAGGCAGAGGAAGAAGCAGGCCCCCCCACTGAGCGACAGACCCAATGCGGGACTCGATCCCAGGACCCTGGGATCACGCCCCGAGCCAAAGGCAGATGCTTAACTAACTGAGCCACCCAGGTGTCCCAATTTTAGTTTCATTCTTAAACACAACTTTTTTTGAACACGGTCAAAGCGTAATGATTAAAAATGATGCTAAAAGATGATTATGCTGAGAGATGCTTCAGATAAGATATTAAAATTCATAAATTTGTCACAGACAGGAATATCAGTGCTAACAAGTACAAGCTCAATAGGGGTGCCTGGGTGGCTCAGCTGGAGGAGCATGCAACTCAATCTCGGGGTTGAGTTTGAACCTGACATTGGGTGTAGAGATTAATTAAAAAAAAAAACAAAAACACCTTAAAAAAAGTATAAACCCAACAAAAAAAACCCCAAAATACATTATTTAAAAAGAAGTCAAATTAACTTGCATAATTAATTAATCCTATAAAATTGCATACTTACCATATTAGTATTTCAATAGTTTATTCCAACCCATTTCTTCTTTTATACTCTAAAACATCTTCATTATGCTGTTTGATGAGCTAGAAGTAGGTAACAATTAAAATTAGAAATGTAATCTTCCTGGCAACTTAAAGAGGCTAACCAATGAAATTATATTTGGTATTAAAGAGGTATACAAGAGGAATAAGCATAGATTAAAAGAATTACAACTATTCTAGAGGTGAGGGAGGGCATGGGGGCACTGGGACCTGGATTTGCTTTTCTTTTTGTTTTAAAGATTTATTTGTCAGAGAGAGCGAGCGAGAGCACAAGCAGGGGGAGCAGCACACAGAGGGAGAAGCTGACTCCCTGCTAAGGAAGGAGCCGGATATGGGACTCAATCCTAGCACTCTAGGATCATGACTTCAGCTGAAGGTAGACCCTTAACCAACTGAGCCACCCAGGTGTCCCTCTTTTCCTTTTCTTTTTTTTTTTTTTTAAGATTTTATTTATTTATTCATTTGACAGAGATAGACAGCCAGAGAGAGAGGGAACACAAGCTGGGGGAGTGGGAGAGGAAGAAGCAGGCTCATAGCGGAGGAGCCTAATGTGGGGCTCGATCCCAGAACGCCAGGATCACGCCCTGAGCCGAAGGCAGACACTCAACGACTGAGCCACCCAGGCGCCCCTCCTTTTCTTTTTTAAAGAGAGTTTTATTTTTTTTTTCAAGATTTTATTTATTCATTTGTCACAGAGAAAGAAAGAGAGAGAGCGCACACAGCAGGGGGAGCAGCAGGCAGAGGGAGAAGTAGGCTCCCTGCTGAGCAAGAAGCCTGACAGGGACTCATCCCAGGACCCTGGAATCATGACCTGAGCTGAACGCAGACACTTAACCGACTGAACCACTGAGATGTCCCTGGATTTGCTTTTCTAAACAAAGTTGGAAAAGCAAAAAAAAAAAAAAAAAAAAATTACAGCTATTCTAGTTAAAAATAAAAGGCTTAGAGGTGCAAGTCCAAAAACTATGAATGGTATATACTAGTTCATTTCAATCTAACATACTAAATTTGAGAAGGCAGCCCTTACGAGTTTAATTAATTAGCCAATTAGTTAATTAATTTTTAAAGATTTTATTTATTTATTTGACACAGAGAGAGACAGAGAGGGAACACGAGCAGTGGAAAGGGGGAGTGGGAGAAGGAGAGGCAGGCTCCCCGCCAAGCAGGGAGCCTGATGCGGGGCTCGATTCCAGGACCCTGGGATCATGACTTACACCCAAAGCAGACACTTAACTGAGCCACCCAGGCGCCCCCCCCCTTATAAGTTTAAATTCAACTTCTGCCACATAAATTATTTCATTCAGTGGGTAATTAATGTAATAGAATAACTTACCATGGAGGAGCTAAACCAACACAATCAACCAGAACTGAGTTATTAAATGAGGTCTAAGCTGGTTGCTGGGTGTGTTATACTTCTATCTTTATGATACTGTGAGTGACCAACCCCATCCTCCAACTATGTGTATCAATTAGATGTCACGGGAGATAGACACTTTCTTAGGACCACTGTCTGACAGAATATGCAACCAAAACAATGGTTGATATGGGGTGACATTTGCTGCAATCAAAGATCCAATTTCAGTAAGAGTTCTCAGTAGCAATCAAATTTTTTTGGGGAAAATTTTAAATTAAAACTTCATTATGACAAATATTATTTTAAAAAGGATTAGTTACTGTTGTTGTTATGCTGTAAATGACTTTCGACATCTCTTGCTCCTTATCAACAAGACTTTTTCTTTTTTAAAGATTTTATTTTATTTATTTGACAGAGACAGAGAGCACAAGCAGGGGGAGTGGCAGGCAGAGGGAGAGGGAGTAGTGGGCACCCCGATGCGCAGGGAGCCCAATTCAGGACTAGATCCCAGGACCCCGGGATCATGACCCAAGCCAAAAGCAGATGCTTAATGACTAAGCCACCCAGGTGCCCCATCAACAAGCCATTTTAATGGGAAAATCCAAAATAAGAGATCTAAGAATTAGAGGTGGGAGGCAGTGGAGAAAGCCTCTGACCCATTAGATACAAAACAAAATAAATACTAATATAGCACACAGACTTTGAGTCAACTTCAAGAAAATTTATCTACAGAGAGGCAGTATTTCACAATGGTCTATATTGTAATTCTTTAGTCAGGGAGAACTGGGTTTAGCAAACTAATTTCTCCAAGCATTTTCTTTATCTATAAAAAGTCAACAATAATAGTACCTACTACACAGTGTTGTTGAAAAGATTAAGTGAGTTTTTACATGTAAAGCATTTGGCATACTGTAAAGACAAAAAAAAAAAGCTGCTACATACTAAGTACAATTTCCAACAATGTATTTACGTAAACATTGATTAAAATCTTATGTTCTGGAAGTCTAGGGGACTTAATTTGTATAGCTTGTCCATTGATGGTTTGTCCCCTATGGCATTTGAAAAAAAGTGTCTTCATAAAACCCAACCAGCCTCCATCTTCATTAGCAAGTAAAGGACAATTAATAGTAAAATTGCCATTCATCACAAAACCATGCTCATTAACAATGAATGACGTAAGTTTAGGCCTCATCGTACTTTCTCGATGCTGCTGAAATCCTTAATATTTCTTTTTGTCTTTGGGATTTCCCTTATGTAATTAGCAATTACATAAATATCCAATTGGATGGGAGATTTGCTTAGCAACAATCTCACACTGACATTTCTCCTCCCCACGGTGTCGGGGTCGCACGACATCAAGGGAGTAAAAACTCACATAGATCCATAAGAAGACGGAGGTGCCCAAGGTCAGTCCAACTTTCAGCCAGTCAGGTCTGTCATGTGGTGGCTCCCGAACGTAGAATTTCGATCGCGCGGAAGCTGAAAGCGGACAGTGTCTGTAAATCGATAACGTATTCCTTGTACTGAAAAACTTAGCATTTACGTGTGTATTACTGCATTTAATTCTCCCTTCCATCCCTCCCTCCCCCCCTTAAACAGCTACGGAAACAGAGGTTCAGAGAGGTCAAGCTAACTCCCCCGGAGCCACCGGCACAGCCAGACCCAGCCGCCCCTGTCCTCCAGGACGCCCTCAAAGCCTCGTAAACTGGCTTTGCGGAGCCTCAGATGACTCCGGAGTCGGCGGGAAGCGGCCCCAAGCGGGTCTGCAGGACCCAGCCTGCAGCGGGTAGAGTCCATTCGTAGAGACCAAGGGCTGTCCGCACTAAGAGAAGGGTCGGCGGCGGGTGATGGGGAACCTAGAGTCAGGGCTGGGATCTGGGACGCAGGCCGGCGAAGGTCACTACAGGACGGGCCCGGGCCCAGACGCCCCCTGCCCCCTGCCCCCGCGGGCTGGATTCACCCTGGTAGTGGCAGACAGGAAGGTCGGGTCGGCCTGAGCGGAGAGGGACACTCACAGCCGCTTGAGAGCCTGGTAGGAGCCAACAGCTTGGAGAACGGGCGCAACAACGCGGGCGGCGCCATCTTGCTGAGCAAGGCTCCGCCTTTCCGCAACCGCGTCTCCCCTGAAGTCGGCGCGCAGCCGAGCGCCCCCTTGCGGAACGAAGTGCGGGATTCGCCAGCTACCCAGCCGCGCTGCTAAGAAAAGATGTTAACTCGAGAATCCTGGTTATTGCCTGGTACTCTAGCTCTCCTCGTCTCAGCCTTCTGTCTGTAAAATGGGGTTTGGGAGGAAATGATTAAAGGAGGAAAGAGGTAGTTTATCCACTTCACTGTCCCGTGAGAATTTCAGGCACCTCCCCCAAGGATACGCAAGAGATTTACTAAAATCTTGCTACATGAGCCAGAAAACTGAAAATATTGTGTTGAGTAACCACTAGAACTTTGAATTCTGCGTTCCAGACACTGTACACTATGTAGCATATGGTTTACATGCATCGACTCATTTCATCCTCACAACGACCGTTTGATATACCTTATTACCCTCAGTTTACAGATGAAGCTCAAAGGCAACTTACTCATCCAAGGTGAGATACCATATATTTGAAGAGACTTCTCAGAGTTCCCCAAGTCTGCTCACACACACTATCGTGGTAAATCTTCACATCGCCGTGAGGAAGAGAGAACCTTCGTGTTTTGGAAGTGCCCGGACCGGCTCACGCTCAGGATCCCACAGCTGGAGGAGGTGGGATTCAGACTGAGGTCTGCGGACCCCAGATCTAGTGATCCTCCTTAGCCCATCTAACAGACTTGGACAGTCCCCTGAGGCCATGAGCTTTATAACAGGGCACAAAGAGTCAAGTTTAAAACGCCATTCCTGTAGACCATCTTTCAGCTTTTGATTTTTAGGCAAATTACTTAATCTCTCTACACCTCAGTTTTATAGCTGTAACATAAAACCTATCTTTTTTTTGTTGTTTGTTTAAAGATTTTATTTATTTATTTGACAGAGAGAGAGAGAGAGAGAGAGAGACAGCCAGAGAGAGAAGGAACACAAGCAGGGAGAGTGGGAGAGGAAGAAGCAGGCTCCCAGTGGAACAGGGAGCCTGATGCAGGGCTCGATCCCAGCACCCTGGGATCACGCCCTGAGCTGAAGGCAGATGCCTAACGACTGAGCCACCCAGGCGCCCCCATAAAACCTACCCTATATGATCTTTGGGAAGCTTATAAATTGTCTGGTAGTTGTAAACAACTTGTTTTTGCCTACCAAAGACATTGTACTGACAATAGGTTTTATCTTTCGTAATTGAGCCAGATTTTGTGCCTTCACTTCTCAATTCAATCTGATGTCTAAGGACCATGTAAAAATATGTATATAAGTAAAAGAAATAATGAATTTTAATACTTTAATCCTTTAAACTTAATGCCATTTAGGATCATTTTAAAAGCACAATGAATGTTAGTAAATCTTTTTTCTCTATATATTTTCTTTTTCCTTAAAAAAAAGTTTCTTTTTTAAGTAAGCTCTATGCCCGGCGTGGGTCTTGAATTCACCACTCCATGATCAAGAGTCGCGTGCTCCACTAACCAAGCTAGCCAAGTGCCCATCTCTATATTTTCTTTAGCAATATTACTGGGGAAAAAAATTTAACCAAAAATTATTGTACTATGCTTTCTGGTTCATTTTTACATGCAACTGATGGCTAATTGGATTGCTAAACTGTGAGTCACATTATAGTTTGTAACCTAGTTTGAGCCTCCTGGACTCATGCTCAAGTAAGCAAACCACCCAACTAATATGCTGAGTCAGTTGCTGGTTCTCAACTTCTTGTCCACTCAGCAACCTGACAGTTGAATATTCTTTCTACATCATCCCTTGGAAGCTTGTCCTGACACAGCTTTTGCAAGTATACAAGTTGAAACAGAATCCATGTTTAGTCAGAGCATACAGAACCAGTAAGCAAATTACTAATTTCAGTACTGCTGTTGGAAAAAGGCTGTTTTGTTCTTTTGGTCCCTGTATCCTTTTACTAGTGTATATTTTTGGAAAGTGGTGAAATAAAAGCACATTTCTTTCAGCATGTTAGAGCTGATGGAACCCTACACTTAGGGTAGCCGGCTGTAGGTGAAACTGCATCTTGAGAAGAATCCTGATGAAGTAATTCTAGCCAGGAGCTAGTAATGATATTTTGGTAGAAGTTGCTATATGACATTCATTTAAGCATTTCCAGAATCTGAATGCTAAAACTTTATGATATGACCCAGGCAAAAGGAGAGAGGATTTGAGTTAGCAGCTAGAAAACCACAGTTCTGGTCCCAGGTTTTCCCATGAGGCAACATCTTACTCAACTCATACTTCTCATTCCTAGGGAGGGTTAAAGAAGAGCAAAAGTTGAAAACAGTATAAAATATAATGTCACTACATATATGTTTATTGATGTATGATGCATGAAAATATCATAAATCAAATTCAGGATCTGGAGAGGGATGTAGTTCCTGATACATCTGCAAAATTTTTTTTAAAGATTTTATTTATGTATTTGAGAGAGAGAGACAGACAGAGAATGAGTGGTGGGGAGGGTCAGAGGGAGAGGGAGAACTCCACGAAGAGCAGGGAGCCCGACACAGGGCTCATGTGGGGTTCAAACCCAGGACCCTGAGATCATGACCCAAGCCCAAGGTAAACGCTTGACTGAGTCACCCAGGCGCCCCAAGTATCTGCAAATTTTTATTTAAAAAAACAATCAGAAGCAATCACAAAATGTTAACATTTGTTAAATCTGGGTGACAAATATATAAATTTCTTTTATGTTATATTTCTATAAAATTTAAATACTTAATGATTAAGGCATAAACGTGTCAATAGAGAACATCTTACATATATGGAGAATGGAGAATTTTCACTCTACATATCCCTTTTGTAGAATTAAAGTTTGGAGGTTATTTATTTATATATTTATTTATGGTTAACTTTTTTTGGTGAAGAGGCACTTTGGCAATAGTTATATGCAAATACTGAGGGTAAGATGAATGAACTAACCATCATCATCATCATCACCATCATCCTCATCGTCTGTCATCATCCAGACTTGCATATGTTAACTTCCTGCATAGCTGTCATTCACAGCACACAGGTTAAACAGGATCTGTTTGTCAAACAGTGGAGATCTGTGAGAGCAGATATTTTATGATTGAGTTCAGGCTATTAAGTCACGGACTGTACGGTCCAACTGTTATCTATAGGGGCATTTTAACTAGGAAATGACTCATAAATGTTGATGCAAACTAGTATTCACTGAGTCTTAAAATTTTATTTGTTATCAGCCAAAAAGAAGGTAACATTTGCCAGATTATATTGTTGGCTCATCTATTCAGGTACTTGGACTTTGGTGGGGACTACTGTTTTGTTTCAAACATCAGAAATTTTCTTCCCTCAAGGGGGAAATAGTATATTATTCAAAAGCGAAATTAAGAAAACCTTAGCAAATAATATTACTGTAGGAACTTTTGTATATGAAGCCAGAGATCTGGAAACCAAAGTTAGTAGTGAAGCTAAAATTATCACTGTAAGTAAGATAACTTTTCTACTTAATTGCTGAGATGGTTGAAAGAAAGACTTCTTGGGGGCAAGTGAAGTTCAAAGGTTATCATTGAATGACAACTGTTTTTACGAATTTTGTTTGTTCTTAGTTTTATTTAAAAAAAAAGTTAAGGTTAAAAAACTGGCCGTATTCCAAAACTCAAACATGGTTTCCTGTAGATACAACGTTTTTCAATGAAACTTTTGAACAAAGATAACAGAATTTGAAGGAATTGCAGGATTTGATTCATAAAACCTTACTTATGACCCAGGCAAAAGAGCGCATTTGAGATAGCAGCTAGAAAACCCAAGCATTAGTCCCAGATTTTTACAATGGGAAACATCTCACTCACCTTACACCTTCTAGGAAGGGTTAAAGAAGAACAAGCTGAAACAGTAAAATATCTGGGTAAATACATTTAAAAGAGCTAAGTTACTGCACATACAATGCAATGATTCGTGATGCAGAGAATGCTACGGATGGAACTCAGCATCTGGAGAGAGATCATCAAAAATAATCAAGTGTAAAAGTGGCTCATATGAGGGAAAAATTGTAGATCATCAATGGAATGCCAGCTTTAAAATAGGTTTACTGTATATTTTAAATATTTTTAAAAAAATATTTTTTAAAGTAGACTCCATGCCCAACTTGGGGCTTAAACTCACCACTCTGATATCAAGAGTCACATGCTCTACTGACTGAGCCAGCCAGGCGCCCCTTTACTGTCAATTGTTAATGAAATTTTATATCTATACCTATATCTATATCTCCTTATGTGGAAAAGGTCCACTTCGGTATCTAGTTTGATCTACTGCAGCAGTTCTCTGGTATCCTTGCCTGATACTCTGGTGTTTAAGATTTGAGGATTTCTGGTGATGGGAGTTCAACACTCACAATATTAAGCACTAACTTTTAGCCAACTCCAGGGGAGTCAATGTCCCTGAACTCTACTCCAAGATGACTCGAACAGTCATGAACCCTTCATTGTATGGACTCAACAATGAAATAAAACACATTTAACTTTCAGATGCTTCTTTGGCAGGGCAAACATGGCACTTAGGATCTGGCTCTTTCCAGGCTCACCTTAAGTAATAAACCAAATCACCCATACTCCAGCCAGTCCATTTAATTGGTCAAACTCGTGCACGGTTTTCAGACTCCATTAAGCCTCTGCTTTCCGTATTGGTTTACAAGTCCTCCCTGCGGTGAAGTCTTCATTTCCCTTCCGCCTCTGCTGCTTAATTAGGCACTTCATCCACGATCAAACGAAGAACTTCTTGAACACCTGCACTTAAGCACTTCGGGCTCGAAACTGGGAGAATCTACCCAATGAATGAAAGGCCACTTTGGCAGCAAAGAGCAGAAAGGCTACTCCTGAGCAGGAGACCGCCGGAATCGCAGTTAGCGACCCTAACCCGGCGCCTCCAAGACGCTCTGCGACCGAGGGATGGGCGGGGCCTGCCGCGACCCTCGCGGCCTCCGCCCACCCGCTGGCCTCCAGGTTTCCCAGCAAGCTCTAGGACAGAGGAGGTGGGGAAAGGAGGTCATCGCGCCTGCGTGCTAGGAAGTGTGACCCGGGTGGGAAAGCCCTCTGCGTCCGCCATTTTGGCTGCCTCTGTCGGTCTGTTCAGTTACCACGTGAACCGCCGACGGAGACCCGTGGGGGGGGGGAGGCGGCGGCAGGGTTAAGTGAGAAAGGAAAAAAGACAACGAGGGGAAGGGGGTGTCGGGGTTGGGCGACGCGGTGACATTCGAGGCCTGGTGGCGGCGGTGGATCGGGGCAATCAAGGCTGAAGCAGCCCGGGGACGGCGGCGGCGGCGGCGGCGGCGGTCAGACAAACAGACTGACCGAGCCGGGCGGTGGCGGGAGCAGCGGGAGGAGCCGGAACGATGCCGGCCGTGAGCCTCCCGCCCAAGGAGAACGCTCTCTTCAAGCGGATCTTGGTAAGTGTGAGACTCTGGGCAAGCAGTGGGGAGGATTTAGCCGGTACACGGGCCTGTCACCCCTAACCTCGGCCCGGCGGGCACCGGGCCACCTCCGCCAGGAACCCCGCCTTCGTACTCCTAGTCAAGCCGAATGCGCCCCCCCCCGTTCCCTCCCTGTGGTTCCCACTTCACCCCGCGCGCCCCGGGCTTCCTCCTCCTGTCTCCACGCTTCGGAGGCCGTGGTTCCGGAGTAGGCCCCGTTTTCCTAGCTTCTAGACTGCGGGTTTTCATCCGGCCCGAGTGAAGGGAGGACAGGCCCGGCCTTTAGCAGGGAAGGGGGCAACACGGCAGGAGTCGCGGCGGGGGTGGTGCGGGAACACTGCCGGCAGGTCGGGGTGGCACCCTTGGAAGGAACAGGTGGTGCGGATGCGGCACAGCTCATTCATTGCCCAAGCGCGGCTCTCCCTCCATCGTCCGTCCCTCCCTCTTCCTCTCTTGATATTCACCTGTCCCCGCCCGTCCCGGGGTCACTGAATGACCTGGAGGGAGGGAAGGAAGGGGGTCAGAAGAGGAAAGGAAGCTTTCTTAACGACTACCTCCTTGTAGTTAGTTTCATACTTGAGACTGCAGATTCTCGGCCTCTCTTTTTCCCTCGTTTCTGGATGGAGTAGGGAAGGGACCTTTATTTCTTAGTTTCCAAGCGGGAAACAGCCCCACCCCATACCCTGCTCGGGAGGTGGGGCCCACTGCGAGGGGGCGGTCCGGTTGGAAGTGAAAAGTTTATACAGTTTCTGGTTGAGACGTTCTTGACACGGATTTTCTCAGAGACTGAAGTGTATTAACACTGATGCGAAAATTGAGCAGCAAAGACAACTTAAGAACTTTTGAGATGGATCTTATTGACACTAGCTCAAACTCATTTCCTACAGTTCAAACGTGTGCTGTTTGCATTTTTTTAAATACCATAAAATACAGTGATGTTTGGAGGGACTGTTTACATTGTAAAATATATCTTGTGGCCTTGGCGCTATTACTGATACATCATGGCACATTTTTGGTTTGGCATTTAGTGTGTGGGTTGCCCCTTCATGCAAATACTTCTTTATGAAAGAATTAACTGTTTGCCAAACTTAAAACTTTAAAAATTTTTTAAATTTGGAGTGTGTGCATGAAAGTGTTAGCTGTTGCAATTTTAATTTGCTTCACTTACTTGAAAAGTAGAACAATTTTGGGGATCCAGTCTTCTAGGAATAGGAAAGAGTAATCCAAGTTGAACTATGATTTTACAAAAATATCCATATGCCTTACAGATTTAGTCAATTTATGTTGAAAAACTCATGAGAACGTCACATCCAATACCACGTAACTCTTTTCCTTTGAAATCCTTATTGCCATTTTTTTGGTTTAAGAATAATGAGTGTAGATGGGACTATCACATAGTTTTAATAGAACAATTTGTTTACTTTTAAATCCTTTATTTATTTATTTATAAAGATTTTATTTATTTACTGACAGAGAGAGTGCGCATGCGCACAAGCAGGGGGAGTGGGTGACAGAGGGAGAGGGAGAAGCAGGCTCCCGCTGAGCAGGGAGCTGGGACATGGGACTCACACAGGACTCGGTCCCAGGACCCCCGGGATCATGACCTGAGCTGGGCAGGGACCCAACCGACTGAGCCACCCAGGCATTCCTACTTTTAAGTCTTTTAAAAGACTAACTGGTGCGTAGGTTCGACTGTAACATAGTTTTAGGATAAAAACGTGTCTTAAATCTTACTCCTTAACTTTTTTTTGAAAAAAATGCAAGCAGAAAAGTTGAGGAAGAGTACAAGGAGCACGCAAATCCTTTACCTTAATTTAGTATGTAACATTTTGCCAGATTTGCTTTCTCTGTCTTGCCATACACATAAGAGTAAGTTACAGACATAATATTTCATCCATAAATGGTCCAGCAAGCATTTTCTGAGTATAAGGATATTGTCCTGTATATCTATAATACTGTTAACAGTCATTCCCTAATACTGTGGAATATCCAGTTCATATTCAAATTATCCCAGTTGTTAGGGTAGCAGTTTTTTAAAAATCAAACTTTTTATTTTGGATAACTGTAGATTCACATGTAGTTTTAAGGAATAATACAGAGATCCCTTGTACCCTTTACCCAGTTTCCCAGTGCTAACGCCTTGCAGAACTGTAGTTCAGTATCATAACATTGATACACTCTACCAATCTTACTCAGATTTCTTCAGTTTGCTTGTACTAATTTGTGTGTGTATTTAGTTCTGTGCAGTGTTAATCGCAATTGTAATTACATAACCACCAGTACAGTCAGTATACAGAACGGTTCCATCAGCACAAGGATCCTTCTGTTGCCCTTTTAGAACCACACCTTTCCCCTGCTTTCCATCCCCTCTACCCCCAAACTCTGGCAGCCGCTACTGTTCTGTTCTCTATTTCTATAATTTTATCATTTTATGAGTGTTTACTGAAAAGAGTCATACAGCATATAACTTTTTAGGATTGGCCTTGTTTTAATGCAATATAATTTCCTTGATATTCATCCAAGTTGTTGGGTGTATCAATACTAGTTCCTTTTTTACTGTTGAGTAGAATTCTGTGATATGGATGTACCACAGTTCAACCATTCATAGAATAGCGTTTTTTGATTAATCGTTTTACACATTTTTTTTTCTGGTTGTGATAGTGGGGCAGAACCTTTAAGTTCATTGCTAAAGTGGAAGTGCTAAAGGATTTATTGTGATATATATGCAGAAGAAATGTGAAAATTACTAAAGAGAAGGGGATAGAATGTTCTTGTTGTTCTGTTACATTAGGAATGAAGAAAACTTTGCTAACCAAAGTATAGTTAGTATTTGCTTTTTCAAAATTGCTTCTACTTCCCCAGTTTTTATGGTATGTAAACTCTTTTGATTTTAAGCCTCCTAACTCCGAAAAGTTGGGCATACTTTAATGCCTGTAACCAAATTGTTGATGGGTTGGTAACTGTTAAATCATTCCAGTAGTAGTCACTTTTTGAGCTGCTACTTTGTTAGTTGTACCATACTCCTTTGTAGTAAATTCCTTTAGGAAATGAAGTTAGTTTGTATTTTTAAAATATTTGAAACCTCAATTTTAAAGTAATGAA
The DNA here is from genome assembly GCF_017311325.1 of Ursus maritimus. Lineage (NCBI taxonomy): Eukaryota > Metazoa > Chordata > Mammalia > Carnivora > Ursidae > Ursus > Ursus maritimus. Next base: position 29,964,914 of record NW_024423453.1, read on the forward strand.
ATATGTTTTTGCCTTAATTTTTCAAAGGAAACCCAGAAAGTTTCAGTAGTGGATTTGCCTGGCTTGTTGTGGTTTAGTTGATATCTAAAATTCAGTTTTGGGGGCGCCTGGGTGGCTTAGTCGGTTGGTTAAGCGTCTGTCTTCGGCTCAGGTCATGATCCCAGGGTCCTGGGATCGAGCCCTGCATTGGGCTCTCTGCTCAGCGGGGAGACTGCTTCTCCCTCTCCGTCTGCCTGCCACTCCCCCGGCTTGTGCATGTGCTCTCTCTCTGTCAAATGAATAAATAAATCTTCAAAAAAATAAAATTCAGTTTTGTTGCATATTGGGCCCTTTTTTTTCATATATTACTTAACTTTTCTGACTAAAGAATTGTTATAAGTTGGTCAAAATGTCTACAGAATGTGTCTTGTCTATAATTTGTCTAGAGAAAGGGCAGGGCATGAATTTCATGTAACATATATTATGTAGGAGTTTAGTTTAAAGAAGAGTTATGTGTGTTTAACAGAAGTGGTTTCTCTGCGGGATTTTTGTTGTAATTATACACCATTTTAACAATTTGGAAAACTAAGTCATTAGAAAATTGTGATTTTGCCTACTCTTTTTTTTTTTTTTAAAGATTTTATTTATTTGACAGAGATAGAGACAGCCAGCGAGAGAGGGAACACAAGCAGGGGGAGTGGGAGAGGAAGAAGCAGGCTCACAGCGGAGGAGCCTGATGTGGGGCTCGATCCCATAACGCCGGGATCACGCCCTGAGCCGAAGGCAGACGCTTAACCGCTGTGCCACCCAGGCGCCCCGATTTTGCCTACTCTTGATGCTATTTGTTTAAATAGTTTGAGGACATTACCAGATCTTTACACCACTGTTTTAGGATCTAGGTTAAGGGTAGGAAAAATGAGTTGCTGGAGTGGAATGAAATTCACACCTTTTTAGATTTTAGCCCACTTGCAGAAGTGGATATACCCTAATGCCTTGCAGTCAAGAGTTGCCAGGTTGGTCACTCTTGCTGCTCTTCTCTTCTTAGGTGGTAATGTGAGCTAAAAGGGCAAAAAACCTATGTTGGGAGTACTTAAAATATTTTACATCATTAATCTATTTTTGGACTTTTGCCTGACTGAATGTTTTATGTTGTTAGTTAAACGTGTAGATGGCAGAATTTTTCTTTCCTAGGAAAGTGGTAAGAGAAGTTGTTAGTATAGCATGGTTATAATGTTAGTGATTTACTGAAAACTTACCATTTGTACTATACAATAGAACTTTCTGTGATGATGGAAATGTCCTGTATCTGCTCTGTCCAATATGATAGCTGTTAGTCACATGTGGCTATTGTACACCTGAAATATGGCTAGTGTGATTGAGGAACTCAATTTATAAATTTAATTAAGTTTAAATTCAAATAGCGACATGTGGTGGTGTATGGTTGCAGTTCTGGACAGTGCACTTTGCAGATCCTTCTTTATTCTTAAAACTTCTCAGGGTGGGGACATTTTAATTAAGGAAACAGACTGAGATTAAAGTTAACAGCTCAGTGTTAGATTCGTTAGATTCAAGAATCAGTTTTTTTGTTTGTTAGCTCAGGGCATTTATACCGTACCTGCCTAGTGTTTATCTGTTCGGTGTTGGGGGGGAGGGGAAGCGGCAGCGGTTGTAGGGAGAGGGAGTTAGGTAAAGGTGTTGTAATAATTGTAGGTGGCTAGATGTATTGTAGGTAAATTATTTCATATGATTTATTGTGTTTGGGAAAAAAGTGCTCTTTTTACAGTTAGTGATACTTAGGTTTGATTTAGTTGCAGATGAAAGTAAGATTAAGAATTGTCAAGTAAATTTCCATATGTACATGAAAGCTCTGTTGACTTAAATTTCTATGTGACAATTCTAGTTTTGCAACTGAATGTGGACAGTAACCTTGAAATTGGTTTTAATATGCTTTTGCCTGCCCTGCATGTGTTCAGAATGTAACAAAAAATAAAGAAATGGAAACAAAGTTTTACCTGCTATGAAGTCCTTTTTCTTTCTTTCTTTTTTAAGATTATTTATTTGTGAAGAGAGAGAGGGTAGAGCGAGTGAAAGCATGAGTAGGGGGATAGAGGCACAGGGAGAGGGGCAGAAGGAGAGGGAGAAACAGGCTGAGCAGGGAGTCAGATGTGGGGCCCAATGCCAGGACCCTGGGATCAGGACTTGAGCCAAAGGCAGAAGCTCAACTGACTGAGCCACCCAGGCGCCCCTGAAGTCCTTTTCTTTGTACACTGTAGGTAATCAAATGTTTAAGCTAGAATAAATTTCTTCCTGAAAGTGTACCAGAAAAGGAAATGGAAATTTGCTGTAATGTAAATATACTACATTATAAAATACACAAAATACTTTTTTTTTGAAAGTCCGTAAAAATCTTAGGAGAAAAAACCTTTTGATAATGTGGCAAATTCACTATTTCGGTTTCCTTTATACTTCTGCCCGAAATCCTTTCCGTAGTATGAATGAACAAACTGAGATACGTTTTTATTTAAATTGAAGCGTGTGTGTGTGTGTGTGTGTGTGTGTGTGTGTGTATTTTTCCTTTCTTTTCTTTGCTTTTCTCTTTTCTTTTCTTTTCTTTTCTTTTCTTTTCTTTTCTTTTCTTTTCTTTTTGAGAGAGAGAATCTTACTCAAGCAGGCTCCATGCTGGACATGGAGCCATATGTGGGGCTCGATCTTAGGACCCTGAGATCATGACCTGAGCATGAAATCAAGAGTCGGTGGCCTAACTGCAACACCCAGGCGCCCCCAAATATTTTTTAAATCATTTATTGTATTAGAAACCTGAAATGTTTCAAAAGTGATTCTTTTGGATTGAGAGTAGGTTAAAGTACTTGTATGTACAGATTATTTGGAGAATAGAGTGCTTTGGTTAAAAAAAAAAAAAAGATTAGGGTGCCTGGGTGGCGCAGTCGTTAAGCATCTGCCTTTGGCTCAGGGTGTGATCCCAGCGTTCTGGGATCAAGCCCCACATCAGGCTCCTCCGCTGGGAGCCTGCTTCTTCCTCTCCCACTCCCCCTGCTTGTGTTCTCTCTTTCGCTGGCTGTCTCTCTGTCAAAGAAATAAATAAAATCTTAAAAAAAAAAAAAGATCGACCACAGTTTAGTTTTTAATAGTAGTAAACAACACCATATATTCAGAAAAGCATACAAAACTTTAACAGGGAATCGAATTTAATGTTCGATTCTGTGGGTATTTTAAAGGTTTGCAGTCCTGGGTCATTATTGGCGATTATTACAAACTAAGTTATTTGATAGTTATAGAATTGCTATCCCAACTATTACTTTGAAGCACTGGTTAAAAGACAGTTTCCACAGAGGGAGACATGGTGCCCTGTATGGCTGGAGGACTGGAGAACTACTGGCCAACCTGCTTCAGCTGAAGGGATCTCTTTGTTTAGTGTGCATTATTTCCTTTAATATTTGTGCTTCTGACAATGCAGTTCTCACAGAGCATTGATTCAAATATATATTCTTTGTTCATAAAAGTGGTTTTGGACATAAAAAGCTGGGTTATATAAGGGATCATATGCAAAGGACTGTTCAGAATTTTCTCCCCTATCAGATACCTGCATGGCACATTTCTTCTCTCAGAATTCTGTTCAGATGTGCTCCTCAGTTCAGCTTATTTTCTTCCTTACTTTATGTCTCTCTGTATCACTTTATTACCATATGACACATATGTGCAAGTAATTTATCACATGTCTTCTATAATTAAAATGTAGGTTTTATGATGATAGGGCCTTCTTTGTTAATTAGTGTACCCTCATTGGTTAGAATAATGTACCATAATAGACATTGAATAAGTACTTGTTGCATAAAATGAATGTATAAACAGTGACAAGAGAGAAAGCTCTTTGGATTATGTTCTTATATAAAGATTTTTGAAAAGGGGAGTTACTGGGCCTTTGCATTGTAGAGTACGTTGTTACATGAGGTAATGGTAGGATATCAGGCAGAACCTGTATTACTCGGTAAGACCTTAGAAGTTTCACTTACGAATGAATCATAGTATTAGTTTGTTTACATTGCCTTTCTCCAGTCACAGAAGCATAATAAGAGGAAATTTTATTGTTCTGTTTTGGTTGTTTTAGCACTGGAGGAAAAAATGGCATCTGGATTAAATGAGGATGTTTGTCGTGAGGAGCCTGCTGCTGAATCAGATAGTAACGCTCAGTCATCTGTAGTTTCATAAAGCTCTACGACTGATTACAACACAGATTTGAGGGTGAGGACCGGTGCATATGATACTATAAAACAGGAAGGGAAAATTTTGTAGATTAGAGTTGCTTCGTGAGTGTTTTACAGAAAATGTAAAGATCAAGTTGAATTTTTGGAATTGGAAAGGTATGCTGGGAAGCTGGTGTGGCAGAGCAAGCCACATAACTAATCATTGAGCCTAGCCAGCCATCAGCATTCACATCTAAATACAACTTTGCTGTCTATTTATAGGTAGTAGCCCTACCGAAGGGAGAAAAACTTAGATTCTTAGTGAAAAATAGTTTTGAAAAAATGTCAGTTGCCAGTGCTAATGGTGAGAAGAGCAAGTGAAAAGTTTTAAAAGAGTGATGATTCTTAATATAAATATTAGGGTTTGAAGAGGAGGGAATTTTATACTGTGATTGTATTCTTGACTTTTGGGAATTTCCCTGGAATATCAGCTGTATACCTAACATCTAAGCTGTTTTTTAATTCATGTTGTACAAACTTGTGTTGAAGTTTTAACTTTCAAAAAACTAGTTTAACTTGTTGCTTATGGTTTTTCCCCCTTAAGTAAGATAGGAATTATATTGTTCACTACTAATTCGGAATTAAAACAATTCTTTAAAATTTTAATTTAATAAAGCAATCTTTTTGACTATTTAAAAGTAAAATAAAAATTGTAGTATAGAAATAAATGATGGAGAACTTAATGTTTTTGTTGCCTGATGTAGTCTGTTCCACTGAAATTTTCTTTGGTTAGTATAATAGGAATACATTTTCAGTTGAGATAATTTGAAATTTCTGTCAAAGCCTACTGGGGAAATTATAATCTTACTTCAAGCCAATGATTTTTTTCTTTTTTCTTTTTTAAGTAAGCCCTAGGCCCAACATGGGGCTTGAACCCACGACCCCAAGATCAGGGGTTGCATGCTCTACCCACTGAGCCAGCCAGGCACCTCTAGCCAGTGATATTTTAAATCTTAAAGATTCCATTTGAGTTTTTTATGTAGGAGGTTATTTAAATATTCCTGTGTGTTATCTGTAAGGGTTGTTCTATCTACATATCTTGGTATAAAAGGAGAAATGAAAGTTTGCTTTTGAAAGTATAGACCTAGGAAAAAAACCCTTAAGGTTGGTTGTTTATTTCCACACATGGTTGTTCCAGTTAAAAAATTTCTTTTCTCCTTATAATAATGGCTTCCACTTAATATGGTACTCTATTTTTCAGAGAGATCTCATTGGAGATTACAAGATATCTTTGATTATCAGTGCTTTGGAACTGAGTCAGAATCTTTTAGAAGAGGGGAAATGAAGTAAACTGGCATTTATTGAGTATCTATTTTGAGCCAGATTTTAGGCTAAGCTTTTCTTACACATTAGCTGATGTAAACGTTGCATCTCTCCTTTAAGGAAATTGTAATAAGTATTGTCCATACTTATTATTAAAAGTAGATTTCTGATTGCTTTATATACAGTCAGTTGTGCTGTATCAGGACAGATGGGTTCCTAAAACTCACTGCACTATGCAAAATCATACAATAAAAACCACAGGGCTTTTTACTAGGCACAACACTCAAAAATTTTGTTAGTGAAGGGTACCTGGCTCTGTCAGTTAAGTGTCTGTCTTTGGCTCAGGTCATGATCCCGGAGATTGGGATTGAGCCCTGCATTGGGTTTCCTGTTCAGCGGGGAGTCCGCTGCTGCTTCTCTCTCTCACATAAATAAATAAAATCTTAAAAAAAAATTTTTTTCACTAGTGAAAAAAGCAAAGGTAAGAACCAAATTAAAATGATAGCACAATTTTTACATATGTTAAATGGTTAATAAATACTATAGAATAAATACTGCACTTTACCATGGAAAAGACCAGAAGTGAGTGTCAGAAGGATTGCAGTTTGTGAATTGTTTTGAAGTAATGGAAGGAAAGTTATCTAAAGTCTGAGGGAAAGTTGTAACACCGGAGAGAGATGGGTGTGGCTCTTAACACGGCCAGAACTGATGTAGCTGGTAGATGTTTGAGGTGTATGTCTGTCCTGTACATTGCCTGTGTGGTTTATTTTAGCTGAGTTCAGTTTGTTCACCTAGTACTTCTAGTGGACAAAATTCCACAGAAACAATCATGAAATTTGAAATTTAGTGTGTTTAAAATACTCCTTACTATATCAGTGATATTGGAACAAACATGTGTTTTCCAGACAAGCTTTATAGCAGAACTGACTGTACATTATCTAACTTTGTGTTGTAGTGATCACACAGCTGAGATTTGGGTAACTCTTCTTTACTCTGGCATGGGATTATGTAGATTACTAAACTAGAACTTCTTGAATTTAGGACCTGAGAGAGCGTCACGTTGTTTGCCATCTTAGTTGCCACTGCCGCTATGAAGACTTAAACTTCTTTCAGTGTTTTCCTTGTTAAAGAGAAGCTTTGTTCCAGACTACCAAAAGTTTCAGGCCAATTCATCTTAAAGATTTTTTGTGGGAAGACAGTATTTTAAAAACAGGAAACAAAATACTACACATTTCTTCAGTTTGTGTTTTGAAACAATTTCAATGTTGAGTGGAGGGAGCCTGGTGTGGAAAGAACAATAGAAAGATTCTGGGATTGAATCCTAGCTCTGCATTGTTTTATTCCTTACTCTTTTTAAGACTCAGTTTGCAAATCTGAGTAAAAAAGATAAAACAGTACTTTTCTGACACACTTCACTGGTCATGTAGTGAGATATGTATGAAAGTGCCTGGCAAACGGTAAATCATGTGAATTAGTACTTGTTTTGTTGTAGGTGTCATCTGTTAAGAACTTTACTTTTTTTATTGATCTCATTTTGTTTTGTTATCCTTATCACGTGTCTTATATTCTGTTTGATATTTTTATTTTGTTTTGTATATTTTTTGGTATTTAGAAAGGTTTATATCTTGTCAGTTACCTTTATGTTTTTACCTTTAAAAAGTTACCTTAGTTTTCTTTTTTTTTTCTTATTTAGGCTTTTGCTATTTGATTTGTTAGCTGTGAATTAAATCCACTGAGTCTCATTTTCTTATGTGTGAGGCAATTTATGAGCTTATTCTGCTTTACATTTTTTCCCACGTCTCTTTTCCTTTGACATTTTAAAATTCTTTTTACTTGGTTGAGAGTATGTAATTTATGTACTATTCTTTCATCCTTATCAATACCTTTGTTTTAGATTTAGTTCTATAATTAAATATAGTTTATATTCACAAGGAGACTGTTAGCTGAAGTTTTCCCAATCATCCCTTGGTTGGATGAAGCTCATTGTACGCTAGAGATTCCTCAGCAGTGCTTATGGAAATCTCTTAAATTCATACATGGTTAAACTGTTTTTCTATAGCCTTGATATTTGAAGGACAGTTTGGCTGAATGTAAAATCTTTGATGCATATCTTCTTAATTTTTTGAAAATACTGCCCTCTTGTTCTCTTGGTTGTATATTGCTGATGCCACCATGATTTTCTTTGTGGATGATTTGGTCTTTCTTTTTTATCTTTTCTGTTTTATATTTTCCTATTGTTTGTCCATTATTTAACATTTTTTAAAAAAGATTTTATTTATTTATTTGACAGAGAGAGAGACAGCCAGCGAGAGAGGGAGCACAAGCAGCAGGGGGAGTGGGAGAGGAAGAAGCAGGCTCCCAGCCGAGGAGCCCAATGCAGGGCTCGATCCCAAGACTCCGGGATCACGCAGTGAGCTGAAGGCAGACACTTAATGACTGAGCCACCCAGGCGCCCCCATATTTAAAATTTTGAACATCTGATTTGAGGTGTTCTTTTATGTCTTCATCTGGTATATAATTTTTTTCCAGTTATATTAAGAAATAATTGACATATCTCACTGTAAGTCATACAGCATTATTTATTTTTAATTTGTGATGGAGTTGTATTACATGTTTCTTTTTTATAGCTAGGCTTTTTGGGTGTCTTTTCATCTGCAACAAGGTCTTTTGCTTTTTTTGTTCCATGTAAGTAACCTGGTATAGATGCTGTGTTCTTTTTTTCTGTTCAGGTTGTGATGGATTTTACTAGACCAACACTATGGACCGTTTTATTTTTTATTTGTTTTTTATTTTTTAAAAGCTTTTATTTATTTGAGAGAGAACGGCCAGGGGGAGAGGGAGGGGGAGAAGCAGACTCTCCCCCCCCCCCCCCCGCCAAGCAGGGAGCCTGATGCGGGGCTCGATCCCAGGACCCCTAGACCATGACCCGAGCTGAAGGCAGATGCTTAACCAGCTGAGCCCCTCAGGCACCCCTAGACAGTTTTATTTTTGGTTTGAGGTTTGTGTGGCTTCCTCAACCTCTTAGTTCAAAAGAGCACCCTCTTTTGTTGCTACAGTGAATTGTTTTCAAATAATTATATCTCTTCTATCTCTTTCCAATTGTTCTATCATTATTTTAGTAGAGTCTTCATCTAAAGTGGCTTCTTTCTGTATCAGGCCTTCAAGTGTCAGTTCCTTCTTCTAAGGTGCCCCTTCTCCCTGAATGCTATGCCTTGCTAAAACTGCTATCTTTGGTCTTTTTTGTTTTTCAAGTTTTATTTAAATTCTACTTAACATACAGTGTAATATTAATTTCAGGTGTAAAAATATATCAATTCAGCACTTCCATACACCACCCTGTGCTCATCATAACAAGTACACTCCTTAATCTCCATCACCTTTTTCACACATCCCCCACCCACCTCCCCTCTGGTAACCATCAGTTTGTTTTCTATAGTAAGAGTCTGTTTCTTGGTTTGTCTCTCTCTCTCTTTTTCCCCTTTTCTCATTTGTTTCTTAAGTTCCACATGTGAGTGAAATCATATGGTATTTGTCTTTCCTTGACTTACTTCACTTAGCATAATACACTCTACCTCCATCCATGTCATTGCAGGTGGCAAGATTTCATTCTTTTTTATGGCTGAGTAATATCCCATTATGTATATATACCACATCTTGTCTATCCATTCATCAGTCAGTGGACGTTTGGGCTCTTTCTATAGCTTGGCTATTGTTGATAATGTTGCTATGAACATTGGAGTGCGTCTATCCCTTTGAATTAGTATTTTTGTATTCTTTGGGTAAATGCCTAGTAGTGTAATTGCTGGGTTATAAGGTAGTTCTCTTTGTAATTTTTAAACATTTTATTTTTAAGGGGTGCCTGAGTGGCTCAGTTGGTTAAGCGTCTGCTTTTGGCTGAGGTTATAATCTCAGGGTCCTGGAATCGTGCCCTGACATTGGGCTCTCTGCCCAGCAGGGAGTCTGCTTCTCCCTGTCCCTCTCCTTCTGCCCCTCCCCCATGCGCTCTCTCTCTCTCTCTCTCTCTCTCTCAAGTAAATATATAAAATCTTTAAAAAAACATAAAGATTTTATTTTTGAGTAATCTCTCTTTTTAAAGTAATTCCTACATGGGGCTTGAACCCACAACTCTGAGATCAAGAGTTGCATGCTCTAACAACTGAGCCAGCCAGGTGCCCCTATTTTTAACTTTTTTTTTTTCAAGTGGGCTCCACATGGAGCCCAGGATGGGGCTTGAACTCACAACCCTGATATCAAGAGTCAGATGCTTAACCAACTGAGCCACCCAGGCACCCCTATTTTAACTTTTTTTTTAAAGTATTTATTTATTTATTTATTTATTTATTTATTTATTTATTTGAGAGAAAGAGCATGCATGAGAGCGTGAGTTGGGAGGGCTTGCAGAGGGAGAAGCAGACTCCCCACCGAGCAGGGAGCCTGATGTGGGGCTCAATCGCAGGACCCTGGGATCATGACCTGAGCTGAGGGTAGATGCTTAACCAACTGACTGAGCCATCCAGACGCCCCTATTTTTAACTTTTTGAAGAATCTTCATATTGTTTTCTACAGTGGCTGAGCCAGTTTGTATTCCCACCGTAAGTGCAAAAGGGTTTCTCTTTCTCCACATCTGTGCCAGCACTTATTTCTTGTGTCATTGATTTTAACCATTTGGACTGGTGTGAGGTGGTGCTAGCTCATTGTAGTTTTGATTTGCACTTCCCTGATAAGTGATGTTGAGCATCTTTTCACGTGTCTGTTGGCCATCTGTATGTCTTCGAAGTGTCTTTTTGTGTCTTCTGCCCATTTTTTAATTGGATTATTTGTGTTTCGGGTGTTGAGTTTTGCAAATTATTTATGTATTTCGGATACTAACCCTTTATTGGTATGTCATTTGTAAATATCTTCTTCCATTCAATAGATTGCCTTTTTTGTTTTGTTGATTGTTTCCATCACTCTTCAGAAGCTTTTTATTTTGATGTAGTCCCAGTAGTTTTATTTTTGCTTTTGTTTCCCTTGCCTCAGGAGACATATCTAGAAGTTGCTACTGCTAATGTCAAAGAAACTATGGCCTGTGTTCTCTTCTAGTATTTTTAAGGTTTCATGTCTCACATTTAGGTTTTTCATCCATTTTGAATTTTTTGTATATGGTGTAAGAAAGTGGTTCAGTTTAATTCCTGTGCATGTTGCTGTCCAGTTTTCCCAGCACCATTTGTTGAAGAAGTGGTCTTCACAAGACTTTATAAGCCTCTTCTTCTTGACTCCCAGTAGGCATTAGTCTCATCCATCACGTCTCTTAAGTACTTCCTTTCGGAATGAGGCCTCTTCTGAGTAAATCCTAGTTAATATTACATGTATTCAGTCACAACTTCAACCCTGTTGTATTGCTCTTTTGGACAGTTCCCATTGGAGCTTCCGATCTTGGGTGTTTATGCACATATATGTAAGTTGGCATTTTTTGCTTACCTCATCTTCTTATGATGCTGGCTTTGAGTGATTTTGTTTGCTTTCTTTCTTGGCCTGTATGGTTTTTGTGAGGATTCGTGGAGTGTTTAGAAATTAGAAGGCAGCGATTATGCTATAAAGAATTTATTTTTAGTTTTGCAGCGATTATGCTATAAAGAATTTATTTTTGGTTTTATATGCTATGCTTGACAATAACGGTGTGTGTTTGTTTTTTTTTTATTGCAGTTCGGGTTTTATATATATAAATTGAGTAATTGGTTGTACTTCTGTTTCTGTGTCCTCATGGCCACTCCGTTGTTTCTTTTCAAACTCTCCTGGGAGTATTTATTATTGAAATAATTGAGGTTCTATTATATAATTGACTATCAAACGTGTATATACCTTGAGTTTTACTGAATTTTGTCCTACCCCTAGCATTAGAGCTCATAGCTAACAGCATTTCTTTAGCAGAGTTCTATTCGTATTAAGCAGAATCTGAAATCTTCAACTTTTTTCTCAAGTGACACAGTTTAATGCTGAAAAAAAAGTAAGATAAAACACATTTTACAATGCATTAACAGTGGTGTAGTATCCAGAAAGCAGATGGTGATTGTCACATTGAATTCTGCTTCTAGTAAGACCATGTCTAATTTTAACTTCTGGGTCCAAAACTTAGAGAGATACAGACCAGTGACTCCCACAGGCTGATATGCCACAAGGATATTGGTGTAAAATTCCCACAGACCTTTCTTTGTTTTATTCCGAGACTGTGTATTTGTTACTTTTAAAATACTGAAATGCCTTTTGTTTTGTGAAATATTAATAAGAGATTTTTAAAAAAATGGTTTATTTAGAAAAAAGAAAATTTAGCAATCTCATTTAAATGATCCTTTTTTTGGGGGGGGGAAATTTTACTAGTTTTGAGAAATTACACAGGTATGGAAACAATACTGTATCAACCTCAGAGAGTGGCCCAGGTTGTTAAAGGACGTAAAACCTTCCTATAAGGAACAGTTAAGGAACAAAAATGGTTAGCTTAAAAGAGAAAACTGAACTCTTACAGAGCTAAAATCAGTAAACAGAGGTTAGAGTGAGATAGAGTTTGGCTCAGTATATCTGAAAACATTTAACAGACTGAGCTGGCAGCACACATGAGCTGTGTGACCACTTGCACCAGATGATGTTTAAGGTCTCTTCCAACTAGAGACTATAAAATAGCCTTGACTTGCTAAGTCTTATCTCAGTGGGTCTTAGGTTTTTTTATTGTAGAAATAAGAGAAACATCAAAAAAAAATAGTATAAAACTAGGAGGAGAAAAGTCATCCTTAGGATTTTTCATGGTTTTTGTAGTTTGCCAAAAATTACATGATATGAGAAAGACAACAGATTGTCTGCAGATGGAAGTTCCAACTAAAATAATTTTGGGAAAGGGAGGATATAGGTAGAGATCCTATGTTTTTTGTTTTTTAGAGATTTATTTATTTATTTGAGAGAGACAGAGAGTGCAGCAGGGAGGGGCAGAAGGGGGAGGAGGGAGAATCTGAAGCAGACTCTGTGCTGAGCGCGGAGCCTGACTTGGGACTCAGTCTCATGACCCCGGGATCACAACCTGAGCTGAAACCAAGAGTTGGATGCCTAACTGACTTGCCCATACAGGTGTCCCTCTATGTTTTCTTTTTAAAAAATTTTTTTTCAAAAATTATTGTATAATTTACAGTAAAATGCACAGGTCTTGAGTATACTATTTTATTAGTTGTCTTGAGGGTACTACTGTTCCTTTCATTTTGACAATTGCATATACCCATGAAACCTATGCCCCTTTCAAGATGTAGAACATTTCCGTCATCTCAGACCCCTTTGATTATATAATTTAATTTAATTTCTGCTTTCATATTTCTCTGCATTCAGCCAAGCTGGGTTAGGTCTATATATTGTAAGCTGTAACTGATATCATTTATTTAAACTTAAAAAAAATTTTTTTAAAGTAAACTCTACCCCCAACGTGGGGCTGGAACTCACAACCCAGAGCTCAAGAGTCACATGCTCCACTGACTGAGCCAGCCAGGTGTCCCTATTTAAACATTTTTATTGAGTGCTTATTCAGGTTCTTTATACATGTTTGCATTCAGTTCTCACCTAAACCCTGCATGGTGGTTGATGATATATTTGAGGCTATAGTTAGGCCAGTGATACAAAGCTGTTTATTAAGTGGTTGCTAAGACTTGAACTCTAGACTGTTGTTGTCCAGTAGAATTTTTCATGATGGTGGATGTGTTCTATGTCTTGAGTTTCCAGGACATTAGCCAGTGTTCACATGTAGCTGTTGGACACCTGGGATATGGGCAGTGTGACTGAGGAGCTTTACTGAAGAATTTTAATTTTTTTTTTTAAAGGGAAAAGCAGGGAGGGGCAGAGGGAGAGGGAGAGAGAAAGAATCTTAAGCAGGCTCCACACCTAGCGTGAGCCCACTGTGGGGCTTGATCTCACAACCCTGAGATCATGACCTAAGCTGAAATCAGGGGTCAGATGCTTAAGTGACTGAGCCACCCAGGTGCCCCTAAAGAATTTTAATTTTTATTTAATTATTGATGAACTGAAATGTTAAATGGCTACAGCTCTAATCTCTGACTCCGGAGGCTTTATGCGCTCTTTCTCCATACCTTTCTACTCTACAGAAGTAGAACCACTAAAGTAGCTCCAGTACATTGGCACTAAGTGCCAGTCAGCCTCCTGGTAAGTGAGTAAACGCTTCTTGATTTGATTTTGGCATACCTAAGACTCGTTTTCTTTTTAACTTTTTAATTGTAAAGTTTTCAAACATGTGAAAATAAGGAAAATAATATAATGAACCTATTTCCTAATTTTGACAGTTACCAAATTTGGTTCATTCTTTTTCATCTGTGACCTCTACCCCCTAGACTATTTTGAAGAAATCCCAGATATCATTTCAACATGAGTGACTTTAAAAGCCAACTTTGACTTTTATCATTTAGCTTGATGTGAAGCTGCATTCTTTTTAATCATTTTCAAAGAATGAAATGTTTCTTGGCATTAGCTGAAGGAAAGCAGTGGAAGGATATATATAGTACTAAAGAAAATCATGTAATCTTAATGCCAAATCTAAATTGTATATACAGTTTTTGCCTAGTTTCTCTATTTGCCATGTCATAGTTCTCACTTCTAGGGAACTGTTTTTTTCTGTAACGAGGATTTGGAAAAGGATGATGAACTTTCTTTCTGCAATAGATAACCTTGTGTAGTTTATCTGGGCTTTTCACAGCTTGTCCAGCTATTCTATTCTACTCTATTTTTGTTTATTTACTTTTAAAGATATATTTTAGGGAGTACTTGTGTGAATGGGGGAGAGGCAGAGGGAGAGCATCTTCAAGCCAACTCCCCACTGAGCACCAAGCCCCATGTGGGGGCTCAGTCTCACAACCCATGAGACCATGGGACCTGATCCAAAACCAAGAGTCAGTCGCCCAACTGCCTGAGCCACCCAGGCACCCCCAGCTATTCTATTTATATAAACAGCCACCTGTTTTGGAGATTTCTTAACCGCCTTCATATTCATTTCATTTTATTTTATATATATGTATGTGTGTGTACATATAAATTTGAGAGAGCATGCAAGTGGGGGGGGTGCAGAGGGAGAGAGAGAGAACCCCAGGCAGGCTCCACGCCCAGCACAGAGCCCGACACAAGGCTTGATCCCACAACCCTGAGATCATGACCTGAGCCAAAATAGTCAGACACTTAACCAGTTGAGCCACCCAGGTGCCCCAGCCTCCTTCATATTAGTCAAATTAGAGATCATTTTTCTAGGAACAGCAGTAGAATAATTTTCAATATTATGACAAAAGTGCTGTTACTTAACATCATGAGATTCATTTGCTATAATCTCATGGTACCATAGTGCCTCACGTCAGGCATTGGTGCTGGGCCACTTAGAGAATCCCAGAGGATCCCCTCCTCTGGGATTCCTCTGGCACAAATGCCTAAGGCTATGTTCATTTTTTTTTTTTTTTTAAGATTTTATTTATTTATTTGACAGAGAGTGGCAGCGAGAGAGGGAACACAAGCAGGGTGAGTGGGAGAGGGAGAAGCAGGCTTCCCGCTGAGCAGGGAGCCTGATGCGGGGGCTCGATCCCAGAACGCTGGGATCATGACCTGAGCCGAAGGCAGACGCTCAACGACTGAGCCACCCAGGTGCCCCTATGTTCATTGTTTAAAACTCTCTTTTCTCTGTTCTTCAGATTGGATAAATTTTATTTATCAATTTACCAGTACACTGATTCTTTCCTGTTATCTCCATTCTGGTATTGAGCCCATATGATGAGTTTTCTTATCTTCCCAAAAAAAGTGTTGCAAAGTGTTCAGTAATTGCTTCTTCTGGTATTTTTATAATAGCTAATTTAAAGTCTTAAATTTCTCTCATCTCCACATTGGCATCTGTAAATTGTCTTTTTCATTGCAAGTTGAGATTTTTCCTGTTTCTTCACATGCCATATAATTTTGGATTTTATCCTGGACATTTTGAATATCAGCTTATCAGAGTCTGGGACTTGTTGAGATCCTGTGGAAAATGTTAATTTTGTTTTAGCAAATTTGGTTAGTTTCAAGCAGCAAGTCTCAACTCTTTTCTTTGGGCTGGGGTTCTAATATCAGTTCAGTTTTTAAAATCTTTGTAGTCAGTTTTAAAATCCTGTTGATATGCTACCCAGTAACTAGTCTGAGTCCTGGACAGTGTATATGTTAGTTCATTTCTCAGTCTTTGATGTCGTGAATAGGATCAGATCTATGCGTGTGCAGTTTAAGGGTGAACTGTGGAGTTCATAAATATGTGGTTGCTTTCTCTAGTTCCTCCTTCTCTGTGATATTCTTGGCACTGTTTTCCTGAGTCTTGTCTTTTCATCCTTTGGCTAGAAAGCTGGGATTCTAGTTATTTCACTGTACTTCGCACTTTTGTGATTATGCCTATGTCTGGCTAGAGCTTATCAAATTCATTGATCTCAAAGAACTAGCTTTTGGTTTCAGTGATTTCCTCAGTTTTTCTTTTTTTTT
Source organism: Ursus maritimus (assembly GCF_017311325.1). Classification (NCBI taxonomy): domain Eukaryota; kingdom Metazoa; phylum Chordata; class Mammalia; order Carnivora; family Ursidae; genus Ursus; species Ursus maritimus. The sequence continues at coordinate 29,980,921 of NW_024423453.1, forward strand.
ATTTCATTGATTTTGCTCTTAACCTTTTTTGTTTCCTTTCTCTTACTTGGAGTTTAATTTGCTCTTGTTTTTCTAATTTCTTAAGGTAGAAGCTGAGATAATTGGAGACCTTCTTTTATAATACGGGCTTTTTTCCTAACTAGTTCCATAATTTTCTCTTTTGTTACTTTTCAACAGTTGGATTGTGATGTGACTCTTCTCCTCCCATCTTCTTTCAGTTTAATCCTGCTTGGGGTTTGTTGACATTCTTGGCTCTGGGGATTTAGAGTTTTCATCAAATTTGCAGGTTTTTAAAAAAATTAATTTATTTGACAGAGGGAGAGAGTGCACGCGAGCGAGCATACAAGGGGAACGGGAGAGGGAGAAGCAGGCTCCCCACTGATCAGGGAGCCTGATCAGGGGCTCAATCCCAGGACCCTGAGATCATGACCTGAGCTGAAGGCAGATACTTAACCTACTGAGCCACCCAGGTGCCCCAAATTTGCAGTTTTTTGTATTTATCCCACTTAAGTTTTCATTTTCTTTTGATGCTCCTGTTACATGTATGTGTTACACTATTAGACTACTTGATATTGTTCCACAGGTCTTTGAGTTTCTCTGTTTTCTTTCCCTGTCACCCCCTTCATTTTCCTCTTTCAGCTTCCATTTTGGATCATTTCTGTAATATGTTCTCACATCCACTGCAGCCACTTTAAGTTCTCTCAGTGGTTTTATGTTCACTGCACTGGCCTCAAATTCACTGTGGTGTCTGATATTTTAAGCCTTTATGATTAACTCTTCACTTTTTGGTATTTTTTATTCTACAGTGTCCATTTTTTTAAGTTTCCATTTTTCTTTTTTTGTTTTTTAAATATATATTTTTAAATTTTATTTTTAAGTAACCTCTATACCCAACATATCCTTGAACCCACAACCCCAAGATCAAGAGTCACATGTTCCATGGACTGAACCAGCCAGGCGCCCCTCTTTTTTCTTTCTTTTTTCTTTTCTTTTCTTTTTTTTTTGTGTGTGTTCAGGTAAACGCTATCCCCAATGTGGGGTTTGAATTCATGACCCTAAGATCGAGTCACATGCTCTGTTGACTGAGGCCAGCCAGGTGCCTCCCCCCACCACCAAGTTTCCATTTTTCTATTGAGATTTTCTGTTTGTTTTCTGATTGGGTCCATGTTTTCCTTTCAGTCCTTTGATATTACCTAATAGTTAACTGTTTTAAAACCTTTGCTACTTCCATCATCATTATTTTTGTATTTCTGTTGATTTCTTTTTCCTATAGGTCATGGGTCACAATTTTTGCTTTTTTACCTTTCTAATTTTGTTTTTTCATAAGATTGGATATTATAGACACACGACATTGAACATCTGGATCTTATTGTCTTTCTTAATAGAGTTTTGTTTTGACAGACTGTTAATTTGCTTGTGTATCAGCTTCTCTCCAGGGCTTGTTTTAAGGCTTTAATAAAAGTGGGTCTAGATTAGCCTTATTCCCAAAGTGTTGGCTTTCTGGGTCTCTACTGAATCATGGAGTATTTAATGAAGTCTGTAAATGGATGTTAGGAACTCAGATGTCTCCTCCCATCCGTGTATGAATGAGCACCAATAGTTGTTCTGCCCATGCTAGTTGATAGTTGTTTTTGCCTAGCTTCTGTAGATTCTTTCAGTGAACCTGCTCAGCTTAATAATTGACAAAAGATTTCAAGGGCGCCTGGGTGGCTCAGTCGGTTAAGCATCCAACTCTTGATTTTGGTTCAGGTCATGATCTCAGGGTTGTGAGATCAAGCCTCATGTAGACTGCATGCTCCGTGCAGTGGCACTTGAGATTCTCTGCCTCTGCCCCTCCTTTCCTTGCCCGCGCATGCCGCTCTTTCTCCCTGGCTCTCAAATAAATAAATAAAATCTTAAAAAAATATATTTGAAGATTCCTATGCAGATTTCCAAAGCTTTGTCTTTGTACAATTCTCTTTGGTACCCTGCCTCATAAATTCTAGCTGTTGTATCCCTTTCTGACTCAGATTATCTGCTTGTATCAGTGAGACTGCCGTGTTCTGTTTGCCCTCCGCCTCCCATTCTACAGTCTGGAAAATGCCTCTAGGCAGAGAAAAGGATTTTCTTGGGATTTACCTTGATTCCCTTCTGAGATCACAGTCTTGTGTGTTGGCTCTCATCCGACATCTGAAAATAATTATTTCTTATTTACTTACTAGTTTTATGTTTGGCAGAAGTTTCATCTTTCTTTCTTTCTTGTTTTTCCAGAAGTATTATTTGTGTCAGTTATTCCTATACATTTGGAAGCAGGAATTTCAGAGTGTATGGTACCATCATTTAGCACATGGGGTTTTTTATCTATTAGGACAATTTATTCTATTTTAATTTTATCCTATTTTGCTTTACTATTTTTTTTTAAAGATCTATTTATTTATTTTTAGAGAGAGCTAGCACAAGTGGGAGGGGCAGAGGGAGAAGGAGAGAGAATATCAAGCGGACTCCATGCTCATCATGGAGCCCAACATAGGGCTCTTTCCCACGACCCTGAGACCACCATCTGAGTCAAAACCAAGAGTCAGAGGCTTAATCAGCTGTGCCACCCTCATGCCCCATGCTTTACCCTTTCTAGAACATAGTGTTAGTATTTTAAAATTTAACTCCTAATGGAAGGTAATCTACAATGTTCTAGTATTTTTGAAACTATTATGTCTAATTTTGAATTAACATATATCCATGTTATAGGCAAGAGAATAGAGCACTGTGGCATTCATCCCATACCAAGGGAAACCCTTGTAGTCCTGAAATTTCAAGAACTCCTAAATACAAGAGTTTTAGAGATAGAATTGTAGACTTCTACTTTTTTTTTTTTTAAAGCAGTCTCCACGTTGGGCTTGAACTCATGACCCTGAGGTCAAGACCTGAGCTGAGATCAAGAGTCAGAGATGCTCAACTGACTGAGCCACCCAGGCGCCTCTGTAGACTTGTTTTATTTAATTGGATGATTCCACTGTAGAGTACTTAATATGTCTGTCTACCATGTTGTTTTATAAAACCTGTTTTAAATGAATTGAATGTGAAGCTTTTCTTCAAAGTATACTATAAATAGTATTTTGCATCCTTCTTTTCCTAAGTAAAAGTCAGTTCTTTAAAAACTTACTTTTGGCCTATGGGATTGGTTAAGGCATTAAGAATCTTGTCATGATGCCTTCCTTTTATATAGTTCTGCAGAATTAACTTTAGTGTTAGTGTTATGTGGGATTTTGAAAAATAACCAAATCTATTTTTTTTCATTTTGTACATCTCTTTTTGAATGGTTCAAAAAAGGACTTTTTATATATTTTATATTTGTTGTTACTTTTTCTATTAAACTAGAAATACTACTCTCTTGTTGTAGAAGTGGTGCTCTTTTAGGAGAAAAAGAGATTGGGATCCATTTCCTTAAGTACACACTGATTCTTGAGTTGAAGAAATGAGTTCTTAGCAGCTTTTTGGAGGAGTATGCCATTTTGAATTATTTTTACAGGTCACATTGACAGGAGATAATTGGTTTAATGACATTGAGTATAATTTTAATACGGAAGACTGCCAGATTTCATTAATTGAGAACATAATCATTAGGAATTGAAACTTAATTATTATTGGTCTGAAATGTGATAAAAAGCTAAGTAGTATAGTATTATCACATTCAAAGAAAGTGGAGTTTGTTTTTTAATTTTCTTTTGGTAAACTCAATTATTTGGGGTAATTATCCAATTAGTTAATTATTCTGTGTGTTCATTTTTCTCACCTTACTTTTGGCATTTTTATTGCCTATTTATTTGACTATAATAGTAAGTAAGAAATAAGGTGAGGGGTGCCTGGGTGGCTTAGTTGGTTAAGCCTCCAACTGTTGGTTTCAGCTCAGGTCAGGATCTCAGGGTCCTGAGATCCAGCCCTGAGTTGGGCTCTGCGCTCAGAGGGGAGTCTTCTTGAGATTTTGTCTCTTCCTCTGCCTGTCCCTCCTACCCCCCACGCACCTCTCTCTGTCTAAAATAAATACGTCTTTAAAAAATAAAACAAGGTGAGATAATGTTTGAATTTGATTAGAAGATCTGTTAAAAGATTATAGGCTTTAAAAAAATTTTTTTTAAAGATTTTATTTACTTATTTGACAGAGAGAGAGAGAGAAAGTGTGTGCACAGCAGAGGGAGCAAGAGAGGCAGAGGGAGTAGTAGACTCCCCTGCTGAGTAGGGAGCCTAACGCGGGGCTTGATCCCAGGACGGTCCTGGGATTATGACCTGAGCCAAAGGCAGGCGCTCAACAACTGAGCCATCCAGGTGCCCCAGCTTTTTAAATTTTTATTTATTTTTTAAGTAGGCTCCATTTCCAGCATGGCACTTGAAATTATGACTCTGAGATTGAGAGAGTCTCATGCTGTACTGATGGAGCCAGCAGGCACCCCAAAACTATAGGCTTTTTTTTTTTTTTTTTAAAGAGAGGGAGTATGAGTGGGGGTTCGGGAGCAGGGGAAAGAGGGAGAGAGGGAATATTAAGCAGGCTCCACACCCAGCACAGAGCCCAGCATGGGGCTCAATCTCAGGACCTTGAGATCATGACCTGAGCTGAAATTAAGAGTCAGATGTTTAACTGATTGAAATACCCAGTGCCCCCCCCAAAAAACTATAGCCTTTAATAACATTTATGTTAATAAAATTTAATGAAATTTCTGTATATGATGGAAAGAGCTCTCACCTGGGCCTCAGAAGGCCTAGGATGTCTAAATTTTGCCACTAACTAGGTAAATTGCTTGTTTTCTAAATCTTACTTGTACAATAAGCATTGAACCTTTTATTCTTAGTTTACAGGAGTATCATGAAGATTAAATGAGATGCTAGTGTGCAATCCCTTTGAAAAATGTGGTGCTGTAAACAATGTAATGTATTTCCAGTAAGACCAAGAAAAAAACAACTGGAATCCTGAGTATTTTAAGTTCACCTATACAAAATAAAGTCACATTATGCATGTCAAGTAAGAATATAAATGTCTGTGATTTTCATGTGCTTGTTATCAATTATATTTATACAGGTTCACATTTATACTATGGAACAGTAGACTGTTCTGTAGTTTTTGGGTTAGACCTTGTTAAATAATCAGAATGTTAATAGCAATTGCCTCTGTAATGGGATATAGCTTAATTCTTTCTTTCTTTCTTTCTTTCTTTCTTTCTTTCTTTCTTTCTTTCTTTCTTGGCATTATATTTCTTCTGTTAGAGGTTTTCTTTTTTCCTATTTTTTTTTTTTTCTGTGCTACACTACTCAACTGTAGTAGAAAGGTAGTTATAATGGCTAAGTGTAATGGCTCTGAATCCAGATTGCCTGGTTTAAATCTTTTTTTTCATCACCTGGTAGCTGTGTGACCTTGACCAAATTATATAATTTCCATGGACCTCAGATATCTCATCTAAAACGAGGATAAAAAGAATACTTACTTCATACCATTGTTGAGATTAAACGAGTTTTCCCTGTAAAGCATTTAGCACAGTACCTGACATTCACTAAATGCTCAATAAGTATTAGCTGTTAGTATTGTTTTACATGTTTTTTCCTGGCAAGATATCTCTAGGATTTAAAGACTCTTTCTGATACTCAGCAAGGTACTTAAGACTATATAACTAGTTTGTTGTCCGAAGTTAGGGTTTAAAACCAGAGCTATTTGATTCCATAGGTAGCTTTTCACTATTTGACTAATTCCTTGAAGTAAATTTTTCCATTCATAATGTTACTAGTATGTAAAAATTACCTACAAATACAATGCTAGGATTATGTCATAGTGGTCACACTTTATATGATTTGTTTACTTTAGCAGAGAAGACCTACACTCCATTTGTACCATATTTATTGTATTGGCTTTGGTAAATTTAAGCCTTAGGTATCAAAGCAATTTTTAATCCAAAGTAAGTTAAAAGAGATACTAAGTTTTTGCTGACTTACTACTGTTAGTTCAGGTAGGTTATTAATTTTAGGTATTTTTTTTGGTTTCATGTATTTTTTTTGTAATCTCAGTTATTAATATTTTTTTTTCTGTCTTTCAGTGAATATATGTTTTTATTTCTGTTTATTTTGATGTAATTAAGCACCTCTAATGTGTTTATGGGCTGTTAGTATAACCTCTTTTGGGTTCAATTTTTTCAAGACCCCTCCCCAATTATTTTTTAAATTTTTTTAAAAGATTTATTTGCAAGAGAGAGAGAGAGTGCACAGAGGGAAAGGGAGAAGCAGACTCCCTGCTGAGCAGAGAGCACGATGCAGGCCTGATCCCAGGACCTGAGATAATGACCTGAGCCAAAGGCAGATGCTTAACCAACTGAGCCACCCAGGCACTCCTCCTTGCCTAATTTTTTTAATGACCTGTCTTTTTGATATTGACTTATAGAAGTTTTTTATATATTCTAGATGTAGGATCTTTGTTGGGCATTGCATGTCTTCTCTGGCTTGCCTTTTTTTTTTTTTTTTTTAAAGATTTTATTTATTTATTTGAGAGAGAGATAACATGAACAGGTGGAGAGGCACTTGGAGAGGGAGAGACAGATTCCTGCACTGACAGGGAGCCCAATGAGGGGCTTAATCCCAGGACCCTGGGATCATGACCTGAGCCAAAGGCAGATGCTTAACCAACTGAGCCACCCACCTGCCCCTGGCTTGCCTTTTTTTAATATTATCTTAAACATTTAAACTTTCCTGCTTAAGGAATAAGGGAGCTTATCAACCCAACATATAATGAAGATATTTTAAAATGGTTTTTTGGGAAGCTTTATTGTTTCACCTTTTTCATTTAGATTTGTGATGCTTTTGGAATTTTTCTTTTGTAAAGAAGGGTTGTTGTTTGGCCTCATGAAGTTTCACCCTACATATTTAAAACTTAGTACTCAACAATCTTTAGCAACAGATGCATGGGGACTCTGCTAATTTATTTTTCCATCTTTTTTCTCTATACTTCTATACTTTTTCTATACTTCAGTTTGTGTAGTTTCTATTGTCTGTGTTTCTATGTCTTCCGTTTCACTGATTTTTTCTTCTACAGTGTCAATACCTTTAATCTGATGACATTTTTTGTATATATTGTATTTTTCACCTCTAGAAGCACTATTTGGTTCTTTTTTATATGTTGTTTCTCTTTTCACATGTTTATTTTCCTTAAACTCTTGAGCATCTAGTTGTCTTGATATTTTGACCTCATTATTTCATCATTTCTCTAGTTCTCCTGGTTGTGGATCATGTTTTCTTGCCTCTTAGGTTATCTAATAATATCTTATTGGATGGTGGGTATTTATGAATTTTACATTGTTTTATGTGACTTAACTGTCTTTAAAGAGTGTTGGACTTTGTTAATAGCAGACAGTGAAGGTACTTGTATATCAGCCTAGGCCTTTGTTTAGATTGGGTCTAGAGTACACTTACTCTAGGGCTAGTTTTTGTCTTCTTCTGAGTAGACCTTTTTTGCAGTATTTACTCAATTCTGCAGGTGTTAATTGAAGACTTCATTCTGGCTATTTGGAATTCTCAGTACCATGTGAAAATTCTTGAACTTACTGCTTCCTGGTCATTCTTTTTTGGCCTCATGAAGTTTCCCTCTACATTTTCAAGACTTAGCACTCATAGTTTTCAGCAACCAATGCATTTGGACCCCCTGCAGATTTTTAAATTTCTTTCTCTGAATAGTTCCATCAGCATTTGCTTTATCATGTGGTTGGCCTCATTGAACTTCATTCAGTCTTTGTCTCTTCAATTCTCTGTGGACTGTTGTGCTCTGTGAGATCCTTCTCCCTGTACTATGATCTATAAAGTAGGGGCATTTCTAAGTCTGTCATTTTTTCCCCACCTCTCACGGTTCACAGCCCTGTGCTCCCTATTGTCCAATGTCTGACAATAGTTATTTCATATGTTTTGTCTATTTTTGTTGTTTACAGTAAGTAGAAGGGCAAGTTCAACTTTATTTATTCCATCATGGCCAAAAGTGGAAGTTCCTTTACTGTATTTTAAAGAAATAAATTTTCAGAGGTGCACTTGGGTGGCTCAGTCAGTTAAACATACCACTTTTGATCAGTTCTTGATCTCAAGCCCCATGTTGAGCTCCACACCAGGCATGAAGCCTACTTAGATACAAATAAAAAAAAAGTTTTCAGAAAGCTAATTGAGGATTTTAAGAACAATGCCCTTAAATTGTTCTTTGTATGTATATAGTTCCTGGAAAACATTGACACATACAGAGTGTCCCTCTTAACTAGTGTTTACATCATAGCTATACATAATTATTATAAGAAAAATATACTATAGTTAGGCTTTCTGCTGCGTAAATAGGAATATGAAATTTAATTACTTTGTTATGTTTCTTTGACTACATATGGTTAATGATAGCCCTAAGTTACTGCTGCTGCTTTCCCTTCCCTCTTATCCCCCAGATAACTGCCTGCCAAGTGTATAGTTGATTGTGGGGAAGGGAGGCAGGGAATTAGGAAGCTTTTGTAGAGAAATTGGGACTATTGTTACCTACTAGAGGATGGAAGTATGAGTGAAAGAAAGCACCAAAGATAAATAGTTTTGTTTTGTTTTGTTTTCCTTCACATCTGGTTGGGTGAGTTGAGGGGAAAGCATCTACTGAGATGATGAAGACTTGGTGCAGAACATTCTGGGGGAGGCAGATATTCAGTTGTGTTTGGGATACAATAAGTTTGATATGAGAAGCAGCAAAGTAGAGATGATGAGTACGTAGTTGGTTATAGAACAGTTCTGTAGTTGGCTCTAGCATTGAGCTTAAGCAGTTGATGTCTTTGATGCCAAATGTAAAATTTTATGTTTTCATTGTTTTGTTTCTATACATTTTTTTCTGCGGTGATTTTGTCATTTTTTTCATTAAGCCTCCCTCCCAGATTTTGAAAATACTGTTTCAAAAGTTGTGAGCAAAATTTGCTTAAATTTATGACAGTGAATTCTGGCATAGATTATTATATGTTCTAGATGTAGGCTTATTTCTGTAACAAATAGAATGGTTTAAAAATTAATTATTGGGGCACCTGGATGGCTCAGTCCGTTAGGCATCTGACTCTTGATTTTGGCTCAGGTCTTGTTCTCAGTGTGGTAAGTGAGTTCAAGCCTTGCATTGGGGTATGCTGGGCATGGAGCCTACTTAAAAAAAAATTAAAAAATAATTATTATTAGTGAAACCACACATTGATACCTGAAAGTCAAATAGCACTAGAATATTTATGATGAAAAAATATGTCCCCTTCACCCCTACCCCCTCACCCTCCACCTTCCCACTTCAGAATCACGCACTCTCTTAGCCATATTCTTTGGTATTTCCTTTCTTGTTGCTTAATAATATACCACTATTTTTTGGTGCATGACTTTGAGACATTTGTTGACTTCTGGTTATGGAAAAAAAGGACTTAGAAGTTCATCATTCACATATTTGTCCACTTTCCTTTTCCTCATCACCCTGTCATAGTTGTATCACAACATTTTGACAAACCAGCACTGAATATTTACATTTTTATAATTATGCATGTATTTTTCACTGTTAAGGTAAATATTACACTAATACCATACTTTCTGTCTTACACAAGCCTTTATTTCTCCTAGAGATAATACTTGTCTCATTCAGTTGCCTGGTTTTCTGTAGAGCTATTGCTCGTTTTTCCCAAATGTGTCTGAATTTCTGTCATTTGCTCATAAATAATAATTTCCGTATTATGAAATATATTAGTTCCATTTTTGCCCTTACTGGAAACCTATTCCATGGTGGCCTTTGGCTTCCTTTTTTATTTTGAAGTGGTTGTTCTCTAGATCTTTTTTCTGCATTAGATTTATTTACCAAGTGCCATATTGTCTTTTTTGGTTTGTTTTGATTCTTTTAATAGCTTCATAAGGAAAAGTGCATAGAGATAAATTTTTAGCTTTCTGAGAAGTCTCTAAGTCTCATTTTCACATACTTGATTGATAATTTGGCTGGGTATAGAATTCTAGGTTGAAACTTGATTTCATTTTGAATTTTTTTTTTTTAAGATTTTATTTATTTGACAGAGAGAGACAGCCAGCGAGAGAAGGAACACAAGCAGGGGGAGTGGGAGAGGAAGAAGCAGGCTCCCAGTGGAGGAGCCCAATGTGGGGCTCGATCCCGGAACGCTGGGATCACGCCCTGAGCCAAAGGCAGACGCTCAACGACTGCACCACCCAGGCACCCCTCACTTTGAATTTTGAACTGTGTATAGATGTTTTCTGGTTTTTAGCAGTATTCCATTATTACTTTGGAATAAAAGTTCAGTGACGTTCAAATTACAGATCCCTTTATGTGCCTTTCCCCCCCCCCTGGAAGTTTTTAAGGACCTTTTCTTTTTTTTTTTCTTTTTTAAAGATTTTATTTATTTATTTGACAGAGATAGAGACAGCCAGCGAGAGAGGGAACACAAGCAGGGGGAGTGGGAGAGGAAGAAGCAGGCTCATAGCAGAGGAGCCTGATGTGGGGCTCGATCCCATAATGCTGGGAACATGCCCTGAGCCCAAGGCAGACGCTTAACTGCTGTGCCACCCAGGTGCCCCTAAGGACCTTTTCTTTATTTTCAAGGCTTTGAAGTTTCATTATGATGTGCCATGGTAAAGATCTTTTTTTTCCTTCTTCATTATTTTGCATGTAGTTTTTTGTCCCTGTGGCTTGAGAGACTTCTTTCCTTCAGTAAGAAGAAAATATTATTTAAAAATATAATTTCCATACCTTTATTTTCTCTCAGTTTTCATTTTCTATAACACTTGCTGGACATTTTAGGAGTGAGCTGATGATTTCTTATTTTTCCTAATCTATAGTCTGTCTCTTTGTCTTGCTTTTACTTTTTGTATTTGAATCTTCTGTATTTTTTATTGGAATTTTAATGGGATTTAGGAGAATATGGACATAATATTTGATCATTCCGTTGTATTTAGCAATCAAAATTTTAGGATTGAATTTAAAATTGTTTGCATTTCTTGCTAAACTCGATTTTTTCTTTTTTGTTTTGACAGAGATGTTATGAACATAAACAGTATCGAAATGGGTTGAAATTTTGTAAACAAATCCTCTCTAATCCCAAATTTGCAGAGCATGGAGGTAAGTATAAATACCATATACTTGTCTGTATAAGTAAATAAGCTGCTAACTTGTCTGGCTTCACTTATTTCGGTTCTGTTACTCTCAGATGCCCTGTTTTTCAGAGAGAATGGACCTTCTTTGACTGTTGCGTGAAGCTCTTTTAATACTGTAATTTGAATTTCATGTCAAGAAAACTGTAACACTTTCTACTTGATTTCTGGTTTATTCCTGTTTTGAAGATTAGTGCTGTAGGAAAGGCAGAGGAGATTAGTGGGGACGGATTGTTTAAATTTAATAAATAAACTCATTTAAGATATTAGAAAATTTTGCTTTAGAACTCTGTTGAGCTGCAAAAATTTGATTTCTTACATTAAGCTTATTCAGAAAGTGCCTATTTGGTCCTTAGCTTATGAGCTAGCATCTTTTTATTCAACATTGTATCTTAGTTTTTCAAGACAGTCATGTTTAAGACTTGATCCGTATCATGTAATGTTCTGAAAATTTACATAGCTTTTGCTTATGTGAGGGTAGAAGATTGGACAGTGAGATGTTGGTAGGGTAAAAGGAGAGTGTGTGGCTAAACTTGTGAAGACGCATAGGAAAACTAAGCTTTTGCAAGTCTGATTTGTGCAGTTAGGAGACATGGCTCTTCAGTAATTAATTTGATAATCGCTTAGTATCGAAGAAGAGGGAGAGAGCAATAGTTCTCTTTTGGCTCTCTTTACTCCTACATATTTTTACTATAATAATAACATTGGAGGTGGAAAGCAGGGGACATAAAACCACCTAAATTTATCTCTCTTTTTTTTTTTCCTTGTTAAAAAATATTTTTTTTGTTAGGTGCATGGTATGTTGTAGGAAGTGCCATAATTTAATTGAAAGTATTTTAATGGTACATAAAGTGATGGTTTGTTTTCGACTCACTGGCAGTACAGAGTTTCATTAATTAAGGCACTTTAAGATGTTTGGTAAAACTTGCGTGAATAGATTTTACCTATTTGACAACAAAGAACTGTTTTACATGGTATAGTACCTTGCAAGTTTGGCTACTTGCCAAATATATTTTGTTAGCTTCCTTTTCCTTTAAAGTTATATATGATTTATAATGATTTGTACATGATTTTTTCCCCTCTCTTTTCTGTTTCTTTATCTGTATTTTTCTAATAAATGTTGATTTTTTTCCTCAGGGTAATACCTTTCTTTAATCCTTGCTTTTTATTATTAATTTTTCTATAAATTATAAATTTTAGCCCTAAAAGTTAAGTAAATCATAATGAATATTTTTTATTCCTGTGTGCTTTGTAACATGCACATTATAAAATTAGAAATCTTTTTTCTTTTCCTTTTCTGAGAACTTAGTATTTCCCTGAACTCTGTTAATCTTTTGATTGTGAATGACAGATACCTGACATTTTCTTTGTTGTGTGTTTGGTAATAATCCCAAAGAATCTTTTAAAAATTTATGAAAATCAGAAATGTTAGACAATTTATTTGGATGGTTTAACCATTGAACAGTGAATTTAATCTTAATGTAACTGGGGTTCACAGAAATAAAGTCTGTTTTAAGGTAAAGTTTTCCGTATTTTAAAGGGGGATTTTAAGGATTGATTATTAGAGGTGAATTTCCTTGAAGAACAGTAGTAGAGTCACTGTATCTTGTTAGCACATGAATTACCAGATATTCATGCACTTTTGTATCTTTTTATTTAGAAAAAAAAAATTCTGGGATGCCTAGACTATAGAAATGTGTGTTTCCTTGGTTTGTCAAATTTTAAAATATTTTAATTCTGTAGAAGTCCGAAAGTTTTCCAGATAATCTTCTTGAAAGTTTAAATTCTTAGAATAATGTGACATTTGTTTTTGAGATTATGATTACTTTTTTGTTAGCTGTTTTTAATGTTTAATTACTTTCTTTTTTCTTCCTTTTCTTTCTCTTCCCCCCCTCCTTTTTTAAAAATAGAAACCCTGGCTATGAAAGGATTAACATTGAACTGTTTGGGGAAAAAGGAAGAAGCTTATGAATTGGTTCGTAGAGGTTTGAGAAATGACTTGAAGAGTCATGTGTGTATCCTTTTTCAGATATGTTTAAGGATTGGATTGGGGTGTCTTAAGCTAAGACAGCAATTTGGGAGTCAGAAGTCTTAGATTCCTCTTACTGTGTAACTCCAGGGTTATAAATTGAATAACAGCTGTCTTCATGGAACATTTTTATGTACTTACCCTGTTCTAACATTACTTCTGTTCAGATAAATTGGACTTTGCCTTTTAAAATACCGTGGTCCCACCTTATCCGCAGTTTCACTTTCTGCAGTTTCAGTTACCCGAGGTCAACTTCAGTTTGGAAGCACGATCCTGACGCATTGTCAGGTCAGTAGTGGTATTACACTACATCACAGTGCCTGAGTCATTCACCTCACTTCATCTCATCACGTAGGCATTTTATCACCTCACATCACAAGGAAAAAGGGTGAGTACAGTATAATAAAATAGTTAAGAGAAAGAGAGACCACGTTCATATAACTTTTATTGCAGCGTATTATAGTTCTATTTTGTTATTACTTATTGTTGATAATCTCTTACCATGCCTAATTTGTAAATTAAACTTTATTGTAGGTTTGTGTATATAGGAAAAAACATAGTTATATATAGGTTTCAGGCAGTTGTTGGGAGTCTCGAAACCTATCCTTCACAGATAGGGGGATACTATATTTATGAAAGCCCTTCCCTCGATTACAAATAAAGAAGCACCCGGCAGATTTCATCATCATTATAAATTTAGAAAAAAATATACAATAGGAATAATAGGCAAATAGTATACTGACAAAGAACACAAGCTCTGGAGTATGCTTCCCTTAGGTTTGAATTTCACCTCTTCTTTTTGTGATCTTAGGACTTAGTTTCCTAGTGTATGAAATGACGATAACCATACCCATCTCACTGTGGTGTTGTGAGGATTTAACGATGAGGTGTCGTAGATGTTTAACATAGTTTCTGATAGTGCCAAGGTACTGTACCAGATAAATTTTAAGAGTCAGGTGAAGTTAGGAGCAAATACAAATGTCTGAAGGAAGATAGAGAAAAAAATATGGGTTGCTCTTTTTTAAACCGTTTTTAAACAAATATTTCTTATTTTGTGAGCTGACACAATTTTTAGTGCTGAGACACTTTGAATTTCAGGTGTTTACCAGACCTCTGGCATACTACAGATGAAGAAAAGTTAGGGATTTTGCTGTCGAGGAATTTACAGTCTGGTGAAGGAAGGTACTTAGTGGATGCATATACAGAAACGTGTTTGAGTATTACATAAAGCATTACAGCTTGTTCAGAAACTATCACTAATCTAGTGAAGCAGAATTGAGTTGGGAGTAAGTAGAAACGCTAGAGTAATCAAAGGACTAATTAGTAAGACTGTTGTAGATACCTTTTCATCATTTTTAATGATTGCATAGTGTTCTGTAAGTATTTACTTATGATTTATTTGTGTTCCTCTTGATGGACATATGTTTCTTTAAATTTTTAGCATTGTTAAACTCCTTAAGTATAGATTTTTAGGGGATGAAGTTTAGAGGCAGTTAAAAGATAGTTGCAGTGCTCATGAGAGGTGATGAAGTCCTGGTAATGGGGGCCAGATTATGAAGGGTAGTGTGTCTTAGGCTTTTAAAAACGTGTACCAGCCAAATGAGAAGACTGTGTTAAACTTTACTTTGTCATTTTAGTATGAAAGCAAGGATTTTTCAAATAAAATTTATGGTATTCAATAATGTATTTTCAGATTAACGTGTGCCATCCTGGGCATTATGTATTTAACTGACTCTGTTGAGGAGCCCTGACATTCATAGATTGAAAAGTTTATATCTGATCTGAGAGAGAAACACTACAAGTTTCTGGAAAGGGAAGTGAATTATTTTCTTTTGATTTTACGTATTTTTTTTTTTTAAGAAAGGTTACTCGGAAAGAATAAAAGCAGAGAGACTGTGAAGGTAGGAGGATGGGTGACTGTGCAGTACTCAAGATCTAAAGTGAAAAGGACTTGTATTAGGGGAGTGGGATTATTTATGTATTTTCCCCCCATTATAGCGTTTTTTTACAACAACTATAGTTTACTTCTCTGTGCTCTTACTAGACTTCAGATTTTTTGGATGCAGGAAACAATCCATTTTGGTCACCTACACCCTGATTATTAAGATATTTTAATAATTGCTAAATGAATTTTTATCTTATATGTGTTTTTCATCTTCTATGTATTGACTTTTAGGGACTTGTACTGCACTAAGCATTCTACACTAAGAATCTTGTTAGCTAAAGAAAATGTACATGATGTAAAATAATTATATGTTAAGTATATACTCATTCCCTCTTTTTTTCTTTTAAAAGTAAAGATAATTCCAGGGGCACCTGAGTGGCTCAGTCGGTTATGTATCCGACTCTTGATTTTGGCTCAGGTCTTGATCTCAGGGTCCTGAGACCCAGACCAGTGTTGCGGAGCCTGCTTGGGATTCTCCCTTTCCCTCTGTGCACTGTGCCCCACCCCCACCCCCAACTCATGTGCACTTGCATGTTGTCTCTCAATAAATAGATAGATAATTCGTAATATTTATTGAGCATTTATTTTGTACCGATCTTTTCCATTTACTTATGCAACTATGCTGTATAGACTTTCTATTTACATTTTATAATTGAGGAAACATATAAGACCAAGTAACTTACCAAGGTGACAGCTAATAAGACAGGTGAGACCCATTTTCTCTGGCTTAAAAAGCTGTGTTGTTTTCCAGTGTGTTAAACGTCTATCTTTATATTCTCTCCTTTTTTTAAAGCTTATAACTTTATAAATAGCTGTAGTTTTCTGAGTTTCTTGAGGAATGTTATTGGAATATTATTTCTTGACTTGTAGGTTGTGTCCTTAACAAAATCCTTTAGGTTGGCATGTTTATGGCCTTCTCCAGAGGTCAGACAAGAAATATGATGAAGCCATTAAGTGTTATAGGAATGCGTTAAAATGGGATAAAGACAATCTTCAAATCTTAAGGGACCTTTCTTTACTACAGATTCAAATGAGAGATCTTGAGGGTTACAGGGTAAGTAAAATAGCCAATTTTTTTATTCTAAGGGAAAAGTAGTATTAAAATATTTAAAACTTTTTTGAGTACTTACTAAAAACAAAATTTTCCATTCTTAAACAGAATTTAATTGAATCTTATTCATCTCCTCCTAGTAGTGATTGCGTATATGTTATGACTGGACTAATCAGATTTTTAAAATAAATTATTTTACTCTGAGGCAGAATTGGATTACTTTGTAGAATGGAGTTAATTCAGTGAAAATTAGCATTGAAGTTCCTCGAATAGACAATGTCTTTGTCTGCTATTAACATGTAAATACAACCTTTAGTTCTCACATTTTTCTGGAAAGCGTATTTGTTCTTCTTTTGACCTCCATTGTGACAATTCTTTGTACCTATCTTTTAACCCTTAAATTAGTCTATTAATTCAGATCTATAGAGTCCATGTAGTACCTCCTCAGTTGTTTTCTGTAGATCTTAACTCAGTAGTTGGGCCCTGTATTTTTAAAAAAGTTTTTCTTTTGTACTCTTTTCCATCCTGTCTCTCCTTTTTTTTTTTTAAAGTAGTTCAGGAAGTAATAAAGCATATCTGGTCTTAAGTTTTAAAAAAGTTACAATATTATTTTGGAGGCTTCATTGTACTTCTTACCAAATATTGTTTTGCTCCTATAAAGCTACGCAATATGGATGTCTGAAGCTATGTTCTATTATTATTCCCAGTATTATGTTGCAAATTGCTCATCATTGTTGGGTTAATTAATATGATCTTTTTAGGAGCATTTGCTTTCACCGTAAACCTAAGAAAGTTTTTTTTTCCCTTGAAAGGAAACGAGGTATCAATTACTTCAGCTTCGCCCTGCACAAAGAGCATCATGGATTGGTTATGCTATTGCTTACCACTTATTAGAAGATTATGAAATGGCAGCAAAGATTTTAGAAGAATTTAGGAAAACACAACAGGTAACAACCAGGAGCCAGACCTAGTAAACTGGGTCTAATTCTAAGTGTAATGATGAGAAAGAAGTGTATATAGACTTACAAACTTTTTATTTTGAAATAGTTCCAAACTTGAAGAAAAATTGCAAGGAACTCCATTAGGAGTTCAGTCACATTAACTGATTGTTCATACTTGACACATTACTTTACAAGTTCTGTTATCTATTTATCTTTTTAAATTTTTTTCCTGAAACATTTGAGAGTAGTGCAGACACCATGATCTTCTCTTAAATCTGTCAGTGTAATATTTTCTAAGACTAGCTCTATAGTTATTAACTCTATACACAGTACAATATAGATTATCAAAAATTAGGAAATTTAACATTGATAGACTGTTATTATCTAATCCACGACCTGTATTCAAAATGTGTTAATTATCCTATTTATATCCTTTCTAAGATCTTTTCCCCCATTACTGGAATCATACTTTGCATTTAGTTATCATTTCTTTCCAGTCTGATTTAATCCGGAAGTTTTGAAGGCTTTCTTTCTATTTCATGACATTGAAATTTTTGAAGAATACAGCAAGTGCTTTTGTAGAATGTCCATCAATTTGGATTTCTTTGATGCTTTCTCATTATTAGATATAGTTAAGAATTTTTGGCAGGAAACTACAGGAGTTACATTTAGCCCTTCTCCTCAGTTCATCACATTAGGAAGCGCATAAGGTCTGTTTGTTCCATTTAAATACTTGGTTAATGTGGTGTCTGCCAGGTTTCTTTACTAAAAAATTGTTGTTTTTTCCTCTTTGTATTTATTAAACAGTTTGAGATGTTATGAGTAGCCTGTTCTTCATCAAACTTACCACTGGTTTTAACATTCATTGTGATTCTTGCCTGAATCAACTGTTCTGTGATAGTTGCAAAGTGGTGATTCTCTAACTCTCTTATTTTTTCTAGATTTATTATTTGACATTCTACTGTTAAGTAAGAGCTTTCCTTTCTACCCTGTTTACTTATTATTATATGTAAGGACTTAGGGATTCTTACTTTATTCAGTGGGTTATAAGTTAATATTGTCATTTTTTACTTAGTTGCTCTCTAGACAGATATTTAAGAATGTTTAGAAAATGAATTTTGTCAGTCAGTTATTATCCTTTGATTTCTTGTATGTATTTTGAGTGTATAAACAGTTTTCTAAAATGAAAACAAAATTCTTACTGTTAGTATTCCTTATATCCATATATAGACATCTCCTGATAAAGTGGATTATGAATATAGTGAACTACTTTTATATCAGAACCAAGTTCTTCGGGAAGCAGGTCTCTATAGAGAAGCCCTAGAACATCTTTGTACCTATGAAAAGCAGATTTGTGATAAACTTGCTGTAGAAGAAACCAAAGGTACTTTTAAAAATTTTATTTATGTATGTATGTATATATGTATGTATTTTAAAGAGTTCATTTGTTAGAGAGCCTGCGCATGCACAAGTGTGGGGGGCAGAGGGAGAAGCTGACTTTCCGCTGAGTAGGGAGCCTGACAGTGGGCCTCTATGCCAGGACCCTAGGATCATGACCTGAGCCCAAACCAAGAGTTGGACATTTAACTGACTGAGCCGCCCAGGTGCCCCAAAGGTGTTTTTTGTTTGTTTGTTTGTTTTTTATTTGTATTTTATTTTTTGGTATTTATTTGTTCGTATTTTATTTTTATTTGTTTTATTGTTTTATTTTTTTATTATTCTAGTATTTAGTTATCGCAAAGAGCAAGACTAAAAAATCTAGTTGCTGCTGATAATTGCATATAATTCAGCTTTTTTGTGATAGAAAATCTGTTTCTTGCACATACACTGAATAATTTGTAATGTTGGAAAATACGCATTTAAACAATGGCTATTAATATAGGAAAGAATAATTGCAAAAAATAAAATCATTAAATGAAGTGACTCAGAATATTTTTCTTTAAATAAAATGTTCTTGGCTTGAAAATATTAATAGGGTTTGATCAAAACACAGGAGGTAATTGCTTAATTTTATAAGATAGGAATAAATTTCTTAGGAACAGCTTATTAGCAAAACTGAATGTGTTACTGAGTCTTTACTGAAGTATATATGGGGCAATCGTAAGGTCTTTCTAGTTTATCTGGACGTCTTTCTGGACATAGAAGGAATATGAATTGAAACCAGAGATTTGGCTTTATATGTGTGGATTGTGATAAGAGGGGTAGATCCCTAAATAAAGATCCCCAACGCTGCCATTTATTAGAAGGCTGAGAAAAAGGAGTTTCAATTTTAAAAGTTGAGGAACTGATTATGGAAAATGAAAGAAGAATAACAAGTAACTGAAAATAGAAGTACTTTTCTAAGAATTACCATCTGAAATGTCTCTTTGCCTGGGTTAGTCCAGGGAACTGATGTTTGCTGGTTTCAGATTCCTTTGGCTCCTGTTGAAGTTGAATACTAAAAAAGTGCAGTACTTGCTTGTATAGTGGATATAACCATTATTTGCCATATGAGCTTTCAGCAGAGGATAATGCTGCTGGCAAGAAAAAAAATGGAAGTCTCTACCCTGCTGGAGCTCATTTGTGAACTATAGATCCAGAACAGCCATCTTTCACTTGAATTGATCCTCCCTTAACCATCTGTTAGTTATAAAGGGAGGGGATTTCTGACTTAATGAAAGGATCACAAGATTGGAAAAAACTAGTTCAGGTTCTTTCATTGGCTACTATAAGTAGCTGTATGACCAGTCAGAAGGCTTGGACCTTTGTTTCTTTATCAAAATACATGATAGTTTTCAAAATACTCTTAAGTACATTATTTCATTTGATCTTTTTGATAACTGTATTAGCGATAAAGAATGACAGATCAAGTTAGGTGAGAATTCAGAATTGATCAGTGGATTTTAGGAATTTGGAAGTCATTGGAGAGACCTTAACAAAAGCATTTTCTGAACATTGGGAAGGAGGGTGACAAATCAAGTGGAATTAAATGACATTGGATGTCGAGGAATTAAAGATAGCATGCATGGATGACTCATAAAAGAATTTTTGTTGTCTAGGGAAACAGATAAGTGGGGTGGTGCTAGATGAAATGGAATACAGAATCAAAAGGTTTTTTTTTACAGTATGTACTTAATGCTCACTGGAGAATGATCCAGTAGAGACAGAATATTTGATACAACAGAGAAGCTGTGATCTAGTGGATAAGTTGAAAGATGAGCTTTAGATAACAATATGAATAGTTCACAGTAGCAAGTGAGGGTTGAATACATAGGTAAGTAGATATATAGATGTAGTAGATATCTGGGAGTTCTTCTAATTGCTTCCATTTTCTCAGTGAACTAGGAAAACAGCCATCAGTTCATTCCACAAAGTATGTATTGATAGTTACAGTGAATCAGGTGGTGGGGACAGCTTATATAAAGAAAATAGAAAGGAACTGAGAGTAGAACATTAATCGTTGGAAATTCTAGTAATAAAGGCATTGTTACTGGTCTGAATAATTTGCGAACTTCTGGAGTGCGTGAGTGGGCATAGTTAAGCAGGAAGTTTCATTGTTAGTTCTTTACACCACCAGTTCCTTCTACAAAAAAGAGGTGGGAGAAAATTAAGGAGAGGAAATGTTGGATGGGTGTAGTGTAGGGGAGAAAAGTTGCAGGATTTTTTTGTTCTCAGTGAAGTAGGCTTTTGATTAGTATAGAGCAGGTTTGTCAACCTTGGCACTGTTTTGGGACTGAGATGTTGGGGATGGAAGTTTCCTATATGTTGTAGTTCACTTAGCAGCATCCCTAGCTTTTACCTATCAGAATACCAGTAGCACTGCCCCATCCCTTATTGTGATAACCAAAAAATGTCTCCTGATATTGGCAAAAGTGCCCTTGGCTGAGAGCCACTGGCTGATACAGACGTTAAAAATATGGGCTTTTTAAAGCCAAATTACTTGGATTCAAATCCTGATTCCAACAACTAACTATCTTAAAGTTCCTCAGCAAGTTTACTTAAGTTCTCTCTGCTTTAAAATGATGAAAATAATAGTAAACTATCTCATAGAGTTTTGAGAACTGAATTGCCTAATGCATGTGAAATGTTTAAGTCACTGGCACACAGTGAAAACTCAGTAAGTGTCCTTTTTTTTTTTTTTTTCTGATGAGAGCAGAGGGTGACAAGGATGAAGTCATGGTTTGAAAATAATACCTTTGGTGGATGGAAGCCCATTAAGGATAAGGAAAAGTGTACCTGAGCAGTGCTTGAGGCTTATTTGATTTTGGAGCTCATAGATTTCTAGGGAAACCAGTGCCTCTGTCTGTTCATCTAATGACCTGCTTCTTTTTGTGAGAAGGTGTATAGCAAACAAACATTTGGGAGCCTTAGGTTTTGAGACTGATTTTGACATTGGGGCTGTTAATACCATTTAGGGATGAGATTGGCTATGTCACCCAGAGAAAATCAGCAGTGAGTCTGCGAGTTACCGAAGGGTCTGAAGAAAAGGGAATGGTTTTTCTCTAAGATTGAAGGCTAAGTTTAGTGAGACAAGAATAAGCTAGACAAGACAATTAAGCTTAAAGCAAGATAGCTGCCCTATTTGGTAGACTGAAGAGCTAGAAAAAGCAGGTTTTGGATGTGGTCATGACCGTGGGCTGCTATAGCAGAATCCTTTTATAATTGATTCGGAGATCATAAGGTTAGAGTGTTGGATTGGGTCAATAATTCAGATGTGAAATTGTCTGTGTTATGTCAGGAATAATTAAGTAGTAGGTGGTGGCTTGGTGACTGTGTTTAGTGAATTTGGGGAATAGCCTGGAGTTAGACAAATACCTGAATAAATTGAGGATGTAGAGAGGATGGCATTTCTACATAAGAACTTCAGAAAGAGAGACAATAACATGGTAGTCTTGCTGAAGGGTATTAGGAATTTAAGAGGATACCAAATCCACTTCCCAACATTGAAGAGATTTTAAGAGAAAATTCAAGGAAAAGTTAAAGTTATAATCAGAAGATATTTAGTTAATTTAATTTGTTTTTCATCAGGGGAACTTCTGTTGCAGTTAGGTCGTTTGGAAGATGCAGCTGATGTTTATAGAGGATTACAAGAGAGAAATCCTGAAAACTGGGCCTATTACAAAGGCCTGGAAAAGGCACTCAAACCAGGTAGTATTGTGTAAAACTTTTTAAGTTTTAATTGCTCCTTTTGTTGATAAATATTTTTTTAACTCTTTGAAAAGCTTAACTAGAAAAATAGTGGTTAAGAATTGGTTTCAAAATCTGAATACAAAAGTACAGTTGCAGACTTCCATTTAGTATGGCAGATTGAGCATTTTCTGAAACCTCTCTTTTACACATTTATAGAAATAGTTGAGAAAAGAATTTCATAAACAACTTTTAATAATTTGCAAATGGCATGGCAGCATCAAAAATTGAAAGGGAAATTCCTCCTGACAGAAATGTCTCCTTACTTACAGAGATGTCTCCCTAAAGGAAAGAAAGCTTAACTTCTGTGGCCACAGCTGCATGGCCTGCCAAGGGCACATGAATGCAGCCAAGCTGAAAGAGCAGCACTGTTTCCTGTGTGGGAAGAGGGACTAAATTTCCATCACTTAAATGAACTTGGGTCCAGAGACTTTCCCCACAACTCCCCTTCACCCTCTCCCATGAATGGGACTCAAAGAGAATAGTAGAGAAGACCCAGAAACATGTCATCTACAAATAGGGTCCTTAGCGAAGATGATTTGATTTGAGGCTGTGTCTCACTCAAGACTGGTAGTGAGCCAATACTGATACACTGATATATACAAGAGAAACCTTGTAACAAAGAATATTTTACTATTCTGAAACACTGTCACAGGAATGGTAATCATTAGTACAGCAAAAGGGAGTAAATGGAGGAATCTAAGGTGAAAAAGGGAATTGCAGCTATGAAATATGAAAAGTTATGAGAAAGTACTAATTAGGAATCTAGGAAAAGAAAAGCCTACTTACTGAAATAAAAATCTTAATAGATTGAATGGAAGAGAGTCCACAACTGAGGAGAAATTAGTGAACTGGAAGATTGAACTGAGGAGAGCTCTTAAGTGAGAGTGAAAGAAAATACAAAAGAAATATGGAGAAATGGAAGATTAGGGGATAGATCCAAAAGCTCTAAAATAAAGGATAGGCTGAAGAGAATAGTAGAGAAGCTGTGGAAACGTAATAACCAAGCTTTTCTTAGAACTAAACTGAGTCCTTAGATTCTGAAAGA
This sequence comes from Ursus maritimus, assembly GCF_017311325.1. Lineage (NCBI taxonomy): Eukaryota > Metazoa > Chordata > Mammalia > Carnivora > Ursidae > Ursus > Ursus maritimus. The sequence goes on from NW_024423453.1 coordinate 30,004,231, forward strand.
TACCTAAAGCAGAAAGGATAGAGAAAATTATATATTTTAGATGATTACAGGCATTTAAAATATGAAAATACTAGAAAAATATTCTAAAATGATTGTTGGTATATTTAGGTTATTAGATTATAAATTTTGTTTTCTCTAATTTTTCTGCTTAATAAGAATTTATATAGACTTTGAGAAATTTATAATTTGCTAGAAAAAACATACAAGTTAGGATTAAATATAAAAAGAATTTTTTTGTTTTGTTTTGTTTTGTTTGCAGCTAATATGTTAGAACGACTAAAAATTTATGAGGAGGCCTGGACTAAATATCCCAGGGGACTGGTGCCAAGAAGACTGCCATTGAACTTTTTATCTGGTGAGAGTAATTGCAAAGGAATGAAAGTGATGTTAGGATTTACAGTTTGTTTCCTTGGTTTTAGATATATGAGTGTGCATGTTAGTATTAAAGTATGTATTTTAGAGTTGTCTGGGTAAATGCAAATCAACAGATTTTTTTTCTTCCAAGGTGAGAAGTTTAAAGAATGTTTGGATAAGTTTCTAAGGATGAATTTCAGCAAGGGTTGCCCACCAGTCTTCAATACTTTGAGGTCATTATACAAAGATAAAGAAAAGGTAAAGCAAAATACCGTTTTTTCCCCACTATCATTTCTTCACTCAGTGTTTGAAATCATTGATTCTTGATTATCTGTGTACATAGTACATATTTTGTGAATCTGGTATCTGTTTTCCTGTCTTGTGGTTTAAATGCTTCTGTACCTCTTACTTTTCATCCCTTTCTCTTTTTAATCAAGTAACTTATTATTTCCTTATTTTCTCTTTTATTTCTGCTATTTACTTTGAGTCAGTGTAGGTATGAAAAGTTGGTAAGGTAGTGATTTCTTCAATATTTTCTCTAATCCTTGTTCATGGTGAAAGTCAGAAGTAATTTTTTAAACTAAGGTTTAGCTTAGTAGTCTTTCTCCTTTTTTATTTGGTAGGAAAAACTTCTGTCAGCAGTTTGTTTGCTGTCCCAGTAAGTTAACTTTTTGAGCTATGTATAATAATGCTCAAATTGCTTATTAAGAGGGTGGTTTTTTTTTTTTTAAAGATTTTATTTATTTATTTAACAGAGAGACAGCCAGCGAGAGAGGGAACACAGGCAGGGGGAGTGGGAGAGGAAGAAGCAGGCTCCCAGCGGAGAAGCCTGATGTGGGGCTCGATACCAGAACACTGGGATCACGCCCTGAGCCAAAGGCAGACGCTTGCCCTGAGCCGAAGGCAGACGCTTAACGACTGAGCCACCCAGGCGCCCCAAGAGGGTGTTTTAATACTAATTTAGATTATTTTGCTTGCAAGTACAGTGACATCAAGGCATGCTGGTTGGATAAAAATAAATCAGTTACAGTGAAGAATCAGAAAGGTGGGACAAATTAAACATGCTAAACACTTTAACCTAAAGCATAGAAGGTGTGCTTATTTTCCAGTCTTTTGTTGAGAGGCCCAAGGTATGGGCCTTATTGATGACTTTCACTCTTTTTTAAATTGCATAAATCAACATTCCTAAAATGTGGTCTGTTGTTTTCAGTATCAGTAGCATGGGAACTTGATGCTTACGAAGCAGTCTTGATTATAGAAGCCTATATATTACGATTTTCCCCCTTATCATTGAAACCTAAATTTGTTAGAAGTATATAATTTATCCTTGAGTCTCTCCATGGTATTCAACTTAAAACAGTTTTTTCTTTTGTTCTCATTTATTGAGTTTGCATAATATTGAATTAAATTCTGTAATGATGATAATAAATGCAACTGATTCAAACAGGTTTGGGAAAACAAAACTCTTAGTAAGCATGTAGCTCAACTTGTGGGAGCGGAAGAACATGGGCGCACCAGAATAACCTAGCTGTGACCATTCAGTCCTCACAATTTTCTGAGGTAATGGAGAGAGCTGGTGTTAATCTGTTGAGTCGGTTAAGTTGAGGTCATTCAGGAGAGCTTCTGTAGTAACAAATCCATTATAGATGGATTAAGTGAAGAAGGGAATTAATAAATTAAAGGTATTCACAGATCTCTTACAAAGCCAGGAGCAAGTGGTGTAGTCATGACTCAGGAGAAACCAGAACCCAGACATCCACTCACTATCCTGGATTTCAGAAACCCACCCACTGTTGTGTTTCAGTTTTACTAATGCTTTCCCTTTGATTCTAAAATTGAGAGTTGATGCTATTATGTACTTTTGGAATTTCTCTTTTCACATAGTTTTTAATTCTTGATTCCTGAAGGGCAGATGTTAATTGTGGATATTATTTATGTGAATTGAGATAAAAATGAACCAAGATAAGAGTCATCCACAATATCACCTCTTTTTATCTACTCTTTTCCTGATTTCTAGCTCAGCTTCATTCATATTCCCTCCTTTCTAGCAGGGAAAGGAGTTGCCAGTAAATTTTTAGAAAGTTGTATCTTTTTTTTTTTAACTTTATTTATTTATTTATTTATTTGAGAAAGCACGAGCAGGGGGAAGGGCAGGGGGACAGGGACAAGCAGACTTGCCACTGAGCACGGAGCCCAGTGTGCGGCTAAATCCCAGTACCCTGAAATCATGACCCTGAACCAAAATCAGGAGTCGGACACTTAACCGACTGAGCCACCCAGGCACCCCGAAAGTTATATTTTAATACCTCCAAAAATGTATGATTTATTTGCTTTTAAGTTTTTATCCATAGGTTAAGAGGTTTATAGAAGGGTGTGTGTGTCTGTGTGTGCGCGTGTCTTGGAATGTTGACGTAGCCTTTTAAAATAGTGAATAACATGTTTAGTACAAAAATGGTAACTGCATTTATATATATTAAAGTATGCTTGTGTGTTTGTACTCTAGGTGGCAATCATAGAAGAATTAGTAGTAGGTTATGAAACTTCTTTAAAAAGCTGCCGGTTATTTAACCCTAATGGTAAGTGCTCAAGTTTTATGTTTTAAAAATGTCTTGAAAATTTCTTAATCAGAAGGTCAATATTCATTACTTAGACAGTAAGCTTAGTATATTTAAATTTTTTTCTTTTTAAGGTGGAGATGCATTAATTTGCTCATTGTGTGAAAATATTTGGTTAAGAAGAGAATCATATTATCTTACTGGAAAAAAATGTAAAATTTAAAACATCTACAAAACTAGGCCTACTCATACAGTGATCCTCCATCATTTACCCAGCATCCATTTTCAGTAATTTTTAACTCATGGGAAAACATTTCATCTATATTCTTTCTTTCTTTTTTTTTTTTTAAGATTTTATTTATTTATTTGACAGAGATAGAGGCAGCCAGAGAGAGAGGAAACACAAGCAGGGGGAGTGGGGGAGGAAGAAGCAGGCTCATAGCAGAAGAGCCCGATGTGGGGCTCGATCCCGTAACGCCAGAATCACGCCCTGAGCCGAAGGCAGACGCTTAACCGCTGTGCCACTCAGGCGCCCCTATCTATATTCTTTCTTACTTCTCTCTTTTCCCATGTATTCTGAAGTAAATCCCAAACATCACATCATTTTATCCATGACTATTTCAGTATTCTAAAAATCATAACCATAATATCATCACCACACCTGAACATTAATACTTTATTAAGATCAAAGAAAAAAGTCCATGCTTACATTTCCAGTTATCTTAGAAATGTCATTTTTTTTCCCTCTTTGGCTTTGAAGTTTGTTTGAATGAGGCTCCATATGAAATCTGTACTTCAAGTTTGCTATGCCTCAGCTCTGTTACAAAGAATCTATAGGTTTTCTGTTTGCTCTGTTTCCTGCAGTTTATTTGTATAAAAAATTCGGGTTTTTTTCTTGAGTTTTTCTACAGTCCAGATTTTGCTGAATGGACGCTCATGGTGTTGCTTAACATGTTATTCCTCTGTCCTCTGAATTTGTTATAAATTGGTAGTTGGATGTAGAGCTGTGCTATCTAGTATAATAGCTATTAGCCACATATGACTATTAAAATTTTTTAAATTAAATGAAATTAAAAATTCAGTTCCTTAGTTGTAGTAGCCATAATTCAGGTGCTGCTTAGTAACCATGTAAAGCCAGTTCCCACTCCCATATTGGTCAGGGCAAATACAGAACATTTCCATCCTTGCAGAAGCTTCTAATGGACAGGTCTGAGTAGAGGATTAATGAGATTCATTATTTTGTTTGTTTGTTTCCTTTTAAATATAGGGGGTGAACATGGTTATTTCATGGCGGGGCTGGTAGTATATTCTTCTATCAGGAGTCATTTAGTGTTTGTTTTGTATGTTAGCAACTGTCAGTAATTACAAATTGATAATAGTCTATCATTCGTCTTCTATTATCTTATAAGAGAAATTTCCCTTCATCTGTTACCTGTTTATCCAGTATTTTGGTTTATATAGGAAAAGCAAGATAAATGCTGCTTCTTTCCCCATATGTCCTACTTTTTGTTGTTATTCTTTACCAGTTTTCAAAATAATGAATTCATATAGTAGCGTCCTTCAAAGGTGCCAGTGCACATTTTAAAGGTATTATGAATTCATGGGTTTAAACATATTTCATGTTTTAAATCATTGCAGTTTCAAATGGTTCCAGCCTTCACATACCATGGTGTAGTAGTTGATAGCTTTTTGGCAGTTTGTTAATGACAAGATACTCCAGTTCATCTGGTACACTGCCCATAGCAGACCTGGAATCAATTGTTTTTCCAAAGGAGCCCTGGTTCTTACAGTGGGAAAGCCCAGTATGGGACCTGGGGTGCTCATTGCTATTGGGTTGATCATTGTTTCTAGGTCTCAGATTAATTTTAATAATACTTTTTAGAAGGCGTTACCATGGTTTCATTGGTTAATCATCATGATGTTCCTTTGATTATCAGCATTTTCCTACATATTTTACAAATGTGGAAGAGGTTCAATGACATGCCCAAGAATATGCAGCACTTTAGTTGCAGATCTATCAGATCGGGAGTTGGTGAGTTCCACTCCTATTGTTTGTCCACTGAGCCATCCTGCTTTTACTAGGATAAAAATAAGCAATCTATTGCTTTCTTTGAAAGCAAATAACAGTTCTTAGATTTTAGATATTGGTATTTAAAAAAGTATTTTATAATGTGTGGGTTGTATATTTAACTTACACATTTTCTTGTGAGTGTATAAAAATTAAATTATGAACTAAAATGTAGAGTAAGCATTTTTACTTATTTCATTTTTTGGGTATAGTTTTTATTTACCCTAAATTAAGCATCATTGCATATCAGCATAATATTAGAATATATTAATATAATCACCCAAAACTCAACCACATCACAAGTATATTTATGTATAGTTTAGTACATTAGCTAGAAATCCAATTAAGCAGTCAGGCCTTTTTTTTTTTTTTTTTTAACCTCACATTAGTGGAAGATCAAAATTTCTTCTGATACCTTTTTTGCCCCTCATAAATAACATCCTGATCTTTACACTTTTGTAGTACTAGCACAACTTGTCTCTCCCCACCCCTATTCCTTTCAGTTTCTTTTTTTAAGTAATTTTTTATGTCTTTGATCTCATTTATCTGCCATATTTATTATATGAAGTTCTTACTAAATTCAAGGTATCGTGTTAGGGGCTATAATGATAAAGAACAGACAACAGGGTCCCTTCCAAAGATCTTATAAATTTAAGGATGGTTTTATAGCTAGATAAATAAATAAATGGTTCAAATTACTTTTCCTTATTAATAAAGATAAAGCCATTTGGAGGTGGGTACTCTCTTAATATATGTAATGACTAATCTTGGTTTATTTCCTCTCCCACCCACCTACCCCACTTTTTAAAGATGATGGAAAAGAGGAACCACCAACCACATTACTTTGGGTCCAGTACTACTTGGCACAACATTATGACAAAATTGGCCAGCCATCGATTGCTCTGGAATACATAAATACCGCTATTGAAAGTACACCTACATTGATAGAACTCTTTCTTGTGAAAGCTAAAATCTATAAGGTAAAATCTTCCCCCCCCTTTTTAATAAGGTAATGAGTCTTATAAAAACTTTTTTCTATAATTTGTAGATTCTGAAAGCTGTAATAAAAATGATACATTTGATGGCTCGTAAAACCTGGAATAAGTATGGAATATTTCTCAGTCTGGTTACTTTTAGATTTGTCATGGTCATAATTTTCTCACTTGTATCTCTCTATAAACACAGATATACATACATGCATATGGTTATTCAGATATGTGGTTATTCATATTACATATTCTTAAACATTCACACACGTATCTGGTTATTTTTTTGGTTTTAAGTAGTAACAGTATAGATACTCAAAAGTAATTTGCTGCGACATATTTGTTTCTATTAACATTTGAGTATGATCAGGATCAGTATCTGGTAATCTTAATGAAATGAGACTGCAGATTTTACTATTTTACTTGACTTCTTAACTTCTTGGTCTCACTTGAGAATCTCCAGTCATATGTTTTAGCATCATGTTAAAGTAAACTTGGCTCTTCTCTTTCTTAATACAAATACAAATTAGTAATAATAGGTCTTAGGGAAGAGACTGAAAACTTACAATTTATTTACCAAAATATAATGAAATTAAGTATTATTTTAAAGCACTTTTCAAAGTCAGGTTATGCTCATTAGTTTTGTGGCTTTGACAGATGGACTAGTAATGTAAATTAAAATGCAGCATGGCATGTCCAGTAAGAGGCAGTAATGGTTCCATGGTTGCTTTAAGGTAGAAATTTGGCCATACCTTTGCTTTTTTTTTTTTTTTTAACTCTTCAATGTTGAAGAATAATTTTTAAAATAAACATTTTTGTATGTTAACAGAATTTCCCTGATACTCAGCCATGATGCCTTTTTTGAACTTTATATTGTTCTGACTTAAAGATTTTAATTACTATTTATTCTTAAATTCAACTATTGTTTTTGAGTATTCATTATGTGCCAGACAGCTGATATAGTTGTATAGTGAGGTAATAAAGTTAACAATATTATTAAAACAAGTCTTTACTGTCAGAGAGCTATATTCTACATGGCCAGAAAAGTATCAGAATGTATATATCTACATTGATTAGGGTCTTAAGATCAGTCAGAAGAATACCTTTTTTTTCATTTGTGTTTTAAATATTTATCAATAGGTAACTAATTACTTGCATAGTAAAATTAGCATACTGACTGGTTTATTTTGCTTTTCTATAAGCATGCTGGAAATATTAGAGAAGCTGCGAGGTGGATGGATGAGGCCCAGGCCTTGGACACAGCAGACAGATTTATCAATTCCAAGTGTGCAAAGTACATGCTAAAAGCCAATCTGATTAAAGAGGCTGAAGAAATGTGCTCAAAGTTTACAAGGGTTTGTACAGCTAGTGTTCTTATGAATAAACAGTTTATACTTGTATACCTTGCTTATTTTTCAAAATTTGTTTCTAGTATTTTTAGTATCAAAATAGGATTTTAATTAAATTGTCTTAGGAGAAAGAAACGAATCAATATTAGTATAAAACATAATTTTCTTTTTAGTTGGTTGTACAGTGGGTTTTTAAACTCTGGTTTATACTGATGTATGTTCAGATGAATTTTTTTTAGGGGTGAAAGGAACTAATGTTAATGACTATCTGCTGTGTGCTAGTGTTGTCTTTCTTATGTTACTCTCCAACCCCAGTTACGTAGATCTTTTGATTATTTACAAAGGTACATTTTTTTTCAGTGATTAGAAATATAATTCAACTTCTTACACATAGTAACTGTTCCCTTTTATTCTGAAAGTTAAGTGATTTTGAAAAAATTTGAATCAGTTGACCATATTTTCCTTCTTAAATTCTATGGTGGAATGGCATATTTGGTAAGAAATGATCTTGAATGCATATAATTTTCATATAGGAAGGAACATCAGCAGTAGAGAATTTGAATGAAATGCAGTGCATGTGGTTCCAGACAGAATGTGCCCAAGCTTATAAGGCAATGAATAAATTTGGTGAAGCACTTAAGAAATGTCATGAGATTGAGAGAGTAAGTACCATATATATATATTTATATATGAGTTTCTCATTTTATTATATGTGGAAGGTTTTAGACAACTATAGTTTTTTTCTTTATAATTCACAGTAAGTGATTTCTAAATATCAGTGCTCACATTTTTTCAGTTTTTAATTGGAAATGTTATAGACTACATTTTCAGCAGACTTGATCCATTGTCTACTCTTTCAGCAAGAATTCATGTGAAAAACTTGATAGAAAGTTTATAGCTTGGCTGTTTTTATTGATTTTTGAATGTTTCAAATTGCTGCTCCATCTTCAGGAATACAAAGCTCATTAAGTTATCTTAGAAAGCTGTTTGTTAAGGGGTTGATTGGTGATGCAATATACCCTTGATAGTCATAAGGTACAAGCTTTGAATCCTTTTTACAGTATTTCTGTAGCCTATGTAATTCCTCATTTTCTGATACATTCATTGTTAGTCCTCTTCTGATTAATTTCTGTCACGACTGGTTAGCTTTCTTTTTTTGTGTTTTTCACAGATAAAGATAATTTATATAATTTCATGCTCTTCTCTTATCAAGTCCAGAACCCCAGAGCTTAGTTGAAATGTGTTAGGTTCTGGTTGCTTGACTTAAATGCTAATTGGTCTCTCCCACATACCAGCATAACATTGTGTAGAACTCAAATTTGTATTTTTAGAAAAATTACCAAAGACTACATATAGTCTTCTCAGGTCATTCTAAATATAAAAACTGAATGTTTAATATGTAAATGTACTACATCATTATGTATACTAATAAATTATGTTTGATTTGTCATGCTGGCTTTAAGTATGATTAAGGAAGGAATAAATACATATATTTCAAATCATGTGTTTCCTTTTCATTCAACAAATAACTCAGTACTTGGTGTATGCCATATACTGTGCTAGGGGATGGCCGATTGTATTTGATTATCTGATATGCAAAACATATGGGTGATTGTGATTTTTAATATCTTTATTTTACTAATTTTTTCACGCATAGGAAACAAGTAATTCTGAGTTTTCTTTGACATTATTACACTTCCATATAATAAAAAAGATAATTTTGTTAGCATTTTATAGAAATCACTGATGACCAGTTTGACTTTCATACATACTGTATGAGGAAGATTACCCTTAGATCATATGTGGACTTATTAAAACTAGAAGATGTACTTCGACAGCATCCATTTTACTTTAAAGCAGCAAGAATTGCTATAGAGATTTATTTGAAGCTTCATGACAACCCCCTTACAGATGAGAATAAAGAGCATGAAGCTGATACAGGTATAATATTCAAAGATTTCTTATTTGGTATGGTGTGTATGTGTGTCTTTGTATTTTTGTGTAGCATAGATTTTACTTGAGCTTTTTAGTAAGCACCTTGTGGGAAGATGTTATATGTGCTTAGAAAATGATGGACAATTTGTGGATTTCCCTAAGCAATAAAAGAAAAATACTGTGTATACTTTGAAAAGTTAAGCAGTAATTTAACGGATCGTTAGCTTTTAAGAAGTTGAATTTCATGAGTTTAACATTTAAAGTCTGGTTTACCCAGTACTGTAAATTACTATCATTAGCGTCGGGACTTTACATTAATGTTGACTGTCAGTATATCTAGTTATTCTTCTTTGTAATAGTTAACTTATAATTAACCTACTGAAAGGTGAATATTGCTTGAACATTAAAAGCCGGCTTGGAATTAAACTAGTAAAATTGCCTGGTGATTTATCATTTGGCCGGTTTTTAAAGTGCTATTTTTATACCATGATGACAAAATGTATAGTCTTCCTTAGATAATTATTTGGGAAAGGATCTCAGAATAAAAATGATACAGACATGTGGAAGGATATAAATACACATCCAAATATTTTGTGAGTTATTCATGGCAAAAATGTTACATGAGGTGGGTGGAAAAAGTGTGTCAGATTTTTTTATTCAGTCTGAGCTTATTCCTCTTCTGAAGTTATGGTTAGTTGTTTTCTGTATCCTTCTTCCTGATAAAGAGCTTTGGATCCTTTTGATAATTTTTATTAAAATTTAAAATCACACGTTGAAACCCTTGTATAGATTTTATTTGACCCTCTACCTGTTGTTGCTTCCTTAAGTAGAAAGAAAATGCCAGTAAGAATCTACAAAACAATTTATAGTTGAAGCTGAGAGCTGTGATCCTGTGGTTTCTTTTGTTTATCTTCCTGTTCACTCCTCCTGCCTTTCTCCACTTCTTCAAATTATTCAAATAATATATAATTAACTCTAATTATACAAAGTTAAAAAAATTCAGTAATACACTAGCAAATGTGAAAATCCCCTTTCACTATTCTCCATACCCATAGACGATCTTCTTTCAAGGTTCTTTGATAGACAATCTTCTTTCATAGGTTACCCTACAAAAGGTTCAGTTGCCTTTGTACACAATTACATATTTCAGTTTTATGTGTATGTAAACTCCACACACACATTTCAGGGCAGTTTTTTGAGGTTGTTTGGTTTTCATTTGTTTTATTTTTTTAGCCCCATAAATGAGTGATATTATCTTGAGTATTCTGCAACTTAGACTTGTTTTTTCATAGTGTTGCTTCATATCTGGACATGACTTACTACAATGATCAGTCATTTTTAAGGCTCTGTAGAAACCTATGTGGGTTTTTTTCCCTCACCATTACAGTGCTGTAGTAAATGTCCTTGTACGTCATTTTGTACTTGTTTATTCAGCATGGATTGTTAGAAGTGGAAATTACTGGGTTAAAGAATATGAGAATTTGAAATAGTGTCAAATTGACTTCCTTAAAAGGTTCATCAGTTTTTATTTCCACAAACACTTTTGAGCTTATCTTTTACTTCATTGCTAACATAAAAAATTACCCATCCTTTACATTTCCACTGTTTTGGGGAAAATACCTGATTTATAATTCCTAGATTATGTAAAAGTTTATTTATTTTGAGAGAGAGAGAACGTGTGTGCTCGCACATCTGGGGGGTAGGGCAGAGGAAGAGAAAGTCCCAAGCCAACTCAGCGCTGAGTGTGGTGCCTTATGCAGGGCTTGATCTCATGACCCAAGATATGACCCAAGCTGAAATCAAGAGTCAGATACAACTGGCTACACCACCCAGGTGCCCCCCTAATTCCTAGATTTTTAAGAATGGAACATCTGTATGTTTTCATGTGGCCTTTGGCTTTCTTGTATGAATTGCCTGTTCATGTCTTTTTCCCATTTTATTTTTCAACTTGGTTTGTAGAAGTTCTCTGCATGTTCAGGACTTTAATGCTTGTTTATGTATTGCAGAAAATTTCTTCCTCTTTTACTTTAGTCTTAACTTTATGGTAGGTATCTTTTATTATGAAAAAGTATTAATATTTATGAGATAAAATTTAGTCTTTTCTAAGTCTTGCATAGAAAGGCTTTTTTTACTTCAGAATTTAAAATATATTTTAGAGGTGCTTGGGTGGTGGCTCAGTCGTTAGCATCTGCCTTCAGCTCAGGTCATGATCCCAGGGTCCTGGGATCGAGCCCCACATCAGGGAGCCTGCTTCTCCCTCTCACACTCTCCCTGCTTGTGTGCCATCTCTTTGTCAAATAAATAAATAAAATCTTAAAAAATAAAATAGAATAAAATAAATTTATTTTAGAAGATATTTATCTTCTGTGTTTCCTTATAATATTCTGTTATGATTACAATCATCTGGAGTTAATTTTTTTAAAGGTTTATTTATTTATTTTGGGAGGGTGGGGGGAGGGGTAGAGAGGGAGAGAGAGAATCCCTAGCAGACATGGGGCTCCATCCCACCACCCCAAGATCATGACCCTAGCCAAAACCAAGAGTCGGATGCTCATCTGACTGTACCACCCAGGCATCCCTCATCTGGAGTTAACTGTTACATATTGATGTGAAGTTGAAGGTAGCTTTTTACCCCCAAATAGACTGCTGACTCCTCAACAGCATTTATTGGTAAGTTGTCGTATTCCCTGCTGATTTAAAAAGGGGTGCCTGGCTCGTTCAGTCTCTGGAGCATGTGACTCTTGATCTCTCGGTTGTGAGTTCAAGCCCCACATTGGGTGTAGAGATTACTTAAAAATAAAATCTTTAAAAATAAAAAAATAAATTGCCACCTTTATCATGAACTAAACTATGAAGTACAGCATAGGGAGATGTGGGTATGGTGTTTGGTTCTAACATACATCAAAACTTCCTGTAAAGACATTAAACTGTGGTATTGACATCAGTATATAGGTTTCTGTTCTTACGATCTCTTTGTCTCTTCTTAAAATCTAATGCTATGTCTTTAGAATTTTCTTGCTTTTATATGAACTTACTTTTATATTTGAACTGTAGAATTAGCTTGTCTGTTAGTAAGATTCTTTTGGAATTTTTAATTTGAATTGCATTTAAGATACAAATTACCATTTGGGGTGGGGATATCTTAATATCAAATCTTTGCATACTAGAATGCATTTTATGTCCTATTTATGTTTTAGTGTGATTGTCATATAACTTTGAATTTACTACTAGCATTATCTCTACATGCCTTTTTTTTCCATTATGATATTCTAAATGAATATTACTATAGTTTTTGTCAAGTTGGTATCCTTATTGAACTCTGATACTAGGTTTAGTACTTTTTTTCAGTTGATTTTTAAAAATTTTTCTATGTAAGCTGTTATATTAATCTGTAAACAGCAGTTTGTTTTCTTTCAGTATTTATACCTCTCTTTCTCATGCCTTATTGCATTGGTGAGGCTTGCTAAAACTGCTAATTACTGGAAACAGTAGTATGCTTGCTGCCTTTTTTAATCTTTAGACATAATGTTTCTAATGGTCCACCATAAAGCTTGTTATTTGTAGTAAATATCTGGTAGTTACCCTTTATTTGGTTGAGAAGTTATTTTTCGCTTCTTACGTTTTTATCTTTTCAGTGAACTTAAAGAGTCTTACTAGTGTGGCCAGATTTCTTTTATTTTGCCTTCCTAACGTGAATGTTGATTTGGCTGTATAGAGTAGTCTAGATTTAGGTGTTATTTGCTATGTATACACATATATGCATGCATACACATACGTATACACACAATTTTTTTTTTTTAAGATAGTGCAGTATTCTAGGATAGTAGAATTTTCCTCTGGCTCCTCCTAATTGAAAATTCTGAGCCTCTATTATGTTCGCACAAATAATAGGTAATTCATGTAAAGTTGAGACCATTCTTATCCAGGTAACTAGTGCTGATTAAGTTAACAGGATTCGAACTCTTAATTTCTGTATTAACTTCTAATGTAGTTATTCCTTTCTCCATTTTTGTATGGCAGCTCTGTTATTATGAACTAGGTGAGTCATTTCAAGGCAGTGGTAGATAATATGGAATAAGATCACAAAAGAGCCAGTGGGCCAAATCTGTACTGTGGTTTGATTTGATAAATGAAATTTTATTGGGACATAGCTGAGCCTCTTTGTTGATGTATTATTTATGGCTAATCTTGTGCTACAACAGCTGAGTTTAGTTGGGGCACCAGAGACTCATGGCTTTCAGAGCTGAAAATATTTAGTTATCTGGCCCATTACAGAAAAAGATTATTGACTCCTGGTGTAGCATAGTGGAAAGAAAGAGCCCAGACTTTGGAATCAGAATGAAGTGGACTTAAATCCTCGTTCTATCTTTTATTGTTACTTGAGTTAATAGTTTTCCTCTGAAACCTCAGTTTTCTCATACATAAAAATAGTATACTCTAATCCATGAGATTATTGAAGATATTAAATAAAATAATTATGCATGGTATCTAGTATGTAGTAAGGATGCAGGTGGTAGCAGTTATTTTACAAGTCATTAAAAGGTCAGAATTTTTGTGGTTACTCAATTTTAAATGTCTTGTATTTCCAGAATGTAATTTTTGGTCCTTGTTTCAAATTTTCTTTTTTAGTAGTAAGGCTACTAGGAAAAAGAGAAACAGGTGTGTATTTATTTTTGATGGTTGTTGTCTATTGACACATAATAAATTTCCCTAAATTTAGCAGCTTAAAACAACTATTTGCATAGTTCAGGAGTTTCGAAGCATCTAGGTTGTTCTAGCTCAAGGTCTCTTACAAAGTTGTAGTTAAGGCGGAGGCGGGGGGTGGGGAGACACTTGGGTGGCCCAGTTGGATAAGCATCTGCCCCTTCAGCTCAGGTCATGATACATGGTCCTGGGATCGAGCCCCACATCGGGCTCCCTGCTCAGCGGAGAGCCCACTTCTCTCTTTCCCTCTCCCACTCTGCCTGCTTGTGGGCTCTCTCTCTCTTTTAAATAAATAAATAAAATCTTACTAAAAAAATGTTGACTGGGGCTGCAGTCATCTGAAAGCTAAACTAGAACTAGAAGATCCATTTCCCAGATGGCTCACTCCATGGATTTTTGGCAGGTGGCCTTAATATGTTAGTCTCTCTAGAGGATTTCTTCAGTTCCTCAAGGCATAGTAGCTAGCCATGAGAGCAAGGAAGAAGCCACAACACTTTTAATGTTCTGTTCTCTTGACATAACACCCCATCACTTCCTACATGTTCTGTTTGGTAGAAGTGAGTCACCAAGTATAACCTATATTTGAGTGGGAGAAGAATCAATTTGTAGACATATTTTTAACTGCCATGTTCTGCATTCTGGACACAAATTTTTACAGTATTCTTTTTTTCATCTTTTTTAAAAAGATTTTATTTATTTATTGGAGAGAGATAGAGATAGCTAGAGAGCAGGAGCAGGGAGAAGAGAGAGAACGAGGTTCCCTGCTGAGCAGGGAGCCTGATGCAGGACTTGATCCCAGGACCCTGGGATCACGACCTGAGCCAAAGGCAGATATTTAACCGACTGAGCCACCCAGGCACTCTGTTTACATTATTCTTACATGCAAAATACACTTGCCCCTTCCAAGGCCTTCAAAAGTCTCATTCCATTACAGTATTAGCTCAGAGTCCAGAATGTTCGTTATATATGTATATGATGTGCTGGTGCTGATGAGATTTCTTTAATATGGTTCTTTAGTGTAGCTCTTCAAGTATATATAGTTCTTGATATGAAATCCTGTGCCAGGGGTACCTGGGTGGCTCAGTCTGTTAAGCATCTGCCTTAGGCTCAGGTCATGATCCCAGCATCCTGGGATTGAGCCCTGCATCACTCCCTGCCCAGTGGGGAGTCTGCTTCTCCCTATCACTCTTCCACTCTCCCTACTCTCTCTCTCTCTCTCATTGTCTCAAATAAACAAATAAAATCTTAAAAAAAAAAAAATCCTGTGCCCAGTGCATGTCCACTATAAATTGATAGCAGAGGAAAAGAGTACCCGTTGTCGATATTCTTGGTCAAAAGGGGGTGGTTAAGGGGAAATGGGAGGTGCACAGGAGTTACTGGTTATGTCGTTCTCAAGTCCAGTTGGGTACAGGATAGCAGTTCTTCGATTAGGACTCACGATTTAGGACTAATTCTCTAATGGTTCCTGGTTCTGTGCTCGCTTTCTTGGTTCCACCTTCTGCATCTTCTTTCCTTGTTCTTAAAAGTTAGCGTTCGTGGGGTGCCAGCCAGCTCAGTTGGAAGAGCTTGCAACTCTTTTTTTTTTTTTTTTTAAGATTTTATTTATTTATTCGACAGAGATAGAGACAGCCAGCGAGAGAGGGAACACAAGCAGGGGGAGTGGGAGAGGAAGAAGCAGGCTCATAGCGGAAGAGCCTGACGTGGGGCTTGATCCCATAACGTCGGGATCACGCCCTGAGCCTTAGGCAGACGCTTAACCGCTGTGCCACCCAGGCACCCCGAGCTTGCAACTCTTGATCTTGAGGTGTGGGTTCAAGCCCCATGTTGGCTGTAGTAATTACTAAAAAAATTAATTAATTAAAAAAAGTTAGCGTTTGTTTACACCAGAGTAGTTTTTCAGTCTGCTTCCAAAATTTGGGGGGTCTTTTATACGATCTCTGTTCCTTTCAGTCCAAATTTGCTGTTTCTGCCCATAGAATTCTTGTTTTTTTTGTTTTTTGGTTTTTTTTTTTAAGATTTTTAAAATTTATTTATCAGAGAGAAAGACAGCCAGCGAGAGAGGGAACACAAGCAGGGGAGTGGGAGAGGAAGAAGCAGGCTTCCCAGCAGAGCAGGGAGCCCAATGCGGGGCTCAATCCTAGGACCATGGGATCACGCCCTGAGCCGAAGGCAGATGCTTAACGACTGAGCCACCCAGGCGCCCCAGCCCATAGAATTCTCTTAAAACCTTTGTGGATCTTTTGTGAATCCAATTGGAAGCCACATGTACAAATATCTTTGTCTGCCTTGAGCTTTTGCTGAGAGGACAGCATCCTTGAGTTTCTTAGAAGCTCTGTTATTTGAAAGGATCAGTGAATCATACCCTGAAAATTTTTAACAGAAAAGAACCTTTTGGGTGACCAGTAACTGAGGCACCATCTTTCTGACTTCTGAGTTTAAAGGATTTTAAAACTCCGGTTTCCCTGTTGATGTATTTTCTTGGAAATTCTCTGAATTTGACCTTTGCTCAGCAGCCAAGAGGTTGAGAATTTTCAAAACTGTCAAGTCCTTGTTCCATTTGTTTTTTTCTCTTGCATTTTTATTATAAGCTACAAGAGGAATTATAAGCTACCTTAACTACCCCCCTTTTTTTTTTAGCTTGGAAATCCCTCCAGATTTCCATAGATCACTCATTTCATTTGATATGCCTCTACATGACTATAACATGTTTCACTTAAAGCCTCTTCAAAATCCAGACTCTATTAAATAGTATAGGGTCCTTCGAGCTTCCATTAATGCTTTTTTCCAAGTCTTCCCACCTTTTGCCATGCTTTGGAACCAAAGTCGGTCCTACATTTTAGATTTTTATTGCAGTGGCACCCCACTTCCAGGTACCATAATCTGCCTTATCTATTGCTGCATAACAGATTGCTTACACATAGCTTTAAATAATATTTATTATCTCAGAATTCCTATGGGCCAGGAATTCAGAAGTCACTTAGCTTAGCTGTATGATTTTGAAAGATGTGGGGTCTCTCAGGAGATTGAGGTCAAGATGGCAGCCAAAGGCTTCTGAAAGGTTGATTTGAGTTGGACAGTCTGCTTCCAAGATGGCTTACTCTCATGGCTGGAGGCCTTTTCTTGGCCACATAGGTCTTTCCATAAGGTTGTTTGTGTATGTTCACAACATGGCATTTGGTTTCTCGTGAGTGGTGCAAGAGAAAGTAGGGAGGAATCCACCATGCTTTATGTTCTGATCTTGGATGTCATACACTTTGAATTCTAGCATATTCCATTCGTTGGAAGTGAGTCAAGTATAGCCCGCAATTAAGGGAAGGGGAAATAGGCTCTACCTTTTGAAGGAAAGACTTTATGGGCATATTTGAAAATCACCACTGTGATGGTATATTTTAAAATGACCTTTTTCATTTCTCACTATCAATAAGTATACCCAAAGTTACAGTTGCACATGTAACTTTCAGATTTATTGCTTGAAGAGGAAACGATATAGATTTTTTACTTTATTATCTCATATTTGTGATTTCTGGTCTTTCTTTTGAGACATTCCATAGTTTGTACCAGAAGAGCTGTTGTTAATTTTCAGTGTCGAGCTTTTAATTTACCATATAGTTTTTTATTATTCCATCAACAAATATTTGAGTATTTTTTGTATATTCTGCTAGGCCCTGAGAATACATAAATTACAAATAAGACAGGGTCTCTTCCACCAAGGAGTTCACGGTCTTAAAAGAAAACCACATATATAAACAAAGTATTGCGACAAGCAAAACATATGTCATAGTGGCAGCACTGAGTAGAGAATGAATAACTGACAAGGTTAGAGAGGCATAACTAAGAAAAAACATAGTCTAAGGCCATAGAAATATCAAACAGCTTGTTATTTCTAGAACTGCAAGTATAATATTGCTGGAGGAACTCTTATGCTTTTATGTTTTGCTGTGGTTGTGGCACCAGGTCTCCACCTGGTTTCAGAACTTTTTTTTTTAAGAGATCACAGTGTTCTCTATTGAATGTGGAACCATTAAATGGCTAGGTACACATAGACACATGGACATGTATAACATGTAATATTTTTTATGGGAGTTTTAATGGGAATGTTAAATTAGTGATCATTACTAACCTGATTAATATGCTTTAAATTAATTAATCCATATTGTCTACAGCAAACATGTCTGACAAAGAACTAAAGAAGCTACGTAATAAACAAAGAAGAGCTCAAAAGAAAGCCCAGATAGAAGAGGAGAAAAAAAATGCAGAAAAAGAAAAGCAGCAGAGGAATCAGAAAAAGAAAAAGGATGATGATGATGAGGAAATTGGAGGTCCAAAAGAAGAACTTATCCCTGAGAAACTGGCCAAGGTACTTAATAATAGTGTTGAGCACAATTGAGTGAAATTTTGTGGCCTGTTATTGTCATTTTATACTGTCTTATTCGACCAATTTGATTATATATTTTAGAATGAAAAATCATTTTAAATCTTAGCATGTTATCCTTCCTTCTTTTGCCCTTTCTTTCTTTCTTTCTTTCTTTCTTTCTTCCTCTCTCTCTTTTTCTTTCTTTCTCCTGCTCATATTTCACATTTAAAACTTGGAATAATGATCCTGATCCAGAGTAATCTAGTATGGTATAGAGGAAAGTTTTGGCTTTTGAGTCATTCTGATCTGGGTCCACATATATCAGCGCTTATACTTCACTGTGTGTCTTGGACACTTCGTCTAACCTCTCTGATGGTTTTCTTATGAATAAAATGGGACTTGGAAAAAATCCCTACTAGGCAGGATTAAAGGAACTATATGTACAAAGAATGAAGCATCTGTTATAAGTGGTAACATGGAACTTTTTATATTTAGACCAAATTGAGCTTAATAAAGGAAATGTATGTGTATATCTCTCACCCATGTGTCAGTTTACAGTATTTCTTTATTGTACTTTGCTATTTTAACCTAATCTCTTTAAAAGTCCCTAAATATTTTCCCCCAAGCCAAAAATCATATCTGCTATTTTTAATCATTAAGCTAAAACCAAGGTATTGATTGTCAAATGAACCATTTTGATTAGTAACGTACTTGTGCACTTTTCTTCTGACCCTTGGTGTTCAGCTACTGCATGTGAAAATAATTTTATAGTTTATTACGTTAAAGCAGTAAATATAGTAAGCACATTGCCCTAGAGTTCAGTAGTAGCCTCCCTAGTAGCTAAAAAATCAAAATCAACTGCCTTATAACTAAGAAAAATTATAATACCTAATAAGTAGAGTTGGAAAATAGTTTTAGGATTATATCAGAGCAGATGGACAATAATATCTCATAGCAGTATTGCTATCTAAGAACCAGAGAAATCTCTCTTGGATTTCAAAGGATATATTGACATCTTTTCACAGATAATTGTATAACTTCTAGGAAGAAAGATACTACCTTTTTATTGTTGGGAGTTTATTGGAAGAATACGCAGAGTAGTGAAGAAGCACAGAAAATTGCCTTTTAGGCCTCATGGAAAATTGGAGTGTTTTTCAAGGATAGTATCAGCTTTAAGGGCCTTCCATCTTTATGCTTCAGCTTTATTACTACCACTTTTAATCACTGTCAGTGACTATCTGCCACTACCATTCTTTCTACATGCTTTCTCTATAGCCCATGACTTTTCTTAATGACTTTTTTCTTTGTAACACTTTGTACCTTCCATTATACTTCTTAAAGAGAGAATTTACCCCCACAGAGCAGAATTCTTATACCAGGCCTCCTTATGACTATTGGGTTTTTCTTGTGTCCAGCTTATCATGGCTTCCTTTGGGCCAGATGCCAAGTTATAGTCTAATTATTTATAGCTAGAGGTTTGTAGAGTCTCAGAAGAAAATAATGCCTACAGAAAGTGCTTTATTTGGAAAGAGCCCAGTGGAAGGTACCCACTTTCATAGGCTGCTATTTAATATATACTGTTCTTACCTGTTAGGCACATAACACACTTCTCTTCCTAGGGTAACTGCCTCCAGGATGCCCCCTTCTAATAGTATCAACCCTTACTTATAACCCCAGTGTGGTGGCAGCATTAGATTACTCCAAGCCATCATAATAAGGTATGACATTGTAGGCAGTTTTAAAAGTTGCCTGCCAAATCTGGATTTACAGTCTCTAGATTCTGATTTTTTGTGATCCTGTATTTTATCATTCTTAATGTTATAAATGGTATATTTAGTGTCACCGATTCAGGATTTTATATATGTAATATAAAATAAAAGCATTATTATGTTAGCAATAATTCCAGTTGAAAAAGGAAAATAGGAAGAGGTTTAGTGAGTTTAATATTCAGTTAACTGAGTATAAACCTGAAGTCTTTGTTTCTCCAACTTATAATGAGGCAGTAATTGGTATTTATGAGTTCCTTCATGTACCACCCATCCTATGTTCCTCCTTGCGTTCAGGTAGTATTCATCTCAGCTGGATTATTTTTTTCCTTCTGTATACCCATATGTTCCTCCTTACATTGTGTTCTTAGTATTCTGTCTGTATAGGGTTTAATAGTTTTAAACTCTCTGTTGCTATGCTGGGAGTATAGGGAAATGTATTCTTATACAACATATTGTAATACGGATTAGACTTCACATCAGTTTATAAATTTAAAAATTACATATGATCAAAACCACCCTTGTAAATCTCTTATATTGCCCATCAACACAATGCAGTCCCATTCTGCATCTCTTTAAACTTAAGTAAATTAAAATCTTCATGACTAGATGTAATTTTTTTTTTGAGAGACAGAAATGAATATGCATAATTCTGGCAATTTCATCCAGTACTCCACTCAGTGAACACAGGACCCCAACTGAGTATGAGACTGAGGAAGTATGATTACCATTTGTTTAGTCCATGTCAGTTCCTGTGTGCCTCTCCCAGTGTGAACATTTTGCTACTATGATTCTCATTTTGGTACTTAATATGGTTTTCATGCACAGAATGCAAACTAGTAATATATATTCATTTCTGTACGTCTATCTCTACAACTTTAGGGATTTTTCAAGGGTAGTTTTGATGATACTTTTTTCCTTTTTTTTTTTTTATCTTAAGCACTGATTTTAGAACTCATCCCTGTTGATATGCTTTTGTATATATAACTCCATACTTCATTATGTATATGAATAGAATGTAGTTAGCTTTATTGTGGTTATGTATATATGTTTAAACACTTAGATTTGGTGTGACAAAAATCTTACCTACACGAGGCACACAAATGTGGGGATAACAGATCCAGATTTTTTGTGGTGGCAAATGTTCTCATTTATTAGAATTGTAGGCAGAATTTCTCTTTTCTTTTTCCAAGTTTAAATACTTGATTTCAATTAAGTATAATGTTTGTATTGACTTAGCTTCCCTATATTCCTTGTTTCCATTTTGTAACAGCAGCCATATCTCCCTGGTAGTAAATTACCCTGGTCAATACAGTGATCCTCATTTCAGTCTGTACTCTGAAAGTCTTGAAAAACTTGATACAGTTCCATTACAGTTTCAGTTTGCAGTTCTTTACCTTTCCCTGGTAGACATTTCTCCCCTGTATAACACAAATCCCAACTCGATAGGACATAGAATCGTGGGAATAAGAAGCAAAATATTTACAAATGTGTGAGAAATGCATACTTAGGAGGGCCCCTCTCTCCCCTTTGTCTCTTGGTATCTACAGCTAGTAGAGTGACAGCACCATATATTGATTTCTTGTTTAGAGCATGTGTCCTTCAGAGTAATGCCAGCTCTTTTACATGCTAGTATAAGGTAGCTTTGCTTAAGGTTTTTCTTTTGTTTTGTTTTTTTTAATGCCGTGAAGTAATTTCCTTAGCCATAATCTGTGTTGGTAAAACCACAATTACCATATTAGCAGAGCCATGTTGGACAGCTGTGGCAAATCTAAATTCCATCAAGGATAAGTTGTTAACTGCCTCTGTGATGAGACAAGGTAAATACAGGCATGGATGTTCAGTGCCTTTCTGATAAATCTGATATTGCTCCCCACCCCGTCCCAGTCTACAGGGAAGAATTTTGTCCAGATACTCAGTGTAGGAATGTAACAATAACACAGTTGTGTAGTAAACGTGCCTGCCCAGGAATTAAAATAAATTTTTTTAAATGCCATCTCACCATTAGTATGGCATTGGAATAAATATGGATTCTATAGAATTTGTATTAGAACAAAGCAAGATAGAATGGATATTGTACTGCCTTTTTTTAATAGCTTGATTGTACTTCACTTTGAATTTAGAAAGAATGTTGACTCATTCTGTAGTATTCTCTCTCTTCCTTAACCCCTCTTCATCCTGTTTAACATCCTCCTCTGTCCTCCCCCTGCCCCACCCCTTGTCTGTCTTACCTGTTCATCTCACTGTCTTTTCCTGGTTCTGTTTTATCTTTCTCTTTACTTGTCAGATAGTTTCTCTACAGAGATAATGTAATATCTATGGTTAAAAACCAGTGAAGATTTCTAGAGTTCAAAATCCCCTTCCTTTAGATTATGGGAGGTTAAAATATGACGGTATTTCTGGGTAATGGGTAAGTGATTTTTACCAAAAAGAAAAAAAACCCAGAAAGGGAAGTGTTTTTAATAGAATAAGATCACATCCTTCCCCCTCCCCCACCTTGCTTCCATTTGTATAATATCTTTTATTTTTGTTAGGTTGAAACTCCATTGGAAGAAGCTATTAAATTTTTAACACCGTTGAAGAACTTGGTGAAGAACAAGATAGAAACGCATCTTTTTGCCTTTGAGATTTACTTTAGGAAAGGTAGGCAATTAGGGTATAGTGGCCCTGATAAAATTGATCACTGTATTTCTTAGATATAGTCACCCAAATCCAATAGTCTCACCACCGTAGGATTTTTCTCCCAATGCAGCTTCTCATAGAAATGCCTGCTACATGTACAAGATACTATGGGGAGGTATAATGATACTGTTAGCTCTCCTAAGACATTAAAATCAACAGTAGATACACATACGTAACTAAGATTAAGGTCAAATATAGTAGTTACCATGTATGGGTGTGAATAAAATTAATGATACAGAGCTTAGATTAGTGCCTGATACAAAGGGAGCATTGAATAAATGTTGGTTATTATTAGCTATTGTTAGAAGGTGTGGTGGTTAAGGTTTATCTTGAAAGATGGATCATATTTCTAAAAGAAAAGATGCATAGAAAGGAAGAGGATGCATTAAGAAAACACAAGTATGCTTAAATAATGTTGAGGTTGTCTGTCTTGCCTGAGTCAGGTAAAAGGTTAATGGAAGGTCTTGGTTGTCTTGTTTAGAATGCCTAGACTACATATAGATACTAAGACTTTGTGGTATTGAATTGCTGTAATCCAGGTGGTTCATTGGAAAAAAAAAAAAAGTATCATTAGGGTGATGCATATGAAGGAAAGAGAAATTAGTAAGATCTGAACAAAGGTTGTTGGCTCCAAGCAGTGTAACTGTTCTAAAAGAGATTGAATAAAATAGTATCTCTATAGAGTATCCATTAAAAAATCATGTTTGTCCAAAGTAATTAATAATGTTGGATAAAGGTTGCTGTATAGCATTGCTTGGAAATATGACACAAAACTATAGTTTGATTTTAATTTTTACTAAGATATTTACATGGGTATGTAAGACAGAAAAAGGGCCAGGAAGAAATACATAAAAAAATAACAGATGGTCTGTTAATGGATTTGAGTGATTACAATGGTTTCCATTGTATTTGTTTTTCAAAATGATTGTGTTATAATTTGTAAAAGAAGTTTATTAAATAGTCCAATAATTTAGAAACTTTTAAAGAAAAGTTAATACAACTTCCCTTTTCTTTTTTTCTTTCTTTCTTTTTTTTTTTTAGAGTGTGGAAGTAGTGGGGGTTTGGGGGGGGGGAGAGGGAGAGAATCTTAAGCAATGCATGGCTTGATCTCACGACCCTGAGATCATGACCTAAGCTGAAATCAAGAGTCAGACACTTAACTGACTGAGCCACCCAGGCGCCCCAATACAACAAATATTCTTAAATGTAATCCTGAAGTATAAAAAACCTGTTCTGCTTAAAGTGGGGAGGGCAATCTAAATTCCTTACAATTGGCTTCTTGGTTGTGTTCTAACCTCTGAAGGGCTCTTCAGCATTTGAAATTCACTGTAGTCATGTGAAATGGGTAGTAACAAAGGGTATGGCAGTATTTTTAGCTTTGTGAGTGTTGGAGTAAGGGGAAAAGACATGTTAGAGGAGCCTGGAGTTTTGAATTTTGTTATTTGGAGAATGGTACCAAATTAGGGAAGTCTTAAAGAGGTGATTTTAGATGGGACTTGGAAGTACAGTGAGTAATCAGGTGAAATTTCCATTCAACAGGTGGAAACACTACTGAAGCTTGGGAAACACGGGGGTGTGAGTGTGGGGATAGTATAGAAAGATATTAGAAATCACTGAAAACATAACCTTGGTGAATATTTTATCTTTCGAGGAGGAAGAGGAACCACAGATTGATTAGGAGAGGACACAAGTAGGAGGGAAACCATTTCACATGAATGTCACAGAACCCAAGAAGGGAGCTAGTTTGAAGTATAAACGATGAAGTTTTATAAGTAGTGCGAAAAATCCCTTTGTTTTGATTAAAGGAGGTTAAGAAATGAAATGGCTTCAAATTTTGTTTATATGGCATTAGTTCAAGTATTGTTGAATGCTGTCTAAATTTTTTGTACTTCACAAAACATTTTTTTCTTAAAAACATTTTTTCTTAAAGAATGTTGTGTGGAAAATATGAGCTAATATTGCTAAATCTGAGGAAATCCTTTGCTTCACTCCTGTTGCAGTTCAGTTTGATTGACTCTAAATTCGTTTCTCTATTTGTAATTCTCTAAATTAGTCCTCCAGAGGAGGGCAGCTTATTTTATCAAATGATCAAAATATATCTTACTTTTTCTTTTTATAGAAAAGTTTCTTTTGATGCTACAATCAGTAAAGAGGGCATTTGCTATTGATTCTAGTCATCCCTGGCTTCATGAGTGTATGATTCGACTCTTTAGTACTGGTATGTTTTGTTTTACATTACTTAAGTATTTGATTACAGTAGTTGATAGTGACTGTATAAGTGATCTATATAAGTTTGTCATAAACTCATTCATTTTAAAGCTTGCATTTTAAATTAGCTAAGGGGAAAAGCAAGGTTTTTTCTTTGTGATAAAGGTCTTCATTTTAAGGTAGAAATGTTACTTGATTCTGATATATAGAACTATTCAGTCTGAATATTTGAGAATCACTTCTGTTTCTAAAACGTTTCACGTAAGTTGGAATTTTGAATCATACTCGTGTAAAACTTTTTAATTGTTCTAAAATTGAAAAATCTCTGAAATTGTCTAGCTATCTCCTTGTCTGTCTTCAGAATTCTTGCAGTCATAAAATTTTTGCTAACTATAGATTTCAAAGAACTTTAAGGCAATCACTACTTTTCAAATATTTTCATTGTAAGATCCATATATTTTAATGTGAGGTAGAACTATAGAATTTTAGAGTGTAAAAGGTGGAATTTTATGCTAATTATTTTTCATTTTATAGTTGAGAAATCTAGGACCTTAAAAGCTTAAATAGGACTTATTTAAGGTCACACAAATAGTAATGAAGCAGGGATGAGAGCTTGGGTCTTTATATTGTTCTTTCTACTACAAAAGCTTTAAATTTAGAGTAAAGAACTCCTATAGTCAAGTGGTGGTTGTGGTTTGATTTTTAAGTGACTGGAGAAGGGAAATTGAATCTTTATAGAACAATCTGCAAATACAGTTAAATTATCTATCTCATTGCTGAATACTCAGCCACATATGAATCCATACATATCTAAATAATGAGGTTAAAACAGTCATCCCAGTCTTTTGAAAAATGCTAAATTGTCCTGATTAAGAACACTGTTTTGACTTCTAAGTAAAACCTTACTTAAATTATATTTATGCTTGCCAAAAAAAGTGATTCCTGTTATAGACACTGAATCATAGAGATGTTTTTCAATTTCTTAAATTATGATAGTAATAAATAACATAACCACCTTATAGAAAATAGAAGAAAGAATTGCTGTATTTAGAGAAAATTCAAAAATTTCTAGTCTCTCTTTTTGTATTAAAATTTTTTTGAAATCATGAGTCAGAAAATAAAGGCCAGGGCTAATGGCTTTTAAAACCATTCTTGGTTAGGATGGAGTGCATTTAAGCTGTTTTCAAAATTAATATACACATTTTGTATAATCAATTCTTTCCTAAAAGGTAGGAAAATAATACATGTAAATCCTATGGATTTAGAGATTTCTCTTTGAAATAGGAATTAAAAGTGGCATATCTAAATATATTTGTTCATAGTATGTGCATGGATTGATGAACATATGACTGTTTTCTTGAAACAGTTGTTTCAGGAGTTAAAATGCTCATGGACTTCAGAAGAACAAAGGCAGGATGGTCCTGATGTAAAAGTAGAATTATTTAGTGTCCCTGTTAGCTATGCCCATTGCTCCAAATGTTTAGCTGACAGCATTGTTAGGAAGAGAGTTACAAAGTAATTCTTATTTTGACTAAATTTAGGCAATAAAGTGGTAATTTGGAGTGATAAAGATGCACTGTCTCTTTAAAAAACCTTCAAGAAATTGGGTAGACCACTTATTACCTTTGTTAAGAACAGGTGTGTACTCTATAAAAATACTTGTGAGACTACAGAAACACAGAGTAGGGGCATCTTTGATATACCCCACAGGGTTCCTTTAGTATATTTGGTACTTAAAAAAAAAAAATTAACTTTGAAGTAAGTTTTCAAGAACACATTTGTCATGTCAAGTTATACTGTACTAACTCCTTCTTTACAAAGAAATTTTCACATAACTCTTTTCTGGGAAGCATGGGGTTAAAAGGTGCGTCGACACCTATTTTATTATGGAAACTTCTCTAAGTAAATATAGTTATATTAGCCTGGTTATCAGTACCCTCCAAATCTTCAGAATGTTGTTATACTACCAAAGTAATTAGTATCTGCTATATAAAGTAATTTCCCATATGGGTCATCTTCCTCTCCCCCTTTTAATTATGAAGATGATTTTCAGGTTTTTCTTCTTTCTTTCTTTCTTTCTTTCTTTCTTTCTTTCTTTCTTTCTTTCTTTCTTTCTTTTTAATTTATAGGATTTAGAGCAATTTAAAATACACTTCTGCTTGGTGCTAAGTAAAAGATAGGAGCTTAGACATTGAATTGTTCTGTTATTCGCTTACATGCTTTTAAAATCACTGGTCATCTTGTTCTACAGTGAATCTTTTGTCTTTTCCTCTCATTTGTACAAACTCCTTTCTTCTTTTATCTGCAGATTTTCTTCTGTACTTATGTATTTCTCTCCTAAAAACTTCGTTAATACTCTCATTTACCTATTCTCCTGTTTTGAGTGGTAATCCCTTAGTAGGTTGTGCTTTAACCTAGTAGTGAGTATACTGTCTTTATCTCACACAGAATATGAGCATTTTCCACCCAAATCATTACGAAAATGCCAGCTAGCCTAGGAACCCAGGGAAATTCTTTTTGCTAAGAATCCACCCCCTTTTCAGTGTGACTTTTAACCATTGATGATTACTAAATTTCTTTAATCTGCTAATAAGCTAATAGCATGAACCAAACATTATTTTAATTTTAAGATGTCAAAAGACTCAAATCAAAAGCCTCTTAGATAAGGTTTTATTACCCTTCCCTCATTCAAGTATTACTTTTCCGTGATTCACAAGACATTATCAGACGATAGGAAGATAAGTAGTCTGGGATTTTTTATTTTCCTGGGACTTCAGTATTTTTTTTGTTAGTTTTAATCACTTTCAAAGGATGTTTAGATTGATCCCGCAGCCCACTAGTCTTTAGCAATAAAAGCTTATCTAATAGATGTGTGACATTTGAGGTTGCCCCTTTCCTTAAAGATACAAGTAAAATTCCATTCTATAGAATTCCATATAGCATTCTAAGTTATACTGCAGCAGATTTTTTTTTTTTTTTTTTTGGTTATTAGTATCTTCCTGGAAATTACAGTTCCAATCTGCATAATGTAGGGGAGCAAACAGAGTCAGCCTCAAACATTTTGTGACTTAGTGAGGAAATGTTTTTGGAAATAGCTATTAATGGAAGTTGGGAGTTATATAAATATTTCTTCTTTATATATTCCGAGTATATGTATATTTGTTTTTAATTGTGTGGACTTTTTAAAAAATCAGTTTTGATTTTTCTGGGGACATCGTTTTAATCTGAGGAAAACAAATTTAATAAAGGTAGTAAAAAAACATGAAAAGCTTAGCTTCCACCTATAACCAGCTCTAATGTTGGTTACTTTCCCATCTGTATATGGTGTCTGGAAAGCACTTCATGCAAACCAACAAAGCCCATGGAAATAACATATTTTATAGAAAACCTGTGGTTTTGACATAATGTCCATTGTAATTGGCTATAATCTATTTTACCAACTTTCTTTTCAGTTCTCTCTGCACTCCTGCTTCCCCTGAAAAACAAATACTGATAAATTGCAAAAGCCAAGTTGAAAGTACAGCCATAATGGAGGTTAAGCTAAATTCTTTGTAACTCATTTAATTGAAAAAAAAAAAAAAGCCACATTTAATTGAACCACTAATTTCTGTAGAATGATAGAAGAGATGTTATTTAACCAACAAAGCGCATATCAATTATTCAGGTACTATTTATGTGTAAAACATTTCATACAGATGTTTACTACTCAAGAGTTCAGTGTTTTTTAATAAAGCTTACGGTAGTGATCCAGGGTAGTGATCCATTAGGGAGATAATGAAGGCAGTTTAGTGAGTCATTACTACCATTTGACTAAAATAGAATGGAATAGAAAATAGCAGATGCATAGCACAAAGTTAGGGTTAGTGTTCTGTGCAACTTTTGCTTCACATAATGAGCTATGTATATAGGGTACATATTCCTCAGTACAACATTTGAAAGTGACCACCATAGTTCCTAACCATAAGGAAAATATATTTTCAATCTATGACAAAAGTAATAACAGTTTATTGAATTATATATTTACCTATTATAAGTTCTTTTATATATAACTTTTCCTTACTGTGATCATTTTAGGTTGGGTATTTCCTTAATTTTACAGGTCAAGAAATAAGTTCAGAGAGGTTGTGACTTGTCCAAGCCTAGATCCATACCCAGGTCTGTCTGGCTCAAAGCTTCAGACTATCTCTCTATACCAAAATAATAATGAAGAATAAGCATACTGAAATTCAGTCAGAGAGGTTGGGGGGTCAGCTTTTCCATTTCTAAATTCCAAGCCCTGGGAATATGATTACTAGCATGTATTCATTACAGGAAAATACTTTGGTGGTCCTTTGGAATTTATTATACAGTGATAACTCAGTTTACATACATGAAGTGAACCACGTTTTCTTTTAAAATTGATAAATTTTGTAATGGCCTTATTTGGGTATGGAAGAAGGAGGTGAGGAAAATTCTGTTGTATTCAGCACTGCATAATTGCTGTGGCAGTATTTATCAGGTAGGTGTCATCAAAGCCCCTATTTGACAGACTTGATTTAAAGTTGAGGGGGGCAGCCCCTCGGGGCTTAGAAGGCTACAGAATTACATCCTTCATTTTCTATTTTGCTTTGTTTTTTTCTGAAAATGAATCATTTATCATAATGAAATGTCTTTGAATGCCATTAGAAAATCATATTATTCTGACACACATTCTTTACATTTATATAATCTCTTTAAATGTTGAATTATAAGTAGGTTCATCTAGTTTTTACATATAATTGCTTTATTTATTAGACTTTTGAGGTAGATAATTTTTTAACTTCTGCAAACTATATCGGAGTATCTATTAATTGAGTTTGTTTTTCATTTGTTCAGCAGTGTGTGAAAGTAAAGATTTATCTGATACAGTTAGAACAGTATTAAAACAAGAAATGAATCGTCTTTTTGGAGCAACGAATCCAAAGAATTTTAATGAAACTTTTCTGAAAAGGAATTCTGATTCATTGCCACACAGATTATCAGGTAATCACATTACTTTCTTTTTATCTTAGCCTCCTCCTTCTTCTTTTTTTTTTTTTAAGATTTATTTATTTGAGGGGCGCCTGGGTGGCACAGCGGTTAAGCGTCTGCCTTCGGCTCAGGGCGTGATCCCGGCGTTATGGGATCGAGCCCCACATCAGGCTCCTCCGCTGGGAGCCTGCTTCTTCCTCTCCCACTCCCCGTGCTTGTGTTCCCTCTCTCGCTGGCTGTCTCTATCTCTGTCAAATGAATAAATAAAATCTTTAAAAAAAAAAAAAAAGATTTATTTATTTGACAGACAGCCAGCAAGAGAGGGAACACAAGCAGGGGGAGTGGGAGAGGAGGAAGCAGGCTCCCAGCGGGGCTCGATCCCAGAACCCTGGGATCACGCCCTGAGCCAAAGGCAGATGCTTAACGACTGAGCCACCCACGCGCTCCATCTTTTTATCTTAGCCTTCTAAAACAATTTCAGTTTTTAGCTAATGGATTAGTGACCAGGTTACACATTTCTCACATGGAAGGGGCATTATGATTATCTCACATTTTAGTCTTATGAAAATAGGCAGCTCAAATATGCTTTCTATAGGGGCGCCTGGGTGGCTCAGTCGTTAAGCGTCTGCCTTCGGCTCAGGGCATGATCCCGGCGTTCTGGGATCGAGCCCCACATCAGGCTCCTCTGCTGGAAGCCTGCTTCTTCCTCTCCCACTACCCCTGCGTGTGTTCCCTCTCTCACTGACTGTCTCTCTGTCTATCAAATAAATAAATAAAGTCTTTAAAAAAAATTAAAAAATATGCTTTCTATAAATCTTCAAATTTTTTAGACAACGTTATTGTTGTGAATCAAGGTCAGTAGTTTCTCCTGGTTCAGCATAGTCTTTACAACAAAGCAAGTATATTGCTTTTATCTGTATATTACATATAATGAAGGAGGGTGGAGCTTTCTGGTTTTTTTTCTTTCTCCCTTCAACATGCTCTTAAAATTCACTTGGATGTGACCATCATCTTCTATTTCCCACGCTTGTGTAAAATATTAAACCGAACAATGCAAAACACCTGAAACCATTTCACAGGCAGTAGTCTGTGCTAGCAGTCCAAAGTCTGGACTTGATGGGACCATGTGGGTAGTGCTTTAGTAGGATGCTTTTAGAAAACCTGGCTAAGAAGCCCAGCAGCTTTGTATGCCTTTGTGGAATTCTGAATTCAGCTTTTTGGCTCATACCATCAAGGTTGGGTATCTCCCTCCTCCCACATCTGCAGCCCCACTTCATTAAGTGGTGTATTCCCCTCAGCCCCAAATTATGTTCATTTTAGAAAGAAGCAAACTATCCATAGTCCTCCTACACAGAGACAGCTATTATTAGAATATTTTATTTCTTCATAATTTTTTTTACTTTAATCTCAGGCTATTTTTGGTCTGTCCTCTCAGGTTTGTTTTTTTTTTTTTTTAATTTTAATTTTTATTTTATTTTTATTTTTTTTATTTTTAAAAAGATTTTATTTATTTATTCGACAGAGATAGAGACAGCCAGAGAGAGAGGGAACACAAGCAGGGGGAGTGAGAGAGGAAGAAGCAGGCTCATAGCGGAGGAGCCTGATGTGGGGCTCGATCCCATAACACCGGGATCACGCCCTGAGCCGAAGGCAGACGCCCAACCGCTGTGCCACCCAGGCGCCCTGTTTGTTTTTTTTTTTTTAAACAGTGTTTCAAATGGCTATTCCCATTTTTCTAATAAAGTGCCACACTCTGTGTGCCCATGTATGTTACATTTTATATTTGAAAGGATAGAGGATAAGATGCTGGTTTTACTTTGGAATAAAGCAGATTTCCTTTTTTCTTCTCTTTTAGCTGCCAAAATGGTATATTATTTAGATCCGTCTAGTCAGAAGCGAGCTATAGAGTTGGCAACAACACTTGATGAATCCCTCACGAACAGAAACCTCCAGGTAAGGAGTTTCTCATAATCTCTCTTTTTTTTCATAATCTCTGTTACAGTACCTGACTACTTTCTGTTTCTCTTTTCACAAAGAGAATAATTTTTACCAAATAATTGTTTTTTGTTATTTATGCATACTGTTTACCAAACCGTTATGAATCCACATCAGAAACTAACCTTATCTTGAATTTATTTAGGATTGTCTGTGTGCACACATACACAGCAGGCTACTTGGCATCCAAGAACTAGTTCCACATCTATTACTTAGAATAATTTTTTCTAGAAATGTGTTTTAGTAAAATCATATATATGTGTTATATATATATGTATTATATATATATGTCCGTAGTTAATTTTAGATTTCAGTTCATTCATATCTGTGCATTTTTTTTGAAGATTTATTTATTTTAGGGAGAGTGAGAGAGCGTGCGCATAAGTGGGAGAGAGGGGCAGAGGGGGAGGGAGAATCCAAGCGGACTCCTTGCACAGGGCAGCTCAGTCTCACCACTCCGACATCATGAACCAAGCCAAAATCAAGACTCAGATGCCCTTCTAACTGAGCCACCTAGGTGCCCCCATATCTGTGCATTTCTGAGCAAGCAATAGTCTCTGTGAGGATTTTTTTTTTTTAAGATTTATTTATTTACTGAGAGACCGCGTGCATGCATGCACGCAGGAGGGGTAGGGAGGAAGAAGAGAATCTTAAGCAGACTCATACTGAGCCCCATGCAGGGCTGGATGTCACCACCCTAAGATCACTACTTGAGCTGAAACCAAGAGTCAGTCACTTAACTGTGGCACCCCCTCACAGTGAAGATTCTGACATTTTGAAGATGTATGTGCCAGGGGTCAAATTAAAACACTCGTTTTATAACTTTTATTGTAACATGAGATTAAGTGGAATAAAAGATATATGGGTGTGTTGCAAAATACAGATTCTAGTTTCAACTAAAAACAAAGGATAGGGGGCGCCTGGGTGGCACAGCGGTTAAGCGTCTGCCTTCGGCTCAGGGCGTGATCCTGGTGTTATGGGATCGAGCCCCACATCAGGCTCTTTCACTATGAGCCTGCTTCTTCCTCTCCCACTCCCCGAATAAATAAATAAAATCTTTAAAAAAAAAAAAAAAGATAGTGCTACTTCCTGTGATAATTGGCCAGATAAAGTAAGCATTTGATATATTCCCTTAATAGCATATGAAGGAAATATCTTGAAGAAACATTTGAACTATTGATTGCTAATTAATACGTTATTTAGATTAGAACATCTCTAGACAGGCAAAGTTGTTGGATACTATGTATCTACAAACTACGTAATGTTTTCCAGGTGAAAAGATGAAGAAATAAAACATGGGAAATGCAAGTCAACATGAAATATTTTAAAATATAAGAAGATATACTAAGATATACTAAGGGGTTTGGTTGAAACAGTTACCAGTTTCATGAACAAATTTTTCTTGTGTATATGCTCCTTTGGTTTGAGACTTCTCCTGCTTAGTTAGTGGAGAAACTTACAATTTGATTACAGTGGTGAAAAGCAATGTTTGGTATTGCCAACTGTCTCTGAGCCTCTTTAAAAAAAAACAAAACTGTAAAAGTTGTAAGTAACCAACATTAGCATGGAAATTTTGACATTCATACACAGGGCTATCCTGGGCTGAGGCAGGGTTGCCGTCTGGGGTCAAGCACTTGTTAAGAGTGGGTGTGTCTTTAAATGCAGCCCCCTACACACTTTGCTTGCCCAACATTAGTCCTGGCTCTGTTTATAAATTCATCCTTTTGTATAAACCCTGCAACTCCAAAGAAATGAATTCTTACGGAATGTGTATGTGAGAGTAAAATGCTTTTGTGTATCTTAAATGTGTACATTTGCCCTTCATTGAGAAAATCTGTGGATAACGAAATGTCTAATGAATTCACAGTGAAAACTTCTTTTTTGACAAGTTATAACATGACCTTTTCTCTTTCTTTAGACATGTATGGAGGTATTAGAAGCCTTGTGTGATGGTAGCCTAGGAGACTGTAAAGAAGCTGCTGAAGTTTATAGAGCAAATTGTCATAAGCTTTTCCCTTATGCTTTGGCTTTCATGCCTCCTGGATATGAAGAGGATATGAAGATCACAGTTAATGGAGATAGTTCTGCAGAAACTGAAGAACTGGCCAATGAAATTTGAACATCATTAAACAAGCAAATGGAATGACTTTGGACCATATCTAGTGTATAATATTTTTGTCACGCACCTGCTGCATTGCTCTAACTTACACAGAATGAGAAGAGTAAATGTTCTTGCCTTCAAATAGTGTTTTACTTTTTTTATCCTGCTGAAAAAGTATATATAAAATATCTAACATATTACAGGATATAGGTTCAGTTTCTTAAAAAATTAAAAGCTGCTAAAATTGAGGGATTAAAAAAAGATACCTTATTCTATTCCTACCTACCCACCCATGTTTTTTAACTAATTTATATAAAATCTGGAGGCTGTTACAGCTAACAAAGCAGGTGTGTGGCAGAAATATTACTTTAAAATTTGTCTTGTGAGATTTTACTATATCTCAGACAGCATAAACGCTGTTTTAGCACTGGATTCTTTCACTGAGCACAAAGAGTTGTTGGGGCTTTAGCATCTGACTGATTTTGTTACGGGGTTGATTCTGACCATAGGAAGTATGCAATGTGAATCACTATTTACAGAGAAAACCTACAACAGATGCTTGATGTTGTAGAAGCTGGGACATATAGATACCAAGCAGAATTATAAGCAACCTAGAGGGTGTTCAATACGCTTGTTGTGTTTCCAAAATTCACTGTACATGATCAGTTTGGTGTTCTTGTACCACAGTTTTTAACTGAAGGAACCAGTTGGAACAATCTCAATTTTAACTAAAACTTGAAGAACTAAAATAGCAATGCAAACCTTTCAGCATTGTTTTGGCCAAACTTGTTAAAACTGTAATGCAAGAACCAAATGCACTGTGATGTGGCACCAACTAATTAGCACGCATGAATTTTTTCACCCAAGAGTGAAAAAAGAAAATCTACCATGGCTTGAAGTTAAAGAGCAGAACTCCTGACTACCATTCTATGACTGATCAAGAGACTAATAGTTAAAAACCTCAGCAGGCCTTGTTCACGATATGCAGAAAAAAAAGTGCTGCAGTTTAGATACCTCTGGAATTTTTCCACAGTGTCACAGGTTTGTAATACTTGAAGCCCTACATTTCTAAGAATATATTTCTTGCTCAGTTGTTTCAGGCAAGCCCAAGACTTTGTAATTTTTAAAGGGCCCAAGATTTTTTTTTCAATAACAGACCAGCTTCTTTTTCCTGCAGTTACAGATGTAATTTCCTTTTTGTTGTCAAACATAAGGTACCAAATATGATGCAATAAATTGTTTTGAAAAACAGTTGTGTGAATATTTCAACTAATCTGTGTTGGGCTTCTGTGAAAATACACAGGTGGAAACAGAGGTGCAAGCCAGAGGCAGTGTAATGTGCTGTACAACTAGTGCCGATGGGAGCGTTTAGAATGGGCCGAGTGCCGATGTCAGGGAACTCCGTAATGCAGGGGTAGTGCTGCTCCTGCATTCAGATTTCAGTGAGGGCCAGGATGGTGGCAGGTACTATGAATGTAATTCCTAACTTATCATTTGAAAGGAAAACTGAAAACTGCAATTTTGATGGAGAAAATGAGCCTTAAAATGTTAAACCTGTATACTGAGAACTGGCCTCGGGCTCAATATTCTCATTACATTTGCAAGATTTGAGCAAATTAAGTATAAAGTGAATCAATTGTATATATAATTGACCTTTTTGTGGTACTTTTAGTTTATAGGAAGTATATTCTAAAGGGAATTTTCAGGAGACCTTGTCCTTCTACTGATTGAACAGTTGTGCTAAACTCAACCTTTCATAGTACGTGACCTGCATTCCGCGTCCCAGTCTAACGATTTAGTGATGTAAAGAGAAGTACAAACTGAACTCCAGTGCTTTGTTATGTTTTCTTAACTGGCCCTGTCTCAGGAACATCTTAACAGATGGCAAAAAAAACAAACAAACAAAAAACAAACTTTTTTTCAACTTCTCCTATGAGTGGCAACTGAAGTTCTTATTGTTGGGAAAGAACACTAGTGCTACCTCTGCCACTACTGAGGTGTTGGGAGGAGGCACCAGCCATATAATAGGGGGTGTATGTGTGAATTATGTTTAAACTCTACTGTATATTGAAATGAAATTCATATATTTGTCTTGATAATGTTCAAATGATGTAGATTGTCTTAGAATGAAAATTCATAAATACTCAGAACTCTTGATGCAGATGCCACCCGTGAGGAGCTAAATTCCTAACATGTATATTGTACTCCAACCCAATTTTACTGGAACTATTGAATAAATATTTTATTTTCTTTCAGGTTTACTTGATAGTGGATACATTGTCTGGTGTCAGAGGACCTTGACAGGGTTCATTTTATGTCCAGACAGCACCCCTACAACATTGTACTGTACTGTCTTGCTCTGAGTAGTATCAACTGGATCATCTCACATTTGCCTCATTCACTCTATTAATTCCAAATGATACTGTGGGGGAAAACAGGGTTAGAAAAACAAGTGGGGAAAAAATGCAGTGATGTTGTATTCTAAACAAGTGCCTTATGTTTATTGCTGAGAACTGGTGTTATCAACCCTTTTCAGAAGAAAGGGTCCCTTGACCTGTATTAACATAGGAAAGTAAAGTTATTTTTGTTTTTCTTTATATTTACTACTCTTGTCATTTCTCATTTAAAAATTAAATTCTGACTAGGTTAGTTTATTCAGCTTTAATTAGATAGTTGAGTCCTACATTTTCAACATTTTTCTGTATTTATTATGCACAAAAATAAAGTGTGATCTATAATAGCATGGCTAAAAGTAGTCCCAATATTAGTGAATAGCTTTTCCATGGGTTTTATCAGTCCCTTGTTTTCCAGTGATGTTTGTACTCCATGGTGTGTTGCTGTTAGAGCTGTGAAATGAAAGCTGTGATTGTAAGAAGAGGCCAGAAAAGTGTGGTCTAGTTTCAGGTAGGTGGTGATAAATTCAGGGAAGTCTCCTGCACAATTTCTAGGAATATTCCAGTTGCCACGTGTAGCGTCTGTTTGGGAAAAGGTAAAAAATGAAGTGTTAAATTTTCTTACAAGATACATATATACGTAGTAATTACTAGCCTTAAATTTTAAACTAGCTGAAATGAGTTCAGAGAAAGACTGACCTGTCAGATGGAAGGTGTAGTCTTCCTCTTCTGGCTCATGCTCCACTTTAAGTTACAGGCAAGGTTTCTTGATGCCATCCAGCTACCATCTAAACTTTGTTGAATCCACTGATGAAACTAAATTAAAAAGTCACATGAAATGGCTGTATTGCCCCATAGGGAGCTGAAGCCTTAAGTTTTGTTTCAATTTTGATGATTAGAAATCTCACTACTTGTAGCAATAAAACATTTTTGGAAAAGGTTATTCTTTATTGAATTGCACTTTCACCTTTTTTAGTATGCAACCTACAGGGTTAAAAGTACTGGTAGTGTGCAGGAGGTTCTGGAGAAAATGCACATTTCAATAAAGCAGGAGAGTATCTTACATACGGTAGGTTATACAGCTGAATTAACACTGCTACCTCCGGCAAGACCTACTCCTTTTATGATGACATAAAGATGGGCAGGAGGAAAGGGAGCAGTATGTGGCAGAAGGCAGGTCTTCAAGGTTTCCAGCCTCAGTTTATCCAGTTGCCTTGGAAATGACACCATCTTGGGATTGTAGCCAGAAGAAAAAATTGGTACTGTTTAACATAGAACTCTTACTAAATTGTCAATGATAGTCAAGCTTGCAATATTAATGTTCAGTGCTCTTTATAGAGTTCTAGATGCCAAAAACAGAATATGGACTTTGTTTCAAGGTGGCTTGTAAAGTTGATGCTTGGCAGTCTAACAAAGACTGTAATGTAGTTCTTAAATTTTTATATTAGGCCTTGTGTCTATTTTAACGGTCTATTATTTCACCCAAGTGGTATAATTCTTAACAGATAATGATCTTGATCTTGAATATGTGATGAAAAATTTCCTGTGATATATAAAGACTCTGCTGTTGCTAAGTCAACTTCGTCTCAATAAGTACAAATTATCCTCTCGTTTAGAAACAACATAGCAAAGAGACTTTTGGAATATGATTTAGGTCCCCTGGCTTGCTTTCAGCTAATAATTACGTCTGCTTTCTATATCTAGTTTCTTGTGCATTGTCTAAACAAACAAGAAGCCTTTCTCCATGCATTTTATGTTATCTTTCTAGTCTACTATAATTTCCTAATGGGCTTTTATGAACTTGCCACTTGTTTACTTTTATCTGCAAGTTTATCAGGTCCATTGCCTAGTGCTTGATACTTTATCACAATTGAGATAGGTGCTGAGTTTCGAAAGTGTTCTTCCAAAACTCAGTGTTTCTTCATTAATAATGAATAATTAAATTAGCTACCACTTTTTGTCTTTCAAATTATTTTGCCAGACTGCTGGTTGATACCTTTAAAAGTGAAAAGGGAGCCCTTTAAAGAAGTAAATAATAAACATCTCCCAGATCCTTTAAGTTCTGAACTGTGGAATACAAAATACTAATTCTTCCCTTCATTAGCTTAATTAAAAATTTTACTATGCCTTAATAACAGTAATAGGTATTCAGAAACATGTATTCAGCCAGCATTGTTTACTGTTGGCATAACTTGCTTAGATCTGACTTAGAGTATTCCCGTTCACCTTCTTGTGCCTGTCTGTTGATCTTCTGCAACTTCCTCAAAATACCACAGATCCATTATATTTTGCCTAAATGTTGAATACATTTCTCACGTCTAATTTTTGTTTTTTTCCTATAGTTTGTCAATGGAATGGTTGTGACTGGCCTTGTAGGAAGCAGATGACTGGAGGACCATCCTCTAACTTTTTCAGTTGCCTGTTCATTGTCGCGTAAATTGGCAGTGAATCTACTCACCTTCATGTCTTTAGCAACCAGCCACCCAGGTAACATCACATCCAGTGGAATTAAGCCGCTACGGAGACTGTCATTCAGTAGTTGCTTCTCATCTAAAGAGCATGAGGGGATTGGTAACACACACACCAACCACGTACCTAGGAAGCTCTGTTGTCGGTAGCCTATCTCTAATTTTAATCAGTACGAGTAAGGAGACGCTGGGTAGGCTCTGCAATGGTTATTTCTAGACACATGACCTATAGCCAGTGTTCATCACAACCAGAAGCTGTGCTCTACAGTTGATCTTTACGTAGGCGATTGAATCCTTTTACGTCATTAACTTAACCCTGTTTATTAAAATCCCAGGGGAGCTATTTTAAAAAACAAACAACCTTCAAAACCTGGGCGTACCTGCAGAGATTCTGATTTGAATGATCTGAAGTCAGGCCTGGGCATGGGTGGTCATCTCCTCTTCCCCTGTACCCCCAGGGATTTTAAGGCTTATCCAAAGTTGAGACCCATTGTCCTTGATGAAATTTGAAATATTTTATAGTATTGACTTTTTTCCTTAGATTGAAGAAGCAAGCAACTATGTAAGTGCAAAAAGATTATCTTTCCCCCATCTTAACATTTGGGGGAAGAACTTAACGTTTGAACTTTCTGTCAAGACTTTCTGGTTATTTTCAAAGTCCATGCTTTTCCCTACTTAAATCATGCTGCTACTATACTATCGGATATGCTGGTGTTCAAAGAAAAAAAAAATCACTTCATAGATTGGTTGGATGTCATGATAACTTGTCTCCATTGAAGCAACTTTTCAAATAATATAATTGTCATGGATAGATAGATGCTCGAGTTTTTGAGTAGATGAGTACCAAAGCAGAGTATGGACTTTTAAATAAGAATGGGTGCTAGATAGTACTCCCTGGAAATCCATGCATACCTAACTCCGAAATACATGTTTTTTCTCCCTAAAGGACTGCATTTTACATAAACAAGTAGATTACTGTTACAGATCTCAGATGTGAAAGGAACCATGATTCTTGGACAGACAGAATTCAAAGCTTAATGTTGGCCTGTTAGTGTAGAACCTGGAAAGGAGATTTACATAATATACAGTCCTATATCAAGCTAAAACCTGCTTTGTGAGATCTGCTGAAGTAACATTCTGGGTAGATATCCCAAATCTATCCAGTCTGGTGTTTTTCTTTAGTAAAATAAGAGTTTTATAGACAAGCCTCTATTCTGTCTAGCTCGTTCTTGGCTGGTGAAAGGATTTAATCAATGAGTCTGGTTTTGATAGTGTTCTTACCTCACCTTGGCAAACTGGAAAATCTAAATTGTTTTAGTTTCTTCACATAGAAGCCTGGTTAGTTACTTTTCTCTGATCCTTGTGACTAAATGCCCACTTTGTGGCTTGGTTCAATAGTGTGATGTAGTTGAAAACATAAGCTTTTAGGTGACAGAACTAGGTTTAACTCCTGGTTCAGGTGCCTTAGGATAATAAGAATTTCTAGTTCATAGTTCTTGGAAGGATTAAGTAACGTATATACTGTATAGGAAGTGATTAGCACAAGGCCTGACACATAGTAAGCATTCATTATAAATACTAGTATTTGCAAAAGGATATTCTTTTCTGTTTGTCAGTATTCGACTTGGTTGTCTTTACTGACTGCAGTACAGTGGGCCAGCATATTCAGGAAATAGTTTATAATCTTTTCCTAGATACTAACAGCTCAGTGTTTTTCCCCCTAGTATTTTACTTCACACTTGTGAGAACTTTACATTGTTTTGTCTTTTCTCACGGTAGAGAAAACCACCTTTAATATATCCATCCTTCGTGATCATTTTTACATTCATGGAAACTTGTACTAGTGTTAGCGAACTTGACAGATTTCTTGCTGTTGCAGTTTATTTAGAAGATGTGAAATTAGGCCAGTCTCAG
Organism: Ursus maritimus; assembly: GCF_017311325.1. Classification (NCBI taxonomy): domain Eukaryota; kingdom Metazoa; phylum Chordata; class Mammalia; order Carnivora; family Ursidae; genus Ursus; species Ursus maritimus. Next base: position 30,045,052 of record NW_024423453.1, read on the forward strand.
TGTCCATCCTTCTGTCCATCCAGTAGTTAATGAATGCGTGTTACCCCCAGGAACTGTGCTTCGTATTGGGAATAGATGACATAGTCCTTGCTCTCACATTTTTTACAGGCTAGTAAAGAAGACAGACAAATCAAGAAATGAGTGCAGCCGCAATTTATAAACCCCTAGAGTCAGTACTCGTTTCTTTTTGGATGGACTAGGAAAAGCTTGACAGAATATTCACTAGAGCTTGGAAAGATAAAGACCAGTTTCCTAGACAGACAGTAGGTAGCACGTACCTAAAGTCACAGATACATGGAACATATATCCAGGGACTATGTAAACCAATGAATCTAGGAAATGATGCTAGGGCTCAGATGCAAGTGTGTTAGATGACTTATTAAAAGACTGGACTTGGCTTTGTGTAGACAGAGGCCAGTTATTGAAGAAATAGGGAAGGGTGGGAGAATTCTGCTAGCAATGTAATCATGAGGGTGGGGAGCAAGATTGGAGGCACCAGAACTAATCACAAGACTCAAATTGAGCTAATGAAGAATAGCTATTACTGAGCTTTTACTGTGTGACAGGCAGTGTAGTGAGCACTTGGCATTTGCTAGCTCATTTAATCCTTGAAGAGACCACATGACGTAGGTATTGTTCCCATTTAACAGAAAATTTGAGGATCATAATTTGCTCATGGTCACACGGTTTATAAGTGATAAGAATCTGCATTCAAGCCCAGGTGTGTCTAACTCCAAAGTGCTTGCTTCTGATCAATATAACCTCTGGCAAAAAGTGGTAAGGACAACAACATTAAGTATGGGGAGGAGAGCAAGATACAAGAGATGTTAAGAAGGTGGGACCTAGAACAGCTGACTTGGAGGGGAGAGGTCAGTGCATGGAGAAGTAAAAGTTAACGATGTCCAGGGCTTGGGCATAAAACACTTGTCTTTGACAGTATCATTAAACAGTAAGAGTTGGGAAGAAGAAATTGAGGGAAAAGAGAGGTCTTTTCAGAATGAATTTTAGATGTTTGTAGGACATGTAAGTCCCATAAGATTAATAGGCAGCTAGGCATATGGGTCTGAAATTTAAAAGAGAGGTGACTAGTAGTTTTTGAAAAATTAGCTGTGAGTAGTGTAGCCTGGACAAGACTGCTCAAAAGGGAATAAAGTTGATGACTTGCAATGCCGAGAAAAGTGGGTAGAGGAAGAGAAGCTAGCAAGAGACCAAGAAATGATAGAAAGTTAGGAGAAGTAGAAGATAAAAATATTGGGGAATCTAAATTTTTCAACAATTAGGATCATTGGTCAAAATCAAGATAGAATTCACGTCAGTCAAGGTGGTAGGTAACATTTTAGCAGTTTGAATATCAGATGTTGGCAAGGATGTTGAAAAGCACCATAGGACTCTCAGGTACCGTCTTTGGGAGTATAAATTGGTATAATCATCATGAGGGCAATTTGGCAATATTTATTTGCTAAAATTAGATATATGCATACCCCTATGAACCAGCAATTCCACTAGGATATATATATGCCCTGTAAACGTTCCTACATATTTGCCAGAGAGACATGGAAGAATGTTCATCACAGTATTGTTTATAATAATGAAATTTGGAAATAAAGTGTCTGTGACATAAGAACGGATAAGTTGTGCGATATTCATTTAATGGAATGCTGTACAGTGAATAAGCCAGCAGTAAGTGAATCAAGAATTACCCTCCAAAACAGGGGTGATTTACAAAAAAGCTAAGTTAAATGGCATATTATATTTCTTGTATGTACATTTATTAATGTAAGACCATCTTGTGTGGTTTATGGATATATTCATTTAAAATAAAGGTTAAAAGGGGTGCGTGGCCAGCTCATTCAGTGGAGCATGTGACTCTCGATCTTGGGGTTGTGAGTTTGAGCCTCACGTTGGGTATAGAGATTACTTAAAATCTTTAAAAACAAAATGAAGGTTTAAAAACAGGTTTGGGAATTATTAAGATTCAGGACAGAGGTTCTCCTTATAGGAGGGAAAGGCACATAGGTAGCCTATAATTTTTATTTCTTGAAAAATAGTCTTAAATGTGGCAAAGTGTTAATTAAGATTTGATGTCTTTGTTAATTTGGGGTCTATATAGGTTACTTTTTAAAGTTAAATAAAACAATTTTATTTTTTTACCCCACTAAAAAGATAGATAAAAATGCATCTACAATTGAAACAAAATTTCCTTTATTTGTTTTTAGGGTGGGAGGGGTAGAAGGAAAGGGGGAGAGAATCTGAAGCAGGCTTATGCCCAACACAGAGCCTGACTTGGGGCTCGATCTCACAACCCTGAAATCATAACCTGAGCTGAAATCAAGAGTCTTAACTGACTGAGCCACCCAGATGCCCCAGATTTTGCTTTGGTATTTTTACTGAGTTACCAAGAATGATGAGAAAATGAAGGGAAGATCACCAGGATGTGTGACATAATTTTTCAGGAGGAAAAGTAGCTCCCATAATATCTAAAACATTATTACCCTTTGTAATTACTTATATGTAGGTATTATACCTTCTTTACAGATGAAGATACATGTCTCAGAGATGTTAAATGACTTGGTAAAGAGCACCCAGCTAGTAGTAGTGCGAGCACTGAGTTAGATGTTCAGATTACAGACCTGTAGATGTTAGAACCGGAACTTGAACCCAGGTTTTTTGTTTCAAGGCAAACTAAACTATGTATGGTGCGTTCCTGGGTCCTGCTGTTTTGCCCAGAGAGCAATTAGTGAAGTCTTGTGCTATTTAGAAACTCCCTTAGAAGAAAAAATTGTTGAAATGAAATATGGGTATTTTTCTAAACTATGCATTTGTATGTAGTATCTGTATATCCCCTTTGATATATACAACGTACTTCATGCTGACAGTGCTTTATGTTTCAAACTTCTCTCTTTTTTTTTTTCATAAGCCCCTGTTATGCTGGCGTTTGGATTTCCTTTTGCAGTGAGGAAGTGCATCTTTAAGATGGTAAAGATAAGTGTTTAAGATCACTTACCAATTCCATGAATTAGAACAACCTACCATCCCTGTATCCCTCAAGTGAAATAAAGTGTTCTCCAAAGGAAACCACTCTAGTGGATAAGATGCCAGTAGTAAAGTAGCCAAGAACTGTATGTTATAGATGTATTGATTATCAGAGATTGCCAGGTTTTCTTATCTTTGTACCTGGATCATGTTAACCCTTCAGATCTCAGTTTATTTCATCATTTTCTAGGAGATGTCAACATTCATGTGGGTGGTCTGTCAAATACCCAAGTATCACAGTTCCAAGGCCACTTCGACCCATCCCTTGGCCATACTTCCCACTTTGTTATAGAATAGTTCTGAGTGATTTCAGTACCCTTCTCCCATCCATATTACCCCCAGTATGCCTGATCCAGAATCTCATCAAGAGCTCTATTCCTGTAATATTGCCTTCCAGTTTGTTCTTGGTCCCACTTCCTTCCATATCTGGCCTTGAGCTTTTAATTGGTTACATGAGCTGTTCTCTCACCAGTGCTTTCCATCCCCTTCCATATTTTTCCTTTCCTGGTATCTCTCTCCCAAAGCACATTTCAAGGACAGCGCTATGTTCTGTCTGGCATCAGTGCCCTCAACTCCATCCTTTCTTTCTCCGCTGTCTGTCATCCAACTCACAATTCTGGATCAGTCCTATAATATGCCTGGTCCTATAAGCCGTTCAGCCAAGATACTAGAAATAATCATAAAACCGCCATACTTTCATGATTTCCAAACTCAGTTTAGTAGTTAACACCACAGTGAATGCCTTTGCCTTAGTCAGTGATCTATTTCAAACTGTCTTCATTCTCTTTAATGTCTGTTTTCACTTCCTCCTACTTCACAATAACATCAGTTATTACTTCCTACTTCACAAAAAATAATGAGGCCATATAGTAAAAAACCTCTCCTCTCACAGCTATAAATTTATTTATAACCATTCCCTTACTCCCTTAGTTTCTGAGAAAAGGTATTTTTGTCAAGGCCCACCTTTTCAGTCTCCTTTGGGACCTTGCTCCATCAATTGTCTTTCTCCTTCTCTGCAAGTTCCTTTTCATTCAAATTGCAGTCATGCTCAGATCTGTCAAATATCATGACCCTTCTCTTCTTACCCTTTATTTCCTTCTGGTTTCTGCCCTCCATATCTCCTTTCCATCTTACCTCCAAAGCATTTTGAAAGAGTGACATTCTCTTGAAGTTTATGTCCTCATCTCCCATTCGTTCAACTTGTTCCTTGGCTTCAATTCCCACTACTCTGTGAGACTAGTTTTACTAAGTGGTGAAAGACTTCTAATAGCAAAATCTGAAAACTTTAGAATTTATGTTTATAATAGTTTTCAGTATTGGTAATGTTTTCCCTCATTTTACTCATTTATTATACCTAAAGTTTAATATTGTAATTGGGGTCTAAGGTAAGTGCAGATAGACCCTCTATTCTTGGTTTCAAATTATAATACTTCAGCAAGAAAGAAAGCCTGGCAATTCTCATCCCTTTCCAAAGCCCAGTGTATTTTTCACTTTCTTTGTGAAACATCCCTTGCCATTTTAAGCCACAGTGATGCTCCCTTCCTGGAAATTCAACTACTGTCTTACTACTCACATGAGAACATCTGATTGTGACAGCTCAAATTTGTATTTCGTTCTCGATTTAGCTTTGCTACCAAACTGGGTTTTGCACCTAGCACCATGTATTTTTCTTTCTTACATACCTTACTACTCCGACCATAAGGCCTTGCACAAAGGAAATGCTTGCTGAATATTTATTAAATGAATGAGTTTTATCTCACCTTGAAATTATTATGAACACTTCATATAATTCACACAAACATCTGAATAAATTAGACTGCCAGCTTAAATGTATTAACTTACCATAAGAAAGGTCATCATACAGGGTGACTAATCTACTTTAAACAAGCCATAGGTCAGAAGATGGCTCAGTGAGCCAGATTAAGAGACCAGAAAGTGCTCAAAAAAGATCACCAGTCTTCAATTTGCATTTTGGACTATAGGAGCTTTCCTGCTGGAGCTTAACAGCTGGAAAGTCTTTTTTTTTTTTTTCTTTAAGATTTTATTTATTTATTTGACAGAGAGACAGCCAGAGAGAGAGGGAACACAAGCAGGGGGAGTGGGAGAGGGAGAAGCAGGCTCCAAGCAGAGGAGCCTGATGCGGGGCTAGATCCCATAACGCCGGGATCACGCCCTGAGCGAAAGGCAGACGCTTAACGACTGAGCCACCCAGGCGCCCCAACAGCTGGAAAGTCTTAACAGTTGACATAAGGTTAGAAATTAGATAAGTTGTAAAAGAAAAAGCTCATGCTTTTTAGAATTTGCCACAAAGTCAAGCGTATCATGGGCCATTAAAAATTAAATCAATATGTGAGTACTGCTCTAGGCCAGACATTTAATTGGTAATTCTCCATCCCTACTTGTAGTAGCTGTATGTCATGGGCCATGGATCCTACAACCTAGAGGAAACCCTGTGTTTGCTGAGGAGCAGTATCAGCGGCATATGTGGTGTTTCTGTAGTCTCCAAGGCACCAGTTGTTTTGTTTTTCATTTTGAATTTGGTAGTTGTGAGAGAAATTCGGAGGCTATTGGTTAGGTTCAGTGAAATTTTTAAAACAATTCATGGTTATAGGATCTTTCCAAAACACACATCTTTACTGCTGTTTTCAAGTCCTTACAGACAACTCGAATTCTTCTATTATGTAATAGCCAATGCTTGGAAATGGCGAGAACTGAATTCAAACCTCAAGGACCAGATGAATTATATCCCAGGGTTCTGAAAGAATAATCAATCCAGTAGGACCACCAAGGAGGCAGTGGAAAAGGTAGTCTTCTCAAGGGAAAGCAGTTTTCTGTTTAAAGCCAGGAGATGGGAGGAGTATTTTGTTGCAAGGATGAGAAAATAGGTGAGTTTGTTTCGAATACTCAGGATTTCCATAGGACACAGGGAAAAAGCAAGAAGAGGAAGGGTTTGGGAGGATCGCAGAGCAGAATGGGAGAGGATGGCCACCTGGAGAGTCTTGTATTGGGGAAGTGCTGAGTATGATAGGGAAGTGAGGACTAATGGGCCTTACAAGTCTCAGGAAATTCCTGTGAAGTGATATTTGAGAACTGGCCCAAGCGAAGGCCTAGGAGACATCAATTCTGAGGAAGGGAACAATTGGCAACTAAGTCTGGGGATGCATCTCTTTCCACCCTAGCTGGTGTTAGAGTCATAATGCTACTAGCAACCTTTAATCAAGTTTCTTTCATTTATTCAACATATACTGACTGAGCATCTCTTATGTGCCAGGCATGAGGCTTGATTCTAGGGATGGGGTTACAGTGGTCTGAATGTGTTCCACCCACATTCATATGTTGCAATCCTAATCCCCAAGGCGATAGAATTTGGAAAAGAAGCCTTTGGGAAGTTATTACTCGTGAGAGTAGAGCCCTCATGAATGGGATTAGTGCTCTTACAAAACAGGCCCTGGAGAGAGCTTGCTTACCCTTTCCACCAAAGTGAGGTTACAGTGAGAAGTCTGCAACCCAAAAGAGGGTCCTCACCCACCGCTGGCACCCTGACATTGGACTTCCAGTCAGAACTGTTAGAAATAAATGTCTGTTGTTTACAATCCACCCAGTCTGTGATGTTTTGTTATAGGAGCCCAAATGGACTAAGAAAAAATATAAATATAAGACAATTATGTTTTATGATAGAGGAAGTGCAGGGAGGGTGTAATGGGAATATGAGTAATTGGGGTAGGACACATACCCCTGATTTAGGAAGATCTAGGAATGCTTCATGGAGGGAAAGCTGAATAAGCTGGAACCTAAAGTGTAAGTGTGAAGCAGGCAGATGAGGAGAGGGGGCAAAGAGCAGGTGAAGAGGAAGTAAGATTATTTTAGGCAGAGGACAGCATATGCAAAGTCCCAGAGCAAGAGGGAAAAAAGGCTGAGACATCGAAAGAGGCTTGTTCCTGTCTTATAGGGTTGTCGTGAGATTTAGCTGTGCCTGAACAGAGAAGTGTCCAATAAATACCAGAAATTATTACTGTGCCTAGAGCATAAAACCAAGGGTGAGTGTGAAAAGAAGTGAGAAATAAAGGCTACGTGAATAAGCAGAAACCAAAGTGGAAGTCCTGTAAACCATGATACCAGGCATTTAGACTTAATCCAAGAGTCACTGGTAAACCACTCACAGATGGTAAATAGGAAGGTACATTTCATGCATTTTAGAATGATGGGCCAAGACTAGCAGCAGGGAGACAAGGCAGAAGATTGTTGCAATTGTGGCCTGAATTAGATAGGGGCAGGGATGATGGAGAAACATGGATGGATTTCAAGAGATAATTAGAAGGTAGATATATTAGTTTTCCTAGGACTACATAACAAATGACCACAAACTTGGTGGTAAGAACAGAAGTTTGTTCTTTCACAGTTTTAGAGGCCAGAAGTCTGAAATCAAGGTGTTGATAGGGCTGGCAGTCCCTGGAGCTCTTTGGCCTTTGGCAACATGACTCCGGTATCTCCTTGCATCTTCTCAGGGTCCTGTACAGGGCCTTCTCTCCTGCTTTTGGGTCTCCGTTCTCCCTCTCCTTCCCCCTCCTCTTTCTCATATAAGGATACCAGTCATATGATCTCATCTCGAGATCCTTAATCACATCTATAAAGATCCTATCTGCAAGTAAGTTCACATTCACAGGTACCAGAGGGTTAGAACTTGGACATCTTGGGGGGGGGGGCACAGTTTGAGCCAATATAGAATTAATGGAACCTGATGATTGGCTGGACTGGGAGTGGGGAAGTTGAAGGAGAAACCAAGAGTAAAATCCACGAACACCTGGTTGAGAGTGATGGTACCCATTCACTAAAATAAGTTAACAATGGAGGAAAAATAAGTTTGGAGAAGGAAGATGACATCTTTATTTTAAGGCACTTGTGGAAGTCCCAGTGAGCATCAAGTAAGCACTACGTCATGTAAACTGTGAGCCCAACAGAGGGAGATGGGGGCTGGGCATGCAGATTTGGGTGGTAATTGAAGCTATGGACATGGGAAAGATTGCCGCGGGAGAATGTGTAGAATAAGAAAAACCCAGATCATGGGGCGCCTGGGTAGCGCAGTCGTTAAGCGTCTGCCTTTGGCTCAGGGCATGATCCCGGTGTTCCAGGATCGAGTCCCACATGGGGCTCCTCCGCTGGGAGCCTGCTTCTTCCTTTCCCACTCCCCTTCTGTGTTCCCTCTCTCACTGGCTGTCTCTCTGTCATATAGATAAATAAAATCTTTAAAAAAAAAAACAAAACCCAGATCAGAACCCGAGATACACAGAATTTAAGGGTGGGACAAGAATAATAGCAGGGAAAAACAATGTCTTGAAAAAGCTCAGGGAAGAAAATTAGCAAAGCAGGAATGAGCTGTTTCTAAGGACTTCTGGAGAAACCAGAACGATTGAAAGATGAGGCAATGCAAAGATGGTAAAGAAATATTTCAAAAAGTTTGGCTTTGAAAAGCAGGGGAGAGAGATTGGCGGCTGACTGGTGATGCAATACAGAGGATTTTTTTTTTTCTTCTGAGTTTTATTTAAAATGGGAGAGACTTGTGCCTTCTAGGAAAAGTGTCTGTAGTCAGATTTGAATGTAAAGTCTAAGTCAAGATCATTAAGGAGGCAGAACATACAGGAGACAAATTCAGACAGGAAAAAAAAAA